>NC_090265.1:1612980028-1613305862 GCF_040414725.1 Anabrus simplex | reverse complement strand
GGTGAAGGTATGGAAGCTGATCATAGATTATTAATTGTGGAATTTAAACAAGTAAAAATACCTAAAATTGTACTGAAGAAGAAACCAAAGATCAGGATTTGGGAATTGGAGGAGGAGGGTAAATGAATGGCATCCTAGATTGGATAAAAAGGAAGTTGCCTAACACGGAAATATGAAGTGGAGAAGAAGAGTGGGACAATTTAAGACAGACATTTGTGGAAGCAGCAATTGATGTATGTGTAAAACAAAAGCAAAGGTAAAGGGAAAGGTGACACAGTGGTGGACAGACAAAATAAAAAAAAACAAATAAAAGAAAGGAACAAGGTGAAGAAAGAAATGGATAAGGAAAAGCAAAAAAAGTATCAGGGGGATGCGAGTCAGATAGAAAGTTTACATGTGGAATACAAAAGATTGAAACTATAAGTAAAGAGGAGTATCAAGGAAGAAAAGGAGAAATGTTTGGAGAGAGATTACCAACAAAATTGAGCAAGATAGTCAAGGAAATCAGAAACTATTATACAGAGTAATAAAATCGAAAAGAATAAATCAAGAAAAAATCAAGGCATTAGAGAGAGAAGGTGGATCGATAGTACATGACGAAAAGGGTCTTCAGAAGGTGATGGCAAAGTATTTTGAAAAACTTACAGTGAGGATGACTGCTCGGAGGAAAAAGGAGATAAGAAAATGGAAATAATAGATGGAGAAAAAGAAGAGAACCCGATAACATGGTTGGAACTTGAAAGGGCAGTGGAAGTAATACCAAAGATTAAGCAAGTGGAAAAGACAAATTCAATGCTGATATAATTAAGGCATCAGGAAGCATTGGACTACAGTGGCTAAACAGAGTCCTCAATGCCATATGGAAGGATGAAAGGATAGCGGAATATTGGCAACAAGCAAGCATTGTACCATTGTTCAAAAAAGGAAGTCTAAAGAAATGTGAAAATTATAGAGGTTATTACATGCGCTAAAAATTATGGAGAAAATCATAGACAAAAGACTGAGGGATATAATAGAAACATAGTTAGAGGAAGATCAACAATAGACTTGATATTTACAGTGCAAACAATAATGGAAAAACATCTGGAAAGGAACAAGGAAATCATCTTCATATTTTTGGATTTGGAAGAAGCTTATGATACAGTCAAGAGAAAACACGTATGGGAATGCCTGCAGAAAAGGAATGTACCAAAATCATTAATTAACAAGATAAAAATATTGTATCATGAGAGTAAAAGCAGTGTATAAGTGGGGAGTGGTGATTCTGAAACATTTTATACAAAAAAAAAAAAAGGTCTCAAACAAGGAAGTGCGTTGTTGCCATTATTGTTTATTATATCGATGAATGAAATCATAAAACGTGTAAAACAGAGTATCAGCGATGAAGTGAATGCTTTTGTGAAAATGAAATGGCGTATGGCTTTCAGTGCCAGGCGTGTCCGAGGACAAGTTCGGCTCGCCAGATGCAGGTCTTTTGATTTCACTTCCATAGGCGACCTGCGCGTCGTGATGAAGATGAAATGATGAAGACGACACATCCAGCCCCCGTGCCAGCAAAATTAACCAATTAAGGTTAAAATTCCTGAACCTGCCGGGAATAGAACCCAGGACCCCTGTGGCGAAAGGCCAGCACGCTAACCATTTAGTGGAGCCGGACAATGCTTTGGTATTTGCAGATGATGTGGTGATTTGGGGAAAAGGGAGAAAAGGAAGTACAAAGCAGACTGGACATTTGGAATGAAAATCTGAAGGAGTTTGGAATGGTAATTAGTAAAAAGAAAACTGTAGTCATGCACTGTGAAAAAGAGATTCCAAGTGAACATAGATGGAGAACGGTTAGAGAATGGAGAATAGTTTACATATCTGGGTAGCATTATTAATGGAAGTAATGAAATCAACCCTGAAATTAATAACAGACTAAGTAAAGGTATAACATTTTATCTTCAAATCAGAGAGCTTTTATGGGATGACAAAGTACCGAAGAGAACAAAATATACATTATATAAACAGTATTTCAGACCAGTGGTAACATATGGATTAGAAACGCTGGTAACTAATAAGAGACAAGATAGTAAGATCCAAGCAGTAGAAATTATATTTTTAAGAACATCGCTTAAGAAGACAAGAAGAGATAGAATTCAAAATATTAAAATCAAAGAAGAGCTAAATATAGAACCGTTAGTACAGAAGATACAGAAAGCAAGACTGATATGGCTCTGACATGTAAGAAGAATGGGAAAGGAATGGATAGCAAGAAGAGAATTGGAAAGAGAAATTAAGGGATAGAGACCAGTTGGAAGACCGAGAAGGAGGTCGATGGATCAGATTTGGAAGGATATTAGAGAAGCTGGATTGGATGTGGCGGAAGTAATGGAACAGGAATAGTGGAAGAACAGAAAGAAGTGGAGGAGGCTTGTTAACCACATCCGGGTGACTGGAGTGGGATATTGATGATGATGATGATGACAATTTATATAATGTTGAAAACTGTTAAAATATGTGCAGAAACCCTCAGTGTAGTTACAAGTGGCCCAGGTAAAGTTAAGAGGTATGAGTTGCTCTCCTGCAGCTAGAATGTTGGCCAGGTTCAATTGGAAGTCGCAGGAAGGAAACATCTATGACAATTGTTGAAACGGAATTGGTTTTGAAAGTATATGGGTTGTAAATTAGGTTATAAATTTTCAGGGTGCAGCAGAATTAACTCCAAAATTTTAAATGTGAATAACACAGCAAAGCAAAACGGCATTCACCAAGTTATTAAGCAGTTTGAAAGGACAGTGTATGCCATTTACATCATATAGATTGGAGCAGCAGACATAACGCCCGCATTGGCCACAGCTGTTACACAGGTATTAATGATGCTGCGTGTGGCAAGAAGGGAGGCCTTGTAGAACGCGTGCCCTGCCTCGTCAGGGCTAATCGGTCACAAGCACGGTGTGGAATGGAGAGCAGCATCGATTCGTGATTGAGACTTACTTCAAACATGCTGACTCTGTTACCACAACACAGCATTTATTTCGTAGACAGTTTAGAAAAGGTTCACATGTGAAATTCCAGACAGGAAAACCATTAGCATATGTGAACAATTTGAGAAGAATGGGTTCTAGTGTTAAAACAAAGCCACCAGGTAGGCTTGTAGCATCTGAACACCAGAGAACATTCCTGTAGTGAGATTTGCCATTACAGTGGAACCTCGATTATCCGTTCCCGGAAAATACGTTTTCCCGGAATATGCGTTCAAATTACGCGGTTCCGCGAGCATCGTAATTAAATCACGTTGTAAAAGTCCCGCATTATCCGTTCCTCGAAGAAACGATTTCCCGGATCAACCGTCCAGAAATTCCAGTCCCATCAATGCTAAATCCTCTATCAATCGTTTTTTTAATAAACTGTATCTCACGAAAGGACAGCTATGGAATATTTATGGATCACTGCGATAATTAAAGCAAGTAGGGCCTGCTGTACCGGTACTGGAAAAGCAGTCGGCGGTGAACTTGCATAAGGGACCATCTTAGCATCGCATTCGGGTGGTATTGTTTAGAGAATCTCGGAAAATCATAAAGCAGAGAGTGGCCACAACAATTGCAAGGAGACACGGCGCATTTCGACAGCTCTGCTTGAAGACAGAACGAGTTTCGTCAAATGTTCGCACTTATAAAACGTCCATATTATGTCCAGGGTTAGATGTTTATATTTTGACATTTTTTCGATCGTACTGCCGAAGAGGTTTTCGGCACTTTGCTCAGGGCACTGCAGAGTAACTGGGCTTTCAGGCAGGAATCGAAACTGCTCCTTCTTAATACAAATTCAGTATTTTTGATATTATCGTACATAATTATGTTAGCGAGACCAAAACGGACGTTGCACCTTAATTTTTAAAAAAGAAAGCCATGGGAGGTCTTGGGATTGCCTATTACTGTTTAGGTTCTAATGTAAGACTGGGAATTTTACGTTTTCGTGTTAAAATACCAAAAACCGCAGTCGTTTTATTTGCGCACGTTACATTTTAAATGGTTGGTATCATTTCAAACTCGTACTGACATGAGCAGTGAGCGCGCTTTCCAGATGACCTCAAGGTCTCGAATAACCGTAATTTCTGAAGTTTTGATATTTCTTTTATCTTTCCAATTTGATTGTATTTGTGACGCGCATAATTGAATTTAATGCATTCGAGAACTTTTAAGAATCGATACATACATTCGAAACCATGTTTTCGAGTTCAACATAACCTTTAAAAGTCGATGTAGGCCTAATTTGCGCGGTACGAGATTTCCAGAAACTGACTACGAACAGTATACCGGAGACCAAATTACAATGAAAGATTAAGAAATGAACGGATTTCGCCATCATTTTGGGTGCTTTTGTATCTAATGTGCTTTATTTTATTAGATGAGAGAATTAAAAACTACTTTTGGTCGATTGTCGTTTGGCTTGGCGTCGTTAGATTTATCGAAGAGTTTGGCTAGCGTAATCAAAGTTGCTGAACTGAAAGACGTTTTCACGGGAAAATGACGAAGATTCTCCTGTAAAATTGAATATAAAGTATCGATATTTTGAACTCGCGTACCGGTAATTAATGCACTTTCGCGGTCTAACATGCCCGCCTCTCATCCAGAGGGCCCGGGTTCGATTGCGACCAGGTCAGGCAATTTTACATGGATGTAAGTCTGGTTCCAGGTCCACTCAGCCTATGTGATTACCTTTAATTGTGGAGCTATCTAATGGTGAGATGGCGACCCCGATCTACAAAGGCAGGAATATCGGCCGAGAGGATTCGTCGCACTGACCATGCGCACCTTGTAATCTGCAGGCCTTCGGGCTGAGCAGCGGTCGCTTGGCAGAAAGTCCCACTGGGGCTGTAGTTTGGTTTGGTTTAGGAGTTTTTGTAAGATTATAATTATACATATTTCATTTTTGTGATGTTTAGCCAAATTGTTGATGGTTTTCATTCATTCCCGGATTTTCCGTTTTCCCGTATTGTACGTTTTATTTTCATGGTCCCTCGGAAAACGGAGAATCGAGGTTTCACTGTATATAGTCTCCTCAACGTTTGGTCTGGAAACAAGCCAGTGCTGTGGGTCTCTTAGATCAGACCATAAGGAGAATTTTACACACAGAGATGACTTTGAAAATGGTGAATGTGCAGGAACTTAATAAACTTGATTGGGCCAACCACAGAGTATGTTGTGAGGTTATCCAGGAAGCTGTTGCAGCTGACACCAGTCTACTGGGAATTGACGTAGCACACTTTCATCTGTCGGGCTGTGTTAATAAACACAATTCTCGACAGATCTATGAAAGACCTCTCCACTGCGAACTTGTTACTGTTTGGTGTGCTATTGCTTAGTGGGATTTTAGGCTCACATTTTATCAGGAGGACAGAAATGTGACAATAACATTTAATCATTACGTACAGCTGCTACAAAACTTCTTGTACCCCACACTCAACACCTTGGGGAATCCTGCTCTGTGGTTCCAACAAGTTGGTACCACTGTACACACAGCCAGGACATTGATGAGCTCCTCAGAAAAATGTTTCCAGGGCATCTGATCTCCTTATGTGGTGACATTCTCTGGTGAGACCATTCCCTGATCTCACCCCTTGCGATTTGTTTCTCTGCGGATACCTGAAGGCGTGCGTCGTCCAGTGTCAGCCACGAACACTATATGACCTGAAACCTGCCATCTCTGACAAAATCAAGGTAATATCATGATGTATTTGCAGTGATGTATTTAAATAATATCACTACTATCACTGACTACACTTACATTTTTCTTCTCGTTAACACTTACTAGGACACACAAGTTATATCTTGGTTAATTGTCTTGATCCTTTGCGGCTCCAGTTCTTCCCCTAGTTTAGTGAGCTTGGTTTCTTCCTTGTCATGAACTGGATTGCTCCATGTCTGGGATCGTTGGTGCCACACCATCGTTTGCCTCCACTCCAGCTCAAACAGATTCCCTTGCTGCATCCTGCTCTCCCTGAACTCGTAGGGTGTTGTTTCACTGCTCCTAGCTCCACTTCATGGACCTTGATTGGAGGGGTGATCCTCAGCAAGTACATCCCTTCACCCAGCTGTTTGTCCACTTCGACAGGTCCAATCCACTTCGATGGGAGGCCTTGCATAGAATCTTCCAGTCTTGTTACTGACTGGGAGATTATGCCACAGTACCTGTTGGCATGGTAGGAAGACCTGGTCTTTATCAGCATCACTTGCCTTGGTGGAGTAATTGTTTTCTTTTTGGTCAAGACATGTATTCTCTGGTTATCCAGCTGCTGGTCATGCTGCCATTTAGTGAGGGAGACTGCCCTGTTGTCTTGACCATAAATGGGACATGATTGAATCCCCCCATCATTGGTGCAGTGTTGGTGGTGTCCTGGGAACAGCTCTGCAGACTCGGCTTGAGGGAGACTCTCCTTTATGACTTGAGGGTCTAATTGTCCGATATTTGCCGAAAGACTTGAAGATAAAACTGTCTCGCCGATATGATCTGATCTTTCTTCCACAGTGTGTAGGGTAGACTCTTCCGTATTATCGAGGAGAACTACATTTTGCCTAAAGTAGAAATATTTCCTTCAATTTGTCCATCCTGTCCCAACTTCATTCTAATGTCGGATATCTGTTCTGTCAAGTTAGTATTGGCATCAGGAAGCTGGGAATTCACTTGTGATATCTGGAATTTCAGGCTTTGTTCATTATTTGACATATGTAAATTTAACCCTGGAACACAACTATCAGCTTTGCGAAGATTGTTTTGATAATCATTCCCTCTTCTAACATTGAGGATATTTGCTTCTTATTGTGCTTGAGATAAACTCATCTGAATTTTTTCTGTCGGTGATTAGGTGTTTTTGGAATCATATAATTACGTCTGATTTTGTTCCTGAAGCAGAAAGTCCATGCTCTTCTAACTGTACCTTCAGTTGACTGATTGTGAAGTCCTTGAAGAATATCTTCATGGTTTCACTTCATGGTTCCAAGTCATCACACATAGTACTTAAAACACTTGTCAACTCGTCTGCAATAACTTAACCTCACTGCGAGGTACAGAATAGTCTTGTCACAATATCATGAAGTTCTGTCATAGTTGCCGATTTGATGTAGATGCAGTAATGTAATACAAATAATTACACGACTACTATATCTGACTACTCTTTTTTTAAATTCATTAACACAAATACAATATGATAACACATTGAAATATATACACAATAATTTACAATCGATCTGTGAAGCAGTATCATTTTGGTACAACTGGTCTACGATAGCTCACTACTTCAACAATTGACTGTCTTGATCACTCACCGAACTGATCAAATACAAAATACACAGTGGTTTACGAATGACCCACTGTTGCTGTGATAGTATAACAGCAGCAACACACTAATTATCAACACATCATTCTACTGAACTTTTCTCATCATACAGTAAACCACGATTGATCTGATCAACAACACAACTCCATAACTTTCCTTTTACTACTTACTGCAACTCCCTCAACACTCTTCGTATATGTACTGGCTATGATTCTAGATAATTCTGCTTTCTTACCACATAGTATTAGTACAAGATACTTGAAAGATTCTACAATAACATTGAGAAGTCCTTGGTATATTCCAGTTCTAGAAATTTTCTCTTGAAACAAGTTTGTCACTATGGCACATAACATAAGGATATCTTGAAATACTTGGAATGTAATACAACATGTCCTTGGTACATGAAGATTCTGGAACCTTAATACATAAGAACAACTGGGGGGTTTCCTGAGCAACTTGGAAAACTTGGGATGTTATTTATAAGTGATGGGCATTATGTAACACTAACCAGAAGTTTCTTGAATGACCTTGAACATATGAAGGATTATTTACAAGCAGTAAACGTAACCTAACCCATTTATTTATTTATTTATTTATTTATTTATGTATGTATGTATGTATGTATGTATGCATGCATGCATGCATGTACATTTTATGGCCTTCATTAGACCACTCTAGCCAACTTTATACAAAGAATGTTTTAGTTTCCTGTCAGACCAGTACTTCTTCATACTCTCTGATCTTATCCTTCTTTCTTCATCGGAAATCATCCTTCCTACTGTCTGTTAGTTGATTCTGATTTGCATTCTGGTTTGTTTGTCTGTGAGTTTCTTGATTTTGTCAGTTTTGCTTCTTAGGTCTTCCACTGTAATTTGTAGTTCATCCATATCTTCCTTGATTTCTGTAATCCACTTAATGTTGCACTTACTATTCCATAATTTTTCTATTATTCTCCTGATGATCCTGTTCTCTGGTGTCCTGATTAGATGTCCAAAAAATGAAATGCGTTTCTTCGTGATTGAGCTCATTACTGGTTCTATTTCCTTGTAGACTGTTTCATTAGAAGCTACTCTCCAGTGTCCATCTTTTTGGTATGATTTGTTGATGCATGTTCTAATGATTCTATCTATCTTGAACCTAACCTATAATATATGAAAAGCTGTTTTTAGTTACACACATAATCTAACTTGTGTCAACCGCTAGACTTGACCAGGAGGGTCATGCAGAACTTCAGGGAGAGACTTCATATGTACATAGAATAGGATGGTCAACGTTTGGATGATATTGTACCGTCTCCTGTCCTAATTTCGGTCTAGCTCAGGGGTAAAAGCGCATGGTGTGTCCGGATATGGGCAATAAAAATATTTAACTAATACAATATACCAAAGTATATGGACAGGTAACACGTACATATAAATCTAGTGAATGAGAACTCCAGTAATCAAGCAAAACGGATTTATTAAACTAAAAACATGAACTGAAATCATACTAAATGAAAAATAATAAATCAAGTGAACAACTGACCATTGGTTGTATTAATCAAGGAAAAGTTCAACGTATATTTACATGAATTGACATTGTTAAACAAAATGTTTACAAATAAAAATGGGTAACGAACCTGAGGAATTAAAATTACATTTTTGCAGTACATGGAATACGTCTGAATTATATTTTATTTAGTTAAGTTGCTTGCCTTGTTAAGTCACTAGTTCTTTGCCCGAGGGCTCGATTTATAACCGTCCATGATATGCGATAGTTATATCCAATAAACTAGTAATTGGCCTAAGTTACATGTATACATTCCGATCACTCGGACACAAATATATAAAACACTTGTTCAGGACTGCGTCTGAATTACCCTTCCAAAATAATCACAGATTCTAATTACATGAATACGAACCCATCATCACGGATAAGGTTAGAACCTTTCTACACAAAAATAGCCATCGGACTATGTCTCCTGTTAACAGACAAAAGATAACATCATAACAAAGAAATAATACATTGGACACAATAATACAAATCACAAGATAGATAAATTAACCACACCTGCAAAATAAAGCACACAGAATATACACACTGAATTTGATAGGGCTGTCGGGTCAAGAACCCAACATATCCAGCCACTGGACATCGCATATCTCACACATAGACACAGCATAGCAGTGGTATCTGACAAGACAGGGAAATCAGCTGGTTGGCAACGCAACTTCAACTAACTGGGTTCTGTAGTTAGGCAATTCACGTGGATAACGGGATCATTTGTAATAACTTTCACTTCTTCTTGGCCCTGGCCAACATTCTCAGTGCTTCAGAATGGCACACAATTCTGACCAGCAAAATATAGCTCACAGCCTTACATAATCTTGTATAAAACAGGCTGGCTTACTAACTCATCTATATCATAGTTCCAAATAAAACGTCATGGCTCTCACTGCCTATCTCTTGTCATCTCAGCCCCGTAAATATCCATAGGCAATTCTCTAGCCTCACATATAAATTAATCCTTGGTTCAATGCCCAGTACATTTAAGAATTTGCCTGCCACCACACTTAAAAACCCTATTCTACTTTCGATGTTGATAAACCTCCCATTGCCTCTCCTCACAGCTGAAATTCATGCATCATGCAAATAAAACGTCCTAACTTATACTGTCTCGAGTCTCATCCTCTTTAACATTACGACATTGATGGCATACAGCCCATTAGGATTTTATAAAGAATCTGCCCATATAACTCTACCTAAAATCAACACACACTGGAATAAAATACAAATAACTATAACACACACCTATATCTAACCTATTCTCTCTGTTATTCCCATCCAAATATATACAACATGTAGCTTGGGGACTTGGCATGCATGCAGCCCTGAACGAATTTAACTTTACTGAAAATGAGCAAAACAAATGCCACTCTGGCTTACATTTAAAGATTAATTTACTTATTTAACTAGGCCCTAAACTAGTGCATCTAGATGTCACTTCACATGCATATAGAACAAAAGGACTTAACTTGGCAGCAACCTTTCCATCAGCGATGAATCACATAACCGCTCTGTCATGCGTGCTTAGCTCATGACTACGGTACACAGCAGAGGGATGAGGGTCCTCTTGTCGACTCCTGGATACTTCATGGTTGCTGTCTCCTTGACGTCAGTCGTATCTGGAACTGTTGAGTTAAGTTAGAACCATCTACCTTACATGTAATAAATATCATTTTTGGTCCGTATTGATGATATTAGATTGAAATAATAACATTAAGTTATTTATTAGACCACCTAATCAATACAAAATCGTCTTGGATGATTTACATAAATTTGTTAGCTAATAGTGGGACATGTTTCGCCTTCTCTGAAGGCATCATCAGCCATAGTCTTAACCTTAAATTAAAAATAAGCGTCTAAATAACATGTAGTAATGAAATGAATTTTAAAAATCTTGAAGAGATTTGAAGTAAAATAACATTAAAAATAACAATGATGGTTTGAAAATACAATGTGATGAGATACAATAGTGGAAGTATTAACAAAATTAACATTAGAAGGCTGCTAAAATAAGTACAATGGATAAAACAACAGATTGTTATACAACAAGTAGTAAGATTACATAAAAGTAAAGTTGATAGTCATGGCGGTTATAATTAGACGATGGCGAAAAATCTTATATAATCAAAGTAAAGAGGAGAGAATAAAAGTCAAAGTTAGTCGAGAGATCCAAAGTTCATCATGATCTTGAAGATAAAAGACGAAAGTCAGATGCATATGGTGAAGTTGTAGAATACGTTGAGGATATGAAGTTGGTGAATAGAAGTTGAAGAACAGTTTCAAATAGGATCACTATGGACCATCTCAAAATTTGAAGTGATGTTCAAATGTTGTAAATTGTGAGTTTGTAGATATTCTAGTTGAAAAAGCATATAAAAGTGGAATCTGTAAATGGAACGTACGTTTCTTGCTTCCATTTACAGATTCCACTTTTATATGCTTTTTCAACTAGAATATCTACAAACTCACAATTTACAACATTTGAACATCACTTCAAATTTTGAGATGGTCCATAGTGATCCTATTTGAAACTGTTCTTCAACTTCTATTCACCAACTTCATATCCTCAACGTATTCTACAACTTCACCATATGCATCTGACTTTCGTCTTTTATCTTCAAGATCATGATGAACTTTAGATCTCTCGACTAACTTTGACTTTTATTCTCTCCTCTTTACTTTGATTATATAAGATTTTTCGCCATCGTCTAATTATAACCGCCATGACTATCAACTTTACTTTTATGTAATCTTACTACTTGTTGTATAACAATCTGTTGTTTTATCCATTGTACTTATTTTAGCAGCCTTCTAAGGTTAATTTTGTTAATACTTCCACTATTGTATCTCATCACATTGTATTTTCAAACCATCATTGTTATTTTTAATGTTATTTTACTTCAAATCTCTTCAAGATTTTTAAAATTCATTTCATTACTACATGTTATTTAGACGCTTATTTTTAATTTAAGGTTAAGACTATGGCTGATGATGCCTTCAGAGAAGGCGAAACATGTCCCACTATTAGCTAACAAATTTATGTAAATCATCCAAGACGATTTTGTATTGATTAGGTGGTCTAATAAATAACTTAATGTTATTATTTCAATCTAATATCATCAATACGGACCAAAAATGATATTTATTACATGTAATGTCAATGCCAACCAGGCAATAGTAAAACCTAACAAGTACTTGAACCTAAAAATTAAAATAGGCAAGATTTCTAGAGATATCAAGTTTCTTAAAGATTGCTTGAAATTGGAGTTGGTACCTAAATTTCTCAAATCTTTACAAAGAAAAAGTCATCCCTATTCAAAATCTAATGCCACTCAAAAGAAAGTAAACAACATATGGTTGAAAAATGAAATTAAACTATTATACAAGAAGAAATCTTTACTAAATTTACAATTATATAGGACTCATTTGACCATCTCTCAGAAATTACCCCCACTTGAATGGAGCTCATTTTTAAGGTACACTGACCTCAAACTATCTTACGTATTAGACAAGAAACAGAAAACCCTAAACCATAAATTACTTTGTCTTCAAGAAAACAAATGTAAAACTCCTGACCAAAATACAAACAACAAAGTGTCCCCTTCCCATTTGACTAACATTCCCACTACAATCAACCTATCTAATGCAACCTTCTCTAACCAAGAATTAAATCTATTAGATAAAGGCATCAAACATAATTGGCCTAATCACAAAAAGGCAGAAGACATCATCACTACCATCGCTGAAACCGAAACTAATATCGATAAACAAATCCAAATTGATAAACAGAATGACGTACGATATGAAGTAAAAAAGAAACTCCCAACTTTGATTAATGAGATAACATCTAATAATAACTACAATGTCTCGAAACAAATTCTAAACCTGAAATCCAAAATCCATAACAACAACGTAGTAATTACAAAAGCAGATAAGGGCAACACCATAGTAATAATGAACAAACAAGATTACATCAATAAAACTGAAACCTTTTTTTCGGACAATACCTATTCCTTAATTAACAAAGATCCAACAAACAAAATACAGCGTAACTTAAAGAACCTTCTTAAAAATTCTAACTTCATTTTAAATGATCAAGATTATCAGAAATTAACTGTAATGAACCCAAAATTACCTACAGTCAGATCACTGCCCAAAATTCATAAAAATGATGTCCCCATTCGGCCTATAATTAATAGTATCAATAGTCCTACCTATAAAACCTCTCAATTCCTACACAAATTCCTAAAAAAACACTTTAAATTTCACAACTCCAACCCCATAAAGAACTCGATCGAACTTTGTAATTCCCTAAATAATTTCAGTCTACAACCAAACCACGTTTTATGTTCTTTTGACATCACCAACATGTATACTAATATCCCTATCAACAATACTATTAACATCATAAAAAACAATCTGTTGAAACATAGCACATTGAGTAAAATCGAAATTGATGAATGGTTAAAATTACTTAATTTCGTTTTAGACCAACTATTTTACCTTCAATAAGAAAATTTACAAACAAGAAGGTCTAGCGATGGGAGACCCGTTGTCTGGAATACTAGCCGATATATACTTAGATAATCTCGAACATAGTAAGATTATTAATAACATCAACGGACTCTGTCTTTGGCATCGCTATGTTGATGATACCATAGCTATCATTGATAAACAAATCAACAACAGCAATAACATACTATCATTCCTCAACAACTTAGATAATAATATTAAATTCACTAAAGAAGATGAGTTCAATAACTCTTTGAACTTCTTAGATATCAAAATCACACGAGCATTGAACAAATTCGACTTCCAAATATACAGAAAACCCACCTTTTCTCCAACAACCATAAAAAATGATTCTTTACATCCCAACTCTCATAAAAAAGCCACTTATCACAGTTTAATATATAGAGCATTAAAGATCCCTATGTCCTCTACTAATTTAAAGAAAGAATTACTATTCATCAAGGAAATAGCTAAATTCAATGGATTTAACACGAGTATGATTGATAAAATCATCAATAAAACCAAACTGAAACTAGCTACCAATTTAACCCCATTAAAACCCGTCAAACCAAAATACGTTAAATTCACGTTCACTAACCATAGCATTTACCCGATAACCAATTCATTAATGAAGCACGAAATAAAAATAGCCTACACAACAAAAAACACTAATCGTAATTTATTCTTCAATCACAACTCTATCAACATCACAGACAATAGTTACTCTGGATCAGGAATATACAGATTGAAATGCTCTACATGTAATTTTTCTTATGTTGGCCAAACTGGCCGCAGCTTCTCTACCAGATATGCCGAGCATTACAATGCCCAAAGACACAACAAATTCTCCGCAATGGCCAACCATATGAGGGACACCGGGCATAAATTCACCAGAATAGAACAAGACCTCCATATCCTAAAAAGAGTCGATAAAAGCAAACTCATGACAGAATATGAAAACTTATTTATTTTCCTCGACCAACATTTTAATAAAGATAAAAATCTAAATGACACTATTGATAAAAAAAGCCCCTTGTATGAACAGATTCTTATTTTATTACGAGAATCAACTTCCCTCACCAACAAATTCTTAAAAATCTTCAACCTCACATCAATTAGAGTTCCCACCTCCCCTACAGCTAATATACCCCCCTCCCTTCCCCCCGCCGCTAGTACCTCTAATTCAAATACAACCAATAAACCCATAGCCACACCCACCGGAACATCGCTCCCTCCAATAGCCTTACACCGTTACAACACGCGCAGTAATACACTCTCTTCCTTCCCTCCCACCAATAGCAGCCCCCCTCCAATAGTTACGTCAACGCAAACAGATCCCCCTCCAGCACAAAACTTCAGTTATAACACACGTAGCAAGAAGTCTACGGTTGCAAATTCTTCTAACTCATAATATTACAAGCTATCTTTGTCACCGTCAAATGGTAAGTGCATACTATTCTACTTCAATATTTTTCAAATATCTTTTCACACAATTATCTCTACGTTTCTTGCTTCCATTTACAGATTCCACTTTTATATGCTTTTTCAACTAGAATATCTACAAACTCACAATTTACAACATTTGAACATCACTTCAAATTTTGAGATGGTCCATAGTGATCCTATTTGAAACTGTTCTTCAACTTCTATTCACCAACTTCATATCCTCAACGTATTCTACAACTTCACCATATGCATCTGACTTTCGTCTTTTATCTTCAAGATCATGATGAACTTTGGATCTCTCGACTAACTTTGACTTTTATTCTCTCCTCTTTACTTTGATTATATAAGATTTTTCGCCATCGTCTAATTATAACCGCCATGACTATCAACTTTACTTTTATGTAATCTTACTAC
The DNA here is from genome assembly GCF_040414725.1 of Anabrus simplex. Lineage (NCBI taxonomy): Eukaryota > Metazoa > Arthropoda > Insecta > Orthoptera > Tettigoniidae > Anabrus > Anabrus simplex. Next base: position 1,613,290,627 of record NC_090265.1, on the reverse strand, counting down.
TTGTTGTATAACAATCTGTTGTTTTATCCATTGTACTTATTTTGGCAGCCTTCTAATGTTAATTTTGTTAATACTTCCACTATTGTATCTCATCACATTGTATTTTCAAACCATCATTGTTATTTTTAATGTTATTTTACTTCAAATCTCTTCAAGATTTTTAAAATTCATTTCATTACTACATGTTATTTAGACGCTTATTTTTAATTTAAGGTTAAGACTATGGCTGATGATGCCTTCAGAGAAGGCGAAACATGTCCCACTATTAGCTAACAAATTTATGTAAATCATCCAAGACGATTTTGTATTGATTAGGTGGTCTAATAAATAATGTTATTATTTCAACCATCTACCTTTCCACTTAGTGTGCTACAGTGCATGATAACAACCTCAGCACTGGCTGTTACTTGACTATAGCCTCCGCATAGATATTAGTCTGATACACGGGCATTAAATTAAGGGAACTGGGCTCGTTAGCAATGTGTCCTTGTCAGTGGTTATATTTTGAACACAGCGATTCTATTTCAGTTTAACAAAACTTCACAAAGCAATTGTCTTGTCGGCTCACGAATCATGACACGTCACACGTGGTGTTCAAAAGTAGAGGGGAGGCCCTTCCCTTCTCACCGCAGATTTTATAGTCTCTCAAGGTTCCAGTTCCAAGGGTAACCACCGGCAAACAGACCCTTTTACTTTGTACGAGCTCGCCAGATGTTAATAGTTGCTCTTGTTAATACGCATATTTCTTGGTTTAGCACTAGTAAATATTTTTATTGGCTCCTGTTACTATATCATTATAATCTTAATTATGTGTGGTGTCAGATCTGTGGAATTTAGTGGATTAATTGATTAAAATTCAGGTGATTCCAGCCTTAGAAAAGAGAAGTTTGTCAGCTTGTGACAACTGTTCGATACATCCCCTTGTTAAAATTTCACCCCCTCCAGAGTTTGCTGTGCACTTGGGTATGCAGCTGTTGGGGTCTACATGATTTAAATCATGGCTTGTGGCTCAGGTTCACTAGAGGAATTCGTTCCTACTGGAGCACTGCAGGGTTCTCACAATCTATGGCACGGCCATCCATGGTTCCTTCCTCCACTTATGCCACAGTGTTATAATAAATAAATTGAAACATATTATGATATGGTTCAATACGATCTTCAAAACATAGTGTGTATGTGATGTAAATGGCAAACACTGCTCTTTTCAACTGTGCAATAAATTTGTGAATGGGTTTTCATGGTGCTGTATTATTTATGTTTAAAATTTGGGAGTTATTTCTGCCACACTCTGTATATTCAGATGACTGTGGAAATTGTCTATCCGAATTCAGTGATTGGGGCATGGTGTAATCATATGTTTAATCTGCTTATCTTCAACCATATCGACAACAAACATTGTGATATTGAGAATGAATTTAATCTGTTTTGATCCTCACAACATTGACCTTATGGATATTTAGGAATCAGAGGAGTGTACGGAAGTTCCAGTCACTTTCTAGGAAACACTATTGTAAACAGTGAACAACGCTCCATAGATTTAACACCTTCACCCCCTAGGAAGGAATGTCTGTAAGGAATGAACACACACTGTTATGAACAATGACTTCTCTCTGAAAACCGTTAAAGTAGTTAGTGGGACGTAAAAATGATAAAATTAAAAAAATTAACAATGACTTCTAGTTTTACACTAGTGCATATTCACCCATGATAATGCAATTCAAACATCTCCGTCGATAAATTACTCTAGTCTCTTAACTCCTCTTCATATAAACAAGTATATGCTCCAATTTATTGAAACAATAGTGATGAATTTGCACGTAGGTTTAACCCTAGAACTGCTGCAGGTTTACCTGTCAAGTGCTGCAGCAAATTCCCATAAAGCACACACTAAAAGAATTTGGTACCTGTAAGCGGACTGTAATCATAAAATATCATACATCAAAAGAAAGCTGAAAGACTGTTCTATATTATTTTGATAGAGGTGAATCATTCAGAGTCATCAGTTTGAAATAATGATAAAAAATATTTTATAAAAAAAAATATTTATATTGACTTTTCTGCACTAGAAAACCATATTGCCAAGTTAAATGTATATCAGAGACATAAGAAAAGAAAAGTTCACAGTTTTTTGTTACTATTTCAAAAAACAACTTTAAATTTTTCCTGTTAATTACTAAAATAGAAAATTATTTTTAAAATATGACATTTCTCGATTTTGCACATACATGAGAAATACACCTTCTGCCTTTTCCTTATGTCAGTTTCTTTCTGCCTGTATTATGATCAAAGTGTTTGTAACACCCTACACAAATACCAACATTACAACTCAAACATCCATAATTATATCTTCTTACTTTTTTGCTATCTCCATTGTTGCACACCGCACACTTTCGCTGACGTTTATTTCCTAACTTTACAATTGTATGGGAATTCACAGATGCGTTTAGTGGGATATCATCCTCTTCATTTTCAGCACTACACAGCAGTGATTCTATAAGATGCACCATAAAATCATACCTAGGCATAAGAACATTGTCATCGGTGTTTTTACTATACAAAACATATGAATTCAACACTGCCATGTCTATCAAGTGAAAAAAAAGTTTGTACCAGTTCCTATGACTAGACCGCTCCGAGGACACATGATCAATCTTCTGATCAGATACATCAACTCCCCTCATTCCTGTTGTGTATTCACTGACCACTGCTGGCATAGAAATTTCAGCCCCTTTGGATGAACGACGTTTCACTAAATTATTTATCACTGGACATGCTGTAGAAATTACTGTCAGGGGTTTCTTCTGTGATTTTTTCTCTCTCCATGCACAAAACAACACAGGGCCACTTCTTTTATACAAAATTTGTCCTGGTTGCAATTTTAAATTCTTTGCTGCACCAGGAAGATTTTTTCTGTTGCTGCAAACTGTACCTGTGAGTAGAGTTTTCTTCTCCCAAAGAGCCAAAGCTAGCTCAATAGATGTGTACCAGTTGTCAACAATTATATGATACCCCTTCCAAAATATATTTCCTAAGGAATTTAGTAAATTCATTATGACATCAAAACTTAAACCTTTTCCACTCGATTTTGGGCCCCCAGATTTGACAGGCGAATATACACTGAACTGCAGAGTGTAATACGAACCAGGCTCACATACCTTGAAGAGTTTTATGCCCCACTGATGATGATGTTTGTTAGGTAAATATTGTATTAATTTAGACCTATTCTTTGTACCTACTAATGTTTCATCAATACTTAGAACTTTTCCAGGAATGTAGTGTCTTTTGAAACATGCATTGAAATGATCAATTGCAGGCCTAGTTTTGAACAGGGGATCATATCCTGGATCACCTAGTTTCTTGCTACAGCTGTTGTCTGCTAAATGAAAACATCTATTTATGAGCAAGAACATGTCACGGGGCATTACTTTTCTAAAATAGGGTGTGTCCTGACTGGGATATTGTGTACTCCAATAACGAAAAATATTCTTCTTCTTTAGTAGACCCATATTGAGAACAAGTCCAATAAAACGTTTCAACTGTGCAATATTCACACCACCTTCAGGCCACAAACGAAACCTACTCTTTCGTTGCAGAACACCTAATTTATGTAGATATTGATCACCATATCTGTTAGTCTCTTCAACGAGAAGTCTCCAAAAACCCAGTGTGAGAAACAGATTGAAGTACATAATCGGCGCGGAATTACGGGGAGGCAAGTTCACAGGGCCGGGATGATGAACGACAAATGGTACATTGTTACCTGGAAAATCACTTTCATCGGGTTGTATATCAGTCCAGGTCACACTTACGCCTTCACGGCTAACAGTAGGCATGTTTACATTGTCTGTAGGAACATGATCACTATCGCTTGCATTGAGGGGGATTTCCATAACTCGCGGGACATCCTGTTCGCCGGTATCACTGCCATTGCTTTCACCATCTTCATTTTCATACGAATCCACACAATAATCACTGTCATTGCCAGTACTATCGCACAAATCGTCAAAAATCAAGCGCTCAATTTCTGAGTCGTCCACATAGTTGGCTGCCATTTTGCTCAATGCAACCTCAATGTCAACATGAAAGTACTTCCACTTCTGCAGCCAAATAATAGACTGCATATTGTCATTTGTTTGCCAAAGGCTTTCGCTACGAAAGATAAAAGCATCCGGAACCAACATGGCTTGAAATTAGTGCCATGTGTTGGCTAACAGTAGTACTATATTGGAATTCCCAGACCGTCTCCCAGGGAGACGACCGCACTTGACCAAACAGCACAGCGTCTTCCTGGAAGACGGTCCACAGTTCTAGGGTTAAAAACAATAACAAAAAAAGAAAACGGTGAGAAAATAAGTTTGCCAAAGGTCAAAAATATAGAATTACAGAATCTAATGCACAAAGTTGGCAGTAGCACACAGACTCATTTTTAAATTTATGTTCTACTTGAAAGAAATTCAACAGTCTTTAAAAATAGAAAATATGAACTTATTAAGAAGATAATTGTGATTGTGATTGCGCGCGCGTGCGCGCGCGCGTGTGTGTGTGTGTGAAAAATGTAAGAAAGATTTCAGTATCGCATAGGACCCAAACTGTATAAAAGATGAAAGGGAATTAACAATCAAAATAGAACCACTAATAGAAGAATGGACAAAAGTTCAAAGCTAGTCAAAATTGGTGTACCAGAACAAAGAAGCAGATTAATCTTGTTATGTAGCAGAGAACTAGGGTTTTGCAGCATCTGCTAAACACTCATGAGTAGAAACTTTTGGAGTACCAGCACTACATCATCAATTGTGGAAAGAGAATTCATCATCATCATGTCTGCTTTTAAGACTTTAATGGTTAGCACTGTTAGCTGCAGTCCTCGGAGGCTCAGATTTGATTTATGAATGGCAGAAAGATTGGTCTGTAGTTAAAATGGTACATGCAGCTTACCTCTATTCACCACCTCGGGACAAGGACACGAGTTTACTTCTTTTTATCATCATCAGTTCTCTGCTTCAGCAAGGAGGTTGCAGGTGTTTGAGCCTCCTGCATTCATCCTGTCAATCCACAGCTTATGTTCTACTTTTAGCTGCCATCACGTTTTCCAAGGTCTTTGAAAATTTGCTTTTCCCAACTATCATGAGGCCTCCCTCTGTGCCTGTTACCAACAACATTCCTTTTGTAGTATGTTCTTGGTGTCCTGTTTGGGGTCTTCCTTCTCACACATCCCTACCATCGTAATCTACTAAACTGTAACTGTCCAGTCCAAGTTGTTACTAGATATACTCATTCTTTATTTTATCTCTCCTTGTCTTTTGGAGACAAGAATTGAGGAACTTCAATTCAATGGTTTGTAAGAGACTTTTTGCAGGTCCAGTCAAAGGTGCTGGTTCCAGTCCATACAGTACATTAGAACTGGTATGAGATTTATTTTGTACAGTATGTTCTTGGAAACTTGGGAAAATGAATCATTCCAAAGTAGTTGACGAATGGAGTGTCAGAATTTTGATGTAGCTTGTATCCTATTGCTTATTTCTTTTTTTTTTTTTTTTTTTTGCTAGTTGCTTTACGTTGCACCGACACACACAGGTCTTACGGCGACGATGGGACAGGAAAGGGCTAGGAGTGGGAAGGAAGCGGCCATGGCCTTAATTAAGGTACAGCCCCAGCATTTGCCTGGTGTGAAAATGGGAAACCACGGAAAACCATTTTCAGGGCTGCCGACAGTGGGGTTCGAACCTACTATCTCCCGAATACTGGATACTGGCCGCACTTAAGCGACTGCAGCTATCGAGCTCGGTTGCTTATTTCTTGGTTTATGGTATCGTCATAAAAACAAAACTCCTTAAGTACAGTATTTAAAGTTATTTATCTATTCCATTTCGCACTTGCAAGTGGACTGTTTCATGATTTTGACTCATCACTAAACCAACTGTTTTAGTTCAGCTGATGATCAGTCCCATTCTTCCAGATTCTTCTTGCCATAGATCGATAAGAAGTTGTACTTCTGGTTCTGTCTTACCCCATAGAATCACAGCATCAGCAAATCCGAAGACATTTTTTGTCTGATTCTTCCTTTTTTACTCTTTTTATAAGCTCAATAATAATAATAATAATAATAATAATAATAATAATAATAATAATAATGGCATGTGGCTTCCGAAGAGGTCTGGGGCAGGTCCTTCGAGTTGACACCTAGGCGACCTGCGTGTCTGTGAGGATGAGGCTCTAGCTGACAATGACACAAATGACACATCCTGCCCCTCGAGTCATTGGAATTAACCAATTCAGATTAAAATCCCCAACCCATTTGGGAATCGAATCTGGGACCCCATGGACCAAAGACCAGCACGCTAACCATTTAGTCTTGGAGTTAGACATAATAATGAAGGGAAGTGGTGATAGACAACTTCCTTGTTGGAATCCACTCTTGGTTTCAAAACAACTTGACCTGCCTCCTTGAATTTGCACACAGCTCTTTGTTTCTCAATACAGTTGTTTAACTTGAGCTATGATCTCATCTGGCACGTCTTTACACCTCAGACATTTCCATCTATGCTTACATGGTATGTGATCTATGCTAGAGCTTCTTGTGTTTGTCTTGCCCTTTTATATTTGCAGGATTTTCTTTGCATTTCCATTTCTCATTGCCAACTATTCTTTTGGCCTGTAGCCTTTTTTCTCTGTAAAATGATAGTTCATACTGGAATAATTTGGTAATATTTGGTAATACTAATAAAACGTATGTATATTTTGCTATGCTGTCAAATATAACAATAAAAGGTAACAAAGCAGTTTGATTTGTTCCACAGGGCATACAAATTTGAGAGTTACAGTTATGATATGCGTGCTCCTATGGAAAAAAGCTGCTGCCATCATAGTAATTATTCCTTTGTGTTCTGTATATTCAAAGACGGTATCCAAAGAGAAGCTCACAACTAGTGTTGGCTACTGAATGAATGATTCGAAGCAGTGTATCGATTCATTCAAGTGTCCGAATGAATCGATTCACAGGAAAGGCGAGCTCACGGCACACGATTCAGCTTACTCCCAGCGGACAGTGCTGAGTGGCGCACTCACCGGATGTTGACGGGGAGCCGAGCTTCCGCTGCTGCGAGACAGTGAATCATGGTACATCGAAAGAATTGTGAACGAGCGCGGCTCAGTGAGACATGATACACACGGCTCCTTATCGGCTCACTGGACACGCAGAGAGCCGAGCTTCCGCTGCAGCGAGACATACAGTGAGCCATGCTACACTGAAAGAATCTCATGCTATAATGGACTCTCGAGCTCAGCTCATTTGAAAATAATACCCATTTGCATTCACTGTCCTCTTCTTACAGGGAGGTTTAAATAATAGATGGATTTATTTGCAGTGTTAAAAAGGTAGTCACAACATAATTCTGAAGTAGCTAGTAAGTAGATAGGCTATTAGGTTATACTATTTATTAGTTTAATGAATCTTAGTATTATAACTTAGTTGACATTTGACAATTAAACTCGACTCTAGCCTGCCCTATGACTATGAGTCATGCTCATGACCACTCAAAAGTACCTGTTTTATATTGGGAAGAACGGCTCAGTATTTTCTCAGTTCATGTGTCACATCGTTGCACAAGACTTCAATCATATGTGGACAGACACAATAACGGTATGTTGAATCAGAAAACCAGCGGGCTACTGTACATCTCGGGTAGCCTGTACAAAATATGACGATTAAAAAAATTCTCAGCTGATAGAAAAATACATATTTTCAAAAATGACTGAGCGAGTTGTCGTGCGGTTTGTATCGCGTAGCTATGCGCTTGCATTCGGGGGATGGTGAGTTCGAATCGCACCGTTGGCAGCCGTTAAGATGGTTTTCCGTAGTTTCCCCATTTTCACAGCAGGAAATGCTGGGACTGTACCTTAATTCAGGCCATGGCTGCTACCTTCCTAATCCTAACCTTTCCCACCCTGCGTCGCCGGAAACCTTCGATGTATTAGAGTAACTAGCATTTTTTCTAAGAAAGGAGTTCATAGTATGAAGACCAGATGGCAGCTGCGAGCACTGAATGCTGTTGCTGCTGTCTTACCAGCACATACTACACAGATGCAGTAGGGGCGGTGACCAATGAGCCGTGAATCGGATCACTGTATCGATTCAGTAATGTGAACGGAATCAAATGAATCGATTCAGTAAAATGAATCGAATGTCCCATCACTACTCACAACAGGAATCATGTGTACATTACATCCATACTGTATGTATGTTCAGTCTGTCAGTGATTCCGCTGGTGGGATCCTGAACAGCTCTGCCATCAGCTGTCATAGATGGCCTAGGCATCACTGAAGAAGCATACTAGGGAAATGAGGAGTGAGGTAGTTTCCCGTTGCTTTCCTCATCGAGCCAGAAGTTGCTATTACATATCAGTCTGCCAAGCCCACTGAAATGCATGCACCAACCGACCCTATGAGCAATATTTTCACACCATGCATAGCAGGGACTGGCTGCAGAAGGAATGGCATTACTAGTATCACTCATACCTTAGTCACTTTCATTTTGTAAAAGCCAAGGATAAAGCTGAGACAGATCAATAAAAGTAACAAAATTGCTCTAGCCCATACCAGAAGACATAGTGCACTGTAAATACTAGGTCCCACCAGCAAAGGCACGACATCCATACTACAAGTGCTAAATTTAGTGAATAATGAACCTTTCAAGGATGATCTCTGGGAGATTTATATGAGGTCATTTTATAAATCATAGCAACTGTGTTATATCTTTCAATAAAGCTGCTGCAGTGTTTATCTACTCTATGTATTTGAAGGCCATTGGAATGTGCTTTTCAGTGCTAATACCAAATTTGGTCCGGATATAGGAGCTAATGGGAAAAGGCAATTGAAATATAAATCAATAGAAATAATTGTTTTATTATGGACAAAATGAATGCAAATCTTGTGCATCTACAAGGCCTGTTGTAAAGGTCAGATTACTATCAACACAGAAATACATATATGTATGGATAAATCCTTTACAATCCATTGCTTGCATTTTGTTAAGAATTTTTTGACAATGGTCATAAGAAATAAATTTAGTTTTGGATCCCTATTGACAATTATGTTATATAAGTTGAAAAACTAGTATATTGGTTCCACCTAGTCAATACCTATAAGTTTATTTACAATTCAAAGTTGCAAAAGTATCACATTAAAATTTAATTTGTAAATAAAGTTACAGGTATTGACTAGGTGGAACCATTATACTAGTTTTTCAACTTATATAACAGTCATATACCCAGCAACCTAGACCCAATGTTTGGGAAGCCAGGCTCTGCCTGTCACAAGTCAGGACAAAGGGCGAGTGATAGAGGAATAACACCTCTTTAAAAAACCTTGGTCCAGCTGACCCGGCTGGTAGTACCATGTAAGGGTCCCTTGCCAGGGTTATGGTGAAGATCTCAACGGTAGTGAAGGCGGAGAAGAGGGACTTCGGAATGGTGGAACTGGCGGAAGGGGCAACCCTCCTATTCTGGGTAAATAGAATAGGAACTGCTGCCTTGCAGTAGAAGTAGGAACTTCAAAGGCTAAGGGAAGAAACCCCGACAGAAAATCAGCCTGGTGCCTCAGGCTTAAGATGGTAGCCCCGTCAAGGCACTCGGAAGCAGTGGGTCAATCACTCGCTCTTCTTAAATAACCTGATTATAGAAACTAAAGCGAAATTACAAAACCGGACGGATAACCTGATGACCTTTGGCATGAAGAGGAAAACGAAAATTGGTTTCTGGAATATGAGGACCTTGAGGGAGAAAGGCAGACTGAATCAAGTGACACGGGAAATGAAGAACTACGGGCTGGACATTTTGGGATTAAGTGAGGTGAGGTGGCTAGGATTTGGTGAGATACAGACAACAGATGGAATTACATTTCTATATTCTGGTAGTGAAGATGAAGAGCACAGGGATGGAGTAGGGTTGCTGCTCAGTAGAAATGCAATGAGGAGTCTTATGGAGTGGAAGCCGATTTCCAGTAGGCTTCTGACTGCTAGGTTCATGACCAAGATCAGGAATGTGACCATTATCCAATGCTATGCACCTACAGAACAATCGGAGTTGGAAAAGAAGGAAGAATTCTACCAAATGTTGCAAGATGCCACAATGAAAACCAGTAAACCGAGCTCGATAGCTGCAGTCGCTTAATTGCGGCCAGTATCCAGTATTCGGGAGATCGTGGGTTCGAACCCCACTGTCGGCAGCCCTCAAGATGGTTTTCCGTGGTTTCCCATTTTCACACCAGGCAAATGCTGGGGCTGTACCTTAATTAAGGCCACGGCCGCTTCCTTCCCACTCCTAGCCCTTCCCTGTCCCATCGTCGCCATAAGACCTATCTGTGTCGGTGCGACGTAAAGCGAAAAAAAAAAAAAAAAACCAGTAAGAAGGATATTCTCATAGTTATGGGAGACTTCAATGCGAAGGTTGGCTCAAGAAACGAAGGATTGGAACACATCATGGGTATACACGGTCTTGGCGAGATTAATGAAAATGGGGAAAAGTTCATGGAATATTGCTCCAGCCAAGACTTGGTGATAGGTGGCACGGTGTTCCCGCATAGGCGGTGTCATAAAGTCACGTAGGTGTCTCCTGATCAAGCCACGGAAAACCAAATTGATCACATTGCGGTGAGCAGGAGGTTCAGAAGAAGTTTGGAAGATGTTAGGAACAAGAAAGGAGCGGACATTGACAGTGACCATCATCTTGTTGTCGCCAACTTCCGTATAAAGATTGTGGCAGTCCACCAAAAGTTCATCACTCGGCACAAGAAGTTTGATGTTGGTAAGCTAAAGGATCAGCAGACATTGGAACAATTTCAACTGGAACTTAGCAACAGATTTGAGGTGTTGGATTCTGAGATAGAGAAGGATGTGGAGACTGTATGGAACGAGGTAAAGAACATCTATGTGGAAACAAGTGAGAAACAGCTCGGGTACTAAAACTACCTGCGGAAGGAATGGATATTTGATCAGACCTGGGACAAGATAAATTATAGGAAGGAGATAAAAGCCAAGCTAAATATATGCAAAACCAGACAGCAGAAGGCTCAAACACAAGCTGAGTATTCAATAGCAAATAAGGAAGTAAAGAGGAGTGTGCAAAAGGATCACAGGAAGTGGATTGATGAGCAGGCACAGAAAGCACAACAGGCGGCAAAAAGGGGGGATATAAAGGAGCTTTATGGCATCACAAAGCTGCTTTCGAAGAAAGGTTTTAATAAAACTAGGCCTGCGAAGAGCAAGACAGGTGAGATCCTCACTACGTGCGAACAACAGCTGAGTAGATGGAGGGAATACTTTGCGGAGGTTTTTAATAGAGATATTGGACTGGAAAATGAGCAGTAAGGAGAAGATGAAGAAACAGAAGGGGATCCAGGCATCGGCCTCGACCCTCCAACCCAGGGTGGGATACGGACAGCATTGAAGCAAATGAAAAATGGGAAGGCACCTGGTCTGGACAACATCCCAGCGGAAATACTGAAAGCAGGTCTTGATACTACAATCAAATTGCTGCACCCACTGCTGGAGAAGATATGGAAAAGAGGAGAAAATACCGACTGACTGGAAGAAGGGGCTGATAGTCAGGTTACCAAACGAAGGGGATACAACAATCTGCAACAACTGGAGGGGTATCACCTTGCTCTCCATTCCAAGCAAAGTGCTGTCGCGAGTCATCCTGAATCGCATAAAGGATTCAGTAGAAAGAAGGCTTCGAAAGGAACAGGCGGGATTTCGGCAACATCGCAGCTGTGTGGACCTCATCAATATACTTCGAATCATCATAGAACAGAGTGTGGAATGGCGGAATATCCTCTGCCTCGCATTCGTGGACTTCAAGAAAGCCTTTGATTCTGTAAACCAAAGAATCATGTGGAAGACCCTCAAGGAATACAGAATTCCATCAAAGATTATCAAGATCATAAAAGAGATCTACGAGGGGTATGAGTGTCAGGTTCTTCATGAAGGGAAACTAACAGAAAAGATAAACATCAAGTCTGGAGTGAGACAGGGGTGTGTTCTTTCTCCCACTCTGTTCCTGCTAGTCCTAGACAGTGTGATGAAGAAGGTAATGGGAGGACGGAAGAGGGGTGTTCAGTGCGGGATGAGAGACAGGCTTGAAGACCTTGACTTCGCAGACGACATTTGTCTTATGGCACAGCGGTACCGGGACATAGAAGATAAACTGAGTAGGTTGCAGAAGGAAGCGGAACGTGTAGGTCTCATGATCAACACAAACAAGACTAAAGAGATGAGGATTAATTCGGATGTCATGACCAGCTTGACAGTAAATGGAAAGGAAATTGAGCGAGTTGAGTCCTTCCTATACCTTGGAAGTATAGTTACAATGGATGGGGGAAACAGAGGAAGATGTCCGAAGCCATATCCGGAAGGCAAATGGTGCGTTTGTCCAGCTCTACCTCGTATGGAAGAATAGAAACATCTCCAGGAAGACTAAGCTTCGCCTCTTCAACAGCAATGTAAAGTCGATTCTTCTATATGGCTGTGAAACATGGAAAGTTACAAAACAGATCAATAACCAGCTACAGGTGTTCATTAATAGATGTCTGCGTCGCATAACAAATGTGAGGTGGCCGGACATAATCTCGAATGAAGATCTTTGGAACATGACCAACCAGCAGCCGATTGACATCCAGATCAAGGAGAGGAAATGGCGCTGGATCGGGCACACACTAAGGAAGCCGGATGGAGCTGTTGAGAGGGCGGCGCTGGACCGGAACCCTCAAGGCTCCAGAAAGCGAGGTCGGCCCAAGAAGACCTCGAAGAGGACGATTGAGAAGGAAATTGCAGAGGTTGACAAGACCTGGAGCAAAGTGAAGAGAATGGCCAGGAACCGTACTGTGTGGAAAAATTTCGCCAAGGCCCTATGCTCCAGAGGGAGCAACAGGAAATAAGTCAAGTAAAGTAAGTCAACAGTCATATATCTTGTGAGTGTACACGGGACGTCGAATCTGCAAGTGTTCAACAGTTACTATTGCTTCTGTGTTTGAAGGTCTTAACAGTGTGATATGGCAAAGCTATATCACCCAACGCCTCTCTTAGCTCCACACAATACTGCCATGCATTTCTGTTACAGAACTACAGTTTTCACTTATGACTGCTGTTCAGATGTACTTACCTGAATGTTCATATCAGCATTTTCATCTCCAAGGTATGGAGGGACTGCTCATACACTGTGGTCTTGTAGATCTTTGCCTTGAGATGTTCAGTCATAATTTTATTTCAGAGGGCATGGGTGACTTGTCTCCACTTGAGCCATGTTGCAGTTATTCTCATCTGGGTATCAGAGATAGTGTCATAATGACCTTTACTGTTAATAAACTTAACCATGATAGGTTAATATTGTGTTTGGTCCGTATTGACTGGTCTGAATGTATAAATGACCTTTGATGCAAGGTATTTATACTATGTGGTCGTCTGCAATTCCTGGTGTTATTAGGGATGATGCAGTTCATTTGTGGATACTTATTATATAGGAGGTTGAGCTGGTGAAAGAAGAATTTGTAAGCTACGAAAAAGTTAAAGATGAGACACATGAAATTCTAGGTGTAAGGCTCATTTCTAAAGATAATAGGCAACTTGATATATTTGGAGTGTACAGATCGGGAAAGGGTAGCACTGACGCGGATTCGGAATTATTTGATAGGATAGTCAGCTATGTGGGAAACGACATGGAAAGAAATGTGATTGTAGTGGGAGATCTGAATTTGCCAGATGTCAATTGGGAAGGAAATGCGAACGACAGGAAGCATGACCAACAAATGGCAAATAAGTTGATATGGGAAGGACAGCTGATTCAGAAAGTGATGGAACCAACCAGAGGGAAAAATATCCTGGATGTCGTGCTGATAAAACCAGATGAGCTCTATAGGGAAACTGAAGTAATAGATGGTATTAGTGATCATGAAGCTGTTTTTGTGGTAGTTAAAAATAAATGTGATAGAAAGGAAGGTCTTAAAAGTAGGACTGTTAGGCAGTACCATATGGCTGATAAAGCAGGCATGAGGCAGTTTCTAAAAAGTAATTATGATCGGTGGAAAACGGTAAATAAAAATGTAAACAGACTCTGGGATGGGTTTAAAGAAATTGTTGAGGAATGCGAAAACAGGTTTGTACCATTAAGGGTGGTAAGGAATGGTAAAGACCCACCTTATTATAATAGAGAAATAAAGAGACTAAGAAGGAGGTGCAGACTGGAAAGAAATAGAGTTAGAAATGGCTGTGGAAGTAAGGAGAAATTGAAGGAACTTACTAGAAAATTGAATCTAGCAAAGAAGGCAACTAAGGATAACATGATGGCAAGCATAATTGGCAGTCATACGAATTTTAGTGAAAAATGGAAGGGTATGTATAGGTATTTTAAGGCAGAAACAGGTTACAAGAAGGACATTCCAGGAATAATTAATGAACAAGGGGAGTGTGTATGTGAGGATCTTCAAAAGGCAGACAATGGGTTGGGATATAGTACCATATCTGAAGTACTTATTTGATTATTGTTTGGTCGGAGGAGCTATACCAGATGAATGGAGAGTTGCTATAGTAGCCCCTGTGTATAAAGGAAAGGGTGATAGACATAAAGCTGAAAATTACAGGCCAGTAAGTTTGACATGCATTGTATGTAAGCTTTGGGAAGGCATTCTTTCTGATTATATTAGACATGTTTGCGAAATTAATAACTGGTTCGATAGAAGGCAATTCGGTTTTAGGAAAGGTTATTCCACTGAAGCTCAACTTGTAGGATTCCAGCAAGATATAGCAGATATCTTGGATTCTGGAGGTCAAATGGACTGTATCACGATTGACCTGTCTAAAGCATTTGCTAGGGTGGATCATGGTAGACTACTGGCAAAAATGAGTGCAATTGGACTAGACAAAAGAGTGACTGAATAAGTTGCTATATTTCTAGAAAATAGATCTCAGAGAATTAGAGTAGTTGAAGCTTTATCTGACCCTGTAAAAATTAAGAGGGGAATTCCTCAAGGCAGTATTATCGGACCTTTATGTTTTCTTATATATATAAATGATATAAGTAAAGGAGTGGATTTGGAGGTAAGGCTTTTTGCGGATGATGTTATTTTCTATAGAGTGATAAATAAGTTACAAGATTGTGAGCAACTGCAGCGTGACCTCGAAAATATTGTGAGATGGACAGCAGGCAATGGTATGATGATAAACGGGGTTAAAAGTCAGGTTGTGAGTTTCACAAATAGGAAAAGTCCTCTCAGTTTTAATTACTGCGTTGATGGGGTGAAAGTTCCTTTTGGGGATCATTGTAAGTATCTGAGTGTTAATATAAGGAAAGATCTTCATTGGCGTAATCACATAAATGGGATTGTAAATAAAGGGTACAGATCTCTGCACATGGTTATGAGGGTGTTTAGGGGTTGTAGTAAGGATGTAAAGGAGAGTGCATATAAGTCTCTGGTAAGACCCCAACTAGAGTATGGTTCCAGTGTATGGGACCCTCACCAGGATTACCTGATTCAAGAACTGGAAAAAATCCAAAGAAAAGCAGCTCGATTTGTTCTGGGTGATTTCCAACAAAAGAGTAGCGTTACAAAAATGTTGCAATGTTTGGGTTGGGAAGAATTGAGAGAAAGAAGAAGAGCTGCTCGACTAAGTGGTATGTTCCGAGCTGTCAGCGGAGAGTTGGCGTGGAATGACATTAATGGACGAATAAGTTCGAATGGCGTTTATAAAAGTAGGAAAGATCATAATATGAAGATAAAGTTGGAATTCAAGAGGACAAACTGGGACAAATATTCATTTATAGGAAGGGGAGTTAGGGATTGGAATAACTTACCAAGGGAGATGTTCAGTAAATTTCCAATTTCTTTGAAATCATTTAGGAAAAGGCTAGGAAAGCAACAGATAGGGAATCTGCCACCTGGGCGACTGCCCTAAATGCAGATCAGTATTGATTGATTGATGATTTTTTTAATTTACCTGTGTTGGCTGCAAGGTTTGGGTCACATTGCTATGAGCTTACATGTGGGAGATGATTGGTTTGAACTCCACCATCATTAGCCCTGATGATGGTCATCTGTGATTTACCATTTCCAAAACAGGCAAATGCTGGGCTGTACCTTAATTAAGGCCATGGCTGCTACCTTTGAAAGCCTCGCCTTTTCCCATCCTTGCATTGCAATGTTAAACCACTAGTCGTGAGCATTTATACTTGTTGCAATATTGCTAAAGTATCTTTTTGTGTGATGCACTATTTTTATTGTTGTCATAATTTTGATGCACTGTGTATGTGATATTTAATAGTTACATAAAAACAAAGAAGACAACTGTGTGTTATTTTATGTTTAAGGTGTGTATGTCTACAGCAATATAGCTTAACTGTCAGAAGGTGGGGGGGGGAAATAATTTCCTCTTGGTTGTATTTGATAAGTTTCCTGTAGAGCTAGCTTCATGTTTCACAAACAATGAAATAGTGAGGTGTTGATTCCGGTCTGTCGAACACAAGATGCAGATTTATGAAATACTAGTAAATATCCTCAATTTTTTTCAAAATTGCTTATTTGCATAGTGTACATATATGCTGTGCAAATTTGTCCCTAATTAATGGGTGATATCATGAAAAAGTCATCTGAATGTTAAAATTCTGTGTCCACCATCTTAATAACAGTAAAAATTTAATGCAGTTTGGTCACTTTACTTCTGCTGGTTACTGTGGTTCAGTTTGTACTTAGCCTGGACCCTGTTCCCTTTGTAGCTAACATGGACCAGTTTACTATAAATAGAATGCAGTTTATAGCCTTCTTGTGAATATTTTGTACAATATAGTGGAAATTTTTTAAAGAGGTGAACGATTTTGAAATGTCTTAAGTGTGTAGTAAGGAATTAATTGAGTTTGTGTGCACAAGTTTATGTTGAATAAATCATTCATTTTTTAACAAAAGGATGTACATATTAGTTATTGTTTGATTTTAAGCAGAAGCTGTAGTTCTTGATCTTCTTGCCTATAACTGTAAAGCACAACCGATTTGTTGATTGTATGACAGAAGGAAGTTTTGAGACAATGAAATGTGGGAATATTATATTTGCCTGTATACAGGGTGGTCGGAAACAATGTGAACCGAGTATATCAGCGTTAGAGGGTTGGTCATGCTGATAAATAATTTGAAAGAAATAATTCAATATCTTACGCCATTGTCATTTTATCAGCTGCTGAAGTTAGCCAATCAAATCACTTCACTGACGAATTCAAATGGGCTATGCACAGCGGTGTTGCTAAATTTGTACTTGACTTAAGACCGGCATTAACGCACCAATCAAGGAATAGAACTTCACCAAGGGAGGTGTTCCTCTGAGCTGACAGCATCGCGCCAAAGCAAGTATGCTACGGTGACAATGACTGAAACCAATGGTGTGCTTGTGTTTGATTCTGATTTCTCGGCATGGCTCTCAAGCCGTTCTTAAGTCACGTGCAGATTTAGCAACGCTGCTGCACAAAGCCTATTTGAATTTGCCCGCGAAGCAATTTGACTGACTAACTTCAGTAGCTGATTAAATTACAATAGTGCGTGATATCAAATTATTTATCAGCTGACCAACCCTCTAATGCTCATATTCCCAGTTCACGTTGTTTCCAACCATCCTGTATATTCATAACTAGTATCTTGATGGGAAAACAAGAGTTTATTGGTGATGGCTTCAGACCTAAAGGATGGGGAATTTTGGAAAGTTTGAAGTTTTTCTTTACAAAAGTCATAATACACTCTTCCTGTGCACTGGGTCCCAGTTGGTACAGAGGTTGCTGCTTCCATCATGTCTCAGAACTTGTAAGAGGACATAGCTGTGGTATGAAGAACTCCCTACCTCTCATCCATCAAATGATCTTGAAAATACAGTAAGGAATTCTCATATTCTGAAGTAACATCAGCTTATGCTTAATGCCTGTTAGAACTTCTGCTTAAAAGGGAGAGTATTTCTCAGAATGCTGCTTAAAAGGCAGAGTTATTTCTCAGTATGATAATCCAAATAAATTGCAATATGGTTTTTATCATAGGCTAAGTAACAATGTAAGATGTGATTGTGTGGACAGTGCGAGTGGGTGAGGAAGCCACGTCCCTCGCACATACTTCTGTCCTGCGGTTTTATTTACCATTAAGTTCTGCTGTATGTGTTGAAACATTCTACCTCATTTAGAAATAAGTTATTTTTAAATAAATATATCGTTCTATAAAATATTAATGAATAAAAGCATGCTTGCACAGAGTAGAACACAAACTTTCATAATCATTCGAATTATATACTACGATAGTGATTTGGAAATGTTAGATTGTTGAAGTACTACTCTACATAAAGCAATAATTTTATCTGACTGTTTGGATGTTCTTCACAGAGGAATATTATAACAAGACTCCCTTCCTCCTTAGCACCATAGTCTGTTCAGGACTTTGACCTCCTAAACAATTCCAGCCAGTCTTCAGTGTTCATTGCTCTAGTCTCTGTCTTTATCCCCCTTAGATTCTCTTCAACATCATCTACCCACCTCTTTCCGTGTCTTCCTCTCAAACAGCATCTTTCTGATTTTCTCTTAACTCCTTTCCCTCACTTATTCTAAGGCACCTTATGTCAAGGTTTGCCCTGTTGTTGAGTAAACAGTTAAGAAAATCACATTATATTACAAAGAATTTAAATGACTATGTAAATTATTCAACAGAGTCAAGTCAAATGTTTCGCACTTCAATGTGTTACCACAAACATATCTATTATTGTAAGAGTCCTAGGATTGAGGGCTTTCCATCTCCATTCACCTGTCTTGAGTTCCCCCTGTGGATCAGCGGTAGAGTATCAGCCTCCGGAATCTAAGATTGTGTGTTCAAATCTGACAGAGGTAGTCGTATTTTTTAATGGCACAAAAAAGTCCGTTTGACACCGCATGTTGTACAATGCTGGCATGTAAAGGATTTCAGGTGACACATTTAGTGTTTTTCCTGCGATGGTGCAGAGTCTGCTACTGTGCGCACAATTTTCCATTTGTTCTTGTTAAGAGTATCATCAGGTCTTACACCTACGATTGTGCCTTCATTGCGATGATCAAGCCAGCGATTCTTGGGACAACCATGTGGTCAGTTTCCTCCTGGGTTGTACTGGACAGCTGTCTTAGTAATTGATCACTTGTTTTTCTCATGATATGTCCATACAATCTAAGTTGAGCTTCTCACATCTTGTCCAAAATTGGTGCAACTCCCACCTGTTGCCTGACATGGTCAAATTTCGTATGTCATAACAGCCAAGGCTTGCTTGTGGCTTACTGAGGCTGGCCAGAATTCTGAACCATAGAGTGCAACAGATCTATCCATGGTTGTATGCACATTCCCTTTAAGATGAACGGGTAGTTTCTTGTCACAGAGAACTCTGGTGACTTGCCACACTTTCAACCATGCTGAGTTTAATCGTGCTCAAGCATCAAGAAGCGTTTCACCATCTGAGCTGATGTAGGAACCCAGGTATTTAAATTGGGTAGTTTTAATGAGATCGTAGTGATTATTCTTCATGGTGCCATCCATTTGTGGGTCACATTCAAGGTACTAGGTTTTCTTAATATTGAGCTGCAGGTTCTGATGAGATTTATCCACAAGAAATATGTCATCAGCATATAAGATCATCCACGGATGATGTGTTTGGATGTCTGATGTCACTATGTCCATGCACAGAATGAAAGTGGAGATTCTTGGTGAACCCCAACACTAATTGGAAATGGAGGCAAAGTTCCTATTGTGTAAAGGACCATTCTTGTGACATTCTGTTACAGAATTTTGTATGTATTTTGCTGTATGCTCAGAGTGTTTTCCAGGTAAGTTCAATCAATCAATACTGGTCTGCATTTAGGACAGTCGCCCAGGTGGCAGATTCCCTATCTGTTGTTTTCCTAGCCTTTTCCTAAATGATTTCAAAGAAATTGGACATTTATTGAACATCTCCCTTGGTAAGTTATTCCAATCCCTAACTCCCCTTCCTATAAATGAATATTTGTCCCACTTTGTCCTCTTGAATTCCAACTTTATCTATATATTGTGATCTTTCCTACTTTTATAAACGCCACTCAAACTTATTCGTCTACTAATGTCATTCCACGCCATCTCTCCGCTGACAGCTCGGAACATACCATTTAGTCGAGCAGCCCTCCTTCTTTCTCTCAATTCTACCCAGCCCAAACTTTGCAACATTTTTGTAACGCTACTCTTTTGTCGGAAATCACCCAGAACAAATCGACCTGCTTTTCTTTGGATTTTTTTCCTGTTCTTGAATCAGGTAATTCTGGTGAGGGTCCCATACACTGGAACCATACTCTAGTTGGGGTCTTACCAGAGACTTATATGCCCTCTCCTTTACATCCTTACTACATCCCCTAGACACCCTCATAACCATGTGCAGAGATCTGTACCCTTTATTTACAATCCCATTTATGTGATTACCCCAATGAAGATCTTTCCTTATATTAACACCTAGATACTTACAATGATCCCCAAAAGGAACTTTCACCCCATCAACGCAGTAATTAAAACTGAGAGGACTTTTCCTATTTGTGAAACTCACAACCTGACTTTTAACCCCGTTTATCAACATACCATTGCCTGCTGTCCATCTCACAACATTTTCGAGGTCACGTTGCAGTTGCTCACAATCTTGTAACTTATTTATTACTCTGTAGAGAATAACATCATCCGCAAAAAGCCTTACCTCTGATAATGGTACACTATCGAGAGCTTTCTCCAGGACCAGAAAGGTCAGATGTAGAGGTTTGGTCTTCTGTCTGTGCTTCACTATGAAGAGGCAGGCTGCGTGGATCACATCAGTTGTGCTAAGTTCCTGTACAAAGCCACATTGGTTTGGAGAGATCTAGATAGTGCTGCATAGGTGGCTGTCTAGAACTCGCTTCAAGATTTTCAACGAGTGGAAGAGGAGGCAGATTGGGCGGTAGTTTGAACATTCGTCAATGTCACCTTTACCCTTCCATATATAGATATGGTACAGTTTGACAACCAGAGTTTGGGAAGGCATCCATCATCAATAACACAGTTGAAAAGGGTCATGAGTACTTCATTTCTGCTGTAGCAGAGTATCTTCCAGACTTCAAATGGTGTGTTGTCTGGTCCAGTTGCTTAGCCATTTTTAATCTTGCTCACAGCTTGTGATACATCTTGGATGTTAACTGACTGACAGATCTCAGCAACTGAATCATCACAAGGTATTGGTTGCTGGGGAAATAAATTCTTTACACATAATCTTATAGTAGTCTCTCCACTGGTTCAAAATAGGTATCGGGTCTTGGAGAAGTTGGCTGTTCACGTCTTTAATTCAGTGTTTACCCAACGAAATTATAACTTATCCATAGATTGCCCACCAGAGATCTGTTCCTCCTCTGTCTTGTGGAAGAGACAGAACGTCAAAATTAGCACGCAGGCAGCCTAAGTGGTGTCAAATCAAAATCCCTGCACATGGTAGCTAAAGTCATATGATTATTTATCCCCTATCTTAGCCACCAGGTCGGATTTCTCAGTCATTTTCACTAACATTCCCAATAATCCTTTATTTAAGAAACTGACCCTCAACAGGTTTGTCATAAAACACAGTATTGTATGGTTTTTATGTTTTGAAATATAAATGGTTCCTTAAAAGAAGCACAGACCCATGCACAGCCACCTCAGCAGTCATGGCTAGGTAGCTTTCCTTGAGAGCAAACCTCTTCCACAACTCGCCCACCATCCCTAAACGGTGACGGAGTTTACATTATATTTCTTCATGATGTAATTGGATACTGGAACGTAAATTGCCTGCTTCTCATAGTGCCTTTGTTTCTTCATTCACTTAAACTTCATTTCCACCATTACCTAAAGATTCTGTAAGACTTTCATAATTTATATTGAGCTTGCTTTCAGTATCTGTTACACTCCACGCAGCCATAATCAGACGACAAACTGCTGATTGACAACCATGAATGTTTGGATTTTTGCTCTTCTTTTGTTTCCTAAGGCTTTTTGATTCTATAAGGCATGATCCAGAAATTTCCATTTTGAGGGCATTGCTGCAGTGGGCACAGAACCTAGCACGACTCCGTTGTGGGTTTATAAACACGGGCATGTAGGTAAAAGGGATTGGTATGGCAGTCATGTTGTGCCGAGGTCATCATCATCATCATCATCATCATCATCATCATCAATTTTCTGCTCCAGCAAGCCGGGTGCAGGTGTTTATGAGCCTCTTCCAGTTCGTCCTGTCCATCCACAGCTGATGTTCTACCTTTTGCTGCCAATTTACATCATGTTTGGCAAGGTCTTTGAAAATTTGCTTTTCCCAACTATCATGAGACCTCCCTCTGGGCCTCTTACCAAAAATATTCCTTTCATAGTATGCTCTTGGGGTCCTAATTGGAGCCATCTTTCTCAATATTTCCATACCATCATAATCTGCCCAATCCTAAGGTTTCCAACAGGCTTCTGTCCAATCCAAGTTGTTGCCGAATAGGCTACTTTCATTCCTTATTTTGTCTCTCCTTGTCTTTTGGAGACATGACCAAAGGAGCTTCATTTCAGCGGCTTGTAGGCGACTTTATGCAGATCTAGTCAATGTTGCTGCTTCCAGTCCGTATGTTAGAATTGGTACAAGATATGTTTTGTACAGCGTGAGCTTGCAAGCTTGAGGAAATGAGTCATCCCAAAGTAGTTGATGAACGGAGTGGTAGAATTTTGTTGTAGCTTGTATTCTATTGCCTAAATTCCCATATGTACTTGGTTCAAGAAAAGGGACAACCATAAAATCACAAGATATAGCTAAGATGATCAATATGGAACTGTGATTGATTATATACTCACCGACCAAGTGTCACTGACAACCATATTGTTCCTCCTCGCCCTCTGTCGTCCTATTCCCCATTCCATGAGTACCCAGGGAGGATTCATAGCCTAGTCTGTCTGATCCAACCTGAGCATTAAAATCTCCCATTACTACCAAATTTTCACAATCCTTATGTTGGACATAAGACAAAGAAAGACAAAGAAGGCTTCTTTTTCTTCATTTGAACATCCTGGTAGTGGAGCATAGACCTGGATTATATGATATTTGTCTCCATTCCAATTTACTGACACAATTATATCACTGACAAATTCAATATGGCTACAAACATCAATATCTTTACGGAGTATAAAGCCCACTCCACTTCTTGACTCCAAGTTATTTCCAGATAGTCTAGACGGAGGTGTCTTATTCCTGTTGCCTTCCATTTGGTTTCACTCATCCCCATGATGAGAATTTTCCTCCTTTTCATCATATCAACTATTTTTCCAGTTTTATTTGTCAGTGTTAAAAATTCAAGGTTCCAATCCGGCAACTGGGTCTTGATTTGGGTTTCGTAGCTGCTGAAGCTTCAGGCTGTAAGCCATCATACGCAACTAGCTGTTGTCATTGTCTTGAGTTCTTTGATCCAAGGTTCCTATTCATCTTGAAAACGATTGCAATTACTCTCCAACTGACTTGCTAGGCCTAAAGTTAGAGAAGATTTTCTGTCAGGGTTATCTCCCTTAGCCTTTAGCAGTCCCCTGCCACATCTGAAAGACAGCAGCTTCCTGTTAAATTTATGTGTCATTTCCTACACAAAGGCTTCAACAAGCCCGATAAGGATGAACTCCTCTGCTCATAGCCATTGGATCTCCCTTAGTTTGTCAGGTTTGATAACGGCCGCCCAACCCTCGGCCAGACCTTTATCATACCTCTTACGAGTAGATCATACCTTTGATGTTCACTACTGTGACATTTCCTCTCTTTGCTATCTCCACTATAAATTCATGTACAAGATATATATTTTTGCTCATTGAATTGTTCTCCCGATACTTTATTATTCAACTGAGATAGCATCTTAGAATACCTCTCAGTTTGGGATGTGGGCCAGTTTTTCATTCATAATATCCTGGTTTGCTAAGTTATTTTCATCATTGTTTCCATTTTGTTTTGTACACTTTCAGCCTCCACATTCAGTGACTTATGGAAATGCTCATCCCTTGTTCCCAGTATCTAGTCTTTCCCACCTATCATATTGCCGCCGTTGACTTTACAAAAATACACTTGTGGTTGGAATTTTTTTTTTTTTTTTCCCCCTTCATATCCTTAACTCTCAGATAGAATTTTCTCTCATCCGTTGTATTCCTTGTCTTGTTTCTGTCCTTGTTTATCATTAGTCCAGCCTTGCCTTTCATCTTTGTTTCTCATGCTTAGATTTTTATCTCTCTATATTTTATTTTTCATCCATATTTGATGTGCTTCACGAAAGCTGTACTGCCTCTCTATTTTGTGCTGTGGAGTAGGTTCTTCATTTGTTTTGAGCTATGTATTTCCATATGTATTAAAAGCATTTATCTAATCAGGTCTGCAGGAGACATTCTGTTGTCTCAAAAATTAAGTTCCCAGAAGGAAACTATACTTTAATTTCATCGATTGCAAATATTAAGAACATTTTAGCGCTTTAGGTCTTTTCATTCATTAAATTACTAGCTTTTCGCCCCAGTGTAGCAGTGGGATCATAAGTCGGATTGCTACACCTTTCCAAGACGCTGACGGCTAGTGCGCTTGTCTGTCCATAACTCCTACAGGAAAGTAATCAGTGTATTCAACTGCTCCTCTACAATTATCAACTTGCAATACTCTTGTTTCTGAAAACATGATCTGTCTGATTCTTGGTAAATACCAGGTAATACAAGTGACTTTCCTTCTATGCCATGCACTCTTGCTAATATTATTTTCCATTGTTAAATCAGTCAGTCTCAGTCCATTATTATTTTCTGCATCATAGAGGCTCTGTTTGTCTGTCATTTTTCTATAAGCCATTTTTCTCTTCACCTTAAAATTTGTGCTTACCTTGCAGTAAGCTGTAGTTTACATTCTAGTGGTTCATAAATGGCTATTCATTTATTTATTTATTTATTTGGTAAACCAAAACAGCGAGAAGCCGAATTACAGTGTTCCACAAAGGAAAAATATATTTACAGTGGAGTAGCACAAGGCAAAAAAAAAAATAAGTGGAAGAACAATGAGGAAATAACATCTAATGATACAAATAGAGGAAAAAATTAAAAACTAACAAAATAACTGTAGAGACACAACAATTAAGAACAAAATATAAAGCCAGAAGAAAGAACGAGGAAAATTGAAGATTGAACTAAAACGAAGAGAAGAACTTATAGCTAGGCACAGTAAGATAAATACAGATATAACACATAAGTAATGGTATAGTACAGTAAAAAATAAGTAATAAATGAATATTACATTATGTACAAAAGAGAAGACAGCAATGAGAAGAGAAAAAAGGAATATGAAGAAAATGAACTAGGTTAAGTTAAGGAAGAATCGATTAAAGCATACGAAGAAAAAACCTCCAAGTTCCTGTCAGAAGATAAAGAGTTAAGGAGGTTTGGTATGCGGATAAATAAACTTCTTTGAACGAGAGAGAGAGAGAGGCAGAAATACGGTATATGAAGGGGCGGATTAGTCCTGGTTTTGCGAGTTGGAACATGTAAGGAAAATAAGGATGCAGGTTCGGGGGAATGAAATAAACCGTTAACAGCGTTATATAGGAATCTAAGGTCGGCTACTTTCCTGCGACTAGATAACGGGTGAAGGTTTAATTTATCCAGCATCTGATTACTGCTCAAGTTTCGACAAACGGATACTCTGGCTCTAACAGTGGCACAGAAGAATGACTGCACGCGGTCAATGTGATTCAGATTAGTTGGTGAAGAGGTAGACCAAATAGGAGATGCAAATTCAATAATCGGTAGGATGCAAGATACATAGTAGGCTCGGAGGGCGTGGATATCGGTGATGTCAGAAATTCTATACAACAAACCAAGAAGTGCCATTGCTCGTGAGGTTATCATTTGTATATGGGGGACAAATAACAATTTGCTGTCAAACAACACTCCTAAGTCATTTTGGGGTTACCGAGGAGGGAGTATTTACTGAGAATAGGGGATTTATGAAGCGTGATCGAAATAGAGGAACACTTGGTAGGATTAGGCTTAAGACGCCATGTGGAGCACCATTCAGAGAGTGAGTTAAGCCCACTTTGTACGGAGTTTACGTCTGATAATGAATCGATTTGTTTGAATATTTTACAGTCATCTGCAAATAGTAGAATTTCACAAGAAACGTAGGATATAGTATTAATGAGATCGTCAATAAATAAGACAAAAAGAAGCGGACCTAGGACACTGCTCTGTGGGACGCCAGAATGTACCATAACAAGAGTCGAACTGAACCCATTAAGAACCACACGCTGAGATCTGGTATTGAGGAAGCTCTGCAGGAGAGTTAAGAAGCAACCATGGATATTAAAATGTTCTGAGAGTTTATAGGAAAGAAGTGCGTGTTCCTACGGTATCAAAAGCCTTTGCACTATCAATGTAGCACACGCCCAGCTGAGAACTGGCATTAAGAGCAGATGTTGCACGATGGAGAAGAACAGACAGATTGGTTAGGCAGGAGCTACCAGGAAGAAAACCATGCTGCTGGGATGATATATAAGGAAATGTGAAAGAAAGAAGATGCTGGTGGATTCATTCTATGGTTACATATTCCTTTACTCACAAGCTTAAAATCCAGTCCTGTTGTCTTATTTATATCCTGAATGAATTTTGCCTTTTCATCAAGATGTAAAATGATTTTTAACCTCCAGAATAGAGAATACCACTTCTTGTTCATTTTAACTCCTATACTGCTGTCACAGTTATATTTCTTTATTTCCCCTTTCAAATGCTGAAGGTTATTAAGTTTACCCAAAGTTCCCACAATGATAGATCTATTGGAAAACGTGTATGTGTGTCCCCACCTGATGGAAGAATCACCATCAACAGGAGAAGGAATGAGAATAGTAGGCCAGGGCAGATGGAGGTAATCAATAATGTAAAATTTCTGATCTTTAAGTAGCAGCAAAGATGTTAGAAGAGTTTTAGGTGAATTTGTTTCATTTTGGGAAACTGGTGGAAAACTAGTGTTTCTCAATAGGTAGTACCAAGATAACGAATTTAGTCAACTTCTGCAGTTGTTTCAATTTTTAAATCTTCCTCCACAGTGAAAGATTCCTGTTCCAGCATACCACAGACAGTGCAGATCCCTGTACATTTCTTGGTATCGATTTCAAGCCCTGTTCCTTAAACCTCCTGCAAGCTAACTGAGTAAGTTCTATTGATGCTTGTTGCTTTTATCCAGTGATTACAGTGTCATTTCCAAAGCCCCATGACCTTTGTAGGAAAGCAATGCATGCATGATTGTTGTCTGAACAACTGGAGAAGTCTGCTGTTGCTGAATGTCTACTCATTCATCTGAACCATGATAAAAATTCAAGGCTATCACTCACCAGTTCCATGCTCATTTTCATCAAGTGGCACTTAAAGTTGAGAAACATTCTAACAACTTCACAAGTTTAAAAGATGATCTGCTTTTGAACAACGTTTGGGTCTCGGTACCTAGAAACAGATGTCATCTTGGCACTGGTATCATTTCTCCAGAATTCCGGACTGCAGGGTGCACGCTCACATATCGACCTATATATGAATGGGTAAATTCCATCTGATTGTCAGATTGTCTCAGAAATTCTGCACTGTAGTAGGTGAAAGATTCAACACTCATTGAAATGTGACCATGGTTGAATGGCGTGGTGGGCAACACCTGTTGGAAAGCAAATAAGTTTCTGACTGCAATAAACGCCACAGTGTTGAATTCAGATCCAGGAATGTAGCTAGATGATAGAAAGAACAGCTCATTTTATTGAAACATTGCAGCAGAAAAGAATTCATGCATTCAACTGATTTTCATGGTCTGTCTGTCTTATGATTGAATTTTTACTTATTTCTGGCAGTGAATTGATAAATACTTATAAAAACCAATTTTTCCTGTATAATGCATTAAAAAACCTTATATTTGTCTAGATTTCTTTCTGTAAGTTTTTATCTTTGATCTAGCTAATCTACAGTATTAGTGCTTGAAAGTAGCTTGTAGATTTATATCAAATATTTTTGCTCTTAGTTTGAAATTCAACAAATTATTTATGTTTTCAGATTTGTCAGTTGCTACATATGAATATTAGCTGATTATGATACCTTATGTCCTTGTGTAAATTGTATTCCAATTATTCTCCTACATAATTTTCTTTCAATGTATATGCATTCAATTTCTCTATTAGAACTTTATTTTGTTAACTTCCTTTGTATGTTCTATTCCTTTCAATCTCTTGATCTTCTGCATGATTTTCCTAAAGATAAATTATGGTTCATGCTTATGTGTGTTTTAGGATCATTATGTGACATTTATGTAAAAATTAAAGCAATTTGATAATCTGCTCATAGTTAATAGAGGGCTAAACATGAAGTTGCGTGCCATTATTCTGCCAATATTGTACATACATTGTAATACTTGACGGAATTTGCAAATCACTTCAAAAGCTCAGTTGAAGAATGTAAGCTTGGTGATGCTACTAAATTCTATTTCATATTGTAAGCTGTTAGAAGACCTTTTCATTTAATTCCATTGAACATCGTGGATAATGAGCCCCTACTGTTATGGTTGGTGTTAGATAAGTATATCATCGAGCAATTGGCCATCGTTTAGGGCCGTGCAGCTGTAAGCTTGCATTCGAGAGATAGTGGGTTTGAAACCCACTGTCGGCAGCGCTGAAGATGGATTTCCATGCTTTCCCATTTTCACACCAGACAAATGCTAGGCTGTACCTTAATTAAGGCCACAGACGCTTCCTTCCCATTCCTAGCCCTTTCTTATCCCATCGTTGCCATAAGACTTCTCTATGTTGGTGCAATGTAAAGCAAATTTGAAAAAAATAAAATAAAAATAAATAAATATATAAGCAAATCTATATTTTCCTGGTCTAGAAATCCAAGAATAATTCGTCGTGCTGACCACACAACACCTCGTAATCAGCAGGCCTTCAGGCTGAGCTGCGGTTGCTTGGTAGGCCAAGGCCCTTCAAGGGCTGAAGTGCTATGGGGTTTGTTTGTTTGTTTGTTTATTTGTTTGTTTGTTTTTATATCTATATTTTAAAAATTGTAATTTTGTCTATACTCTGCAAATGTGTGTTTTTACTCTACAAGGAATAATAATAATAATAATAATAATAATAATAATAATAATAATAATAATAATAATAATAATAATAATAATAATAATAATAATAATAATAATAACAACTTTAAATGGAATATTATATATTTTCCACCATTCATTACTTAAAAAATTACAGTTATATACATACAGTACATGTTTCGATCCATTTAACCTCCTTCAATATGGAAACATGGTATTCATCAAGGAATAACAACATAGATATTCACCACGAATTATTTACATTTTTTACAAACTTCCAAATATCTCTGCAAGTATTAGTTCCATCAAAACACTGCACATAACAAAACTTGCAATTCTTACCATACAAGCTAAAGGAGATATTAACAAACTTAAATTTTTGGTTTGTTGCCATCCATCAACACTAAGCATCGCTAATATGAAAATATTGTTGTCATGGTAATGAGTCAGATGGTGGTGGTGATGGTCGTCTGCTAGGGGCTTTACGTCGCACCGACACAGATAGGTCTTATGGCGACGATGGGATAGGAAATGCCTAGGAGTTGGAAGGAAGCGACCGTGGCCTTAATTAAGGTACAGCCCCAGCATTTGCCTGGTGTGAAAATGGGAAACCACGGAAAACCATTTTCAGGGCTGCCGATAGTGAGATTCGAACCTACTATCTCCCGGATGCAAGCTCACAGCCGCGCGCCTCTACGCGCATGGCCAACTCGCCCGGTGTGATGGTTGTCATTGTGGTTGTTTCTATAAGGTACAAAACCATGTGCTTACCAGACAGACTCTATTGATTCTAAGAGTAATGATGACTGTATGGAAATGAAAAGGAAAACACAAAGGAATGAGAGGAAGAAGGGAATCATAAAAGGGATTCCATGTCAACGGGAGTGGTATCTAATTATTAGCTTCTCTTAGCCCTGCTGTTGTAAGTTGCTCAATAACCTGCCAGTGAAAGGTACCTCAGCAAATTCTCAATAAAATTAGAATTAGGCCTGCCATGAGGCGATTGAAAGTGTACTTGGCAGTACCCATAATGTACAGTATTTGGCATTTTGCATCTGTCTCTGCACCGTTGATGTAGGCTCTTTAATCAATTGAGGAAGTCAGAAATGTTAACCCCTTTTGTAATTTAATACATAAGATGATGCTCTTGTTGGGTTGGTGGAGGTTTCTTGACAAAGTGTGGAACACACCCCCGAGGCGTCGCCAAACTTTGACGCTCCACAGCGCCCAAACCATGCATTTCCAGATGTGGGTTTCCCTCTTGAAAAAATTATCATTTTGCAGCCCTGCACAACATGTTAAGCATTGCCACTTTTTTTCTGAATCACCATGTAAATGCCTATATTTATCACTTGTTCATTTCCTTCTGTTACTCTTATATTGACCCATTGGTAATCCTTTCTTCCGTTTGTGTTTGTCCTGTGTTCTTAGTCTTTTACCACTTGTATTCATCTTTATTGTTTCCTTTCTTCCAATTTCCTGTGTTGATTTCACTTTCTCCTTATCCTATACTTTCCACGTGAAGACCGAAGGTATGTCAAAATACCGGGCGAGTTGGCCGTGCGCGTAGAGGCGCGCGGTTGTGAGCTTGCATCCGGGAGATAGTAGGTTCGAATCCCACTATTGGCAGCCCTGAAGATGGTTTTCCGTGGTTTCCCATTTTCACGCCAGGCAAATGTTGGGGCTGTACCTTAATTAAGGCCATGGCCGCTTCCTTCCAACTCCTAGGCCTTTCCTATCCCATCGTCGCCATAAGACTTATCTGTGTCGGTGCGACGTAAAGCCCCTAGAAAAAAAAAATAAAAAAAAAAGAAGTCAAATTACCCCTTCACTGAGTGCTGAAGCCTGTGCTTCTGATGAAAATGCAAAGGAGAAATGAGTTTGTCAGGAGCTGAGAAGAAATGCTTGTAGAGGAACGTTAATCAATAAAGAAAGTGCTTATCAACTAGAAGACGACAGCTTATGAAAATGTGGAGACCGAACGAGTTGACTGTGCGGTTAGAGGTGCACACCTGTGAGCTTGCATTCAGGATATGGTGGGCTTGAACCCCACTGTCGGCAGCCCTGAAGATGGCTTTCTGGGGTTACCCATTTTCTTACCAGGCAAATACTGGGGCTGTACTTAAGACTACAGTACAGTCACTTCCTTTCCACTCCTAGCCCTTTCCTATTCCGTCATGGCCATAAGACCTATCCGTGTCGGTGCAACATAAAGCAGATTGTAAAATAAAAAAGTAAAAAAGAATGGAAGATGGAGATTGTCGTTGTCCTTCAGTGTTTTTATGGTTCTCTTCTCTCTGTGCTCCCTCTTCCAGTGCTGACTTGCCATTGTGTTTATCATGCTCTGTGTTTCTATTATGTTCCTCTCTTTTTTTATATGACAAGTAAAGAAAATGTGTGTCACATTCTGAATATTTAACTCTCGTCAACAATGCGAGTCATGTAAGGGTGACACTACAGTTGATAAAGTGTGAAGGAAAATAAGATAATTCTTGGTTGGGACAACATTAGTAAATGAAAAACTACATTGGCTCATAATACTGTACATAGTTATCAGTAGTGAATTCATTCCAATATATGTTACTATCACAGTAATGTCTTAGTTTTATTTAAACCGAAAGTGGTTGTGAAATTGACTTAAACATTTAAAAGTCAGAACTGTTGAGAAACAAGATCCAAAAGCAGAGTGGCAGTATGTAGGCTTCTCATGCTAGTGGATACAGTTTGTATTCCAGTCAATGCTCATGGTATTTTTGAAACAAAAAGCCTTGTTTGCCCCTGTAATATGGATTCCACATAAAACTGGAGGATGGCTATGAACATGATATCTACCGTCATGAAAATCTACAAGCTGGCTTGGTTCTTCTAACAATAAAATTGAGTGATGAAAGTTACAGTAATGCACTGTAATCATCATATTGTAATAATGTTCAACAACGTTCTATTCTACGCTGGGCTGAGTAGAAGACAGTTGAAGCAATGGCCTTTTTAGTCCAAGTTGGCAGGGTCAATCGCGGTTCAGACCAGTGGTACTTTAATGTACTTACGAACGGCTGCTTCCTATTGGTAGGTTTACAGGCACATAACAGAACTCCTGCAGGCAAACGTCTGGCACCTCAGCGTCTCCAAAAATCGTAAAAGCAGTATAGTTAGTGGGACATAGAGTCAGTAAGATTTACCATTCTATTCTATTGTATTCCATTCCATTTATTAGGCTCTAGTTTTTAAAATCATTCTGTAGATTTTGGCAGATGCAAATAGTAAGTAAACAAAATGGTCTGATACACTGCCGGAGAAAATAGGCCTTATGGCGATGCTGGGATAGGACGGGGCTTGGACTGGGAAGGAAGCGACCCTGAGCTCAATTATGTTACAGTCCCTGTTCATTTGCCTAGTGTGAAAATTGGAAACCGTGGAAAATAATCTTCAGGGCTACCATCAGTGGGACTCGAATCTACTATCTCCTGAATATAAGCTCACAGCTATGTGATCCAAACCATGTAGACAACTTGTTCGGTGAGAAATTAGGAATAGACACTTTCTGTTTACGATAGTTTTTTTTTTTCCTTTTCAGCCAATAGTTTTTTTTAAAGTCTATTCAGCAAAAACCAGTTGTAAAAACCATGGTAATATTATCATTCTTGTAGTGAAAACTACCAAATTAATTATTAGTTTATGTACATTGTGATCATTTTTGAAATTTAGAAGTTCTCTGTTAGTTCTCAAGTCCAAATAACCCTGTACTAGTCTTATTAGTATTAGTGACTACCTAAGTTTTGTGTTTTAAACTTCTAGATCAACTGACAAAATGAAGTTATTGATGTAATGTTTGAAATATCCTGTGTAAAGTAAATAGAAAGATTTCCTTCTAGATCAACTGACAAAATGAAGTTATTGATGTAATGTTTGAAATATCCTGTGTAAAGTAAATAGAAAGATTTCCATCTCCAAAGGCTCATAATAGTTGAAGTAATGCAGTAGTATGAAAATCGTAACATTGCATGGGAATAAGTTTTTATTAGAAAAGAAAATAATAGCCACTGTAAAACATGTTGTGTCCTTCACTTTTCTATAATGGCACTGATATGTTTCGACATGGATTCTACCAATTTCACTCTTATTTTTGGTTTCTTTATTATGGAACCACGTCTTGACAAAGGAACAAATTCTGTTCACTTTTATTGATGTATGTTTTGCCATACTTAAACAGCAAATGGCCCACATACCTTCAATTGGGTTTAGTACCAGGCTGAGGGAGCACTTGGATCTTGTTTTCATCAAAGAACAAATTACTTTTCAGTTTGATATGATGCAAATTTGTATTGAATAATAACTTTCATCTGTGGTCTTTTTCAACGTTGGTAATATATCACCACCACTGACTATAATGGTTACTGATGCACCCACTCATTCACTCACTTTTTTGGCATATATGTAAATTGTATATGAGCAGGGACATTATGTGCGTTAAGAATACACATTGCCTACAAACTTTAAGCCTAGTTCTAATCCAAATATTCTTCCAATCCTCCATTGTCCAGTCTTGTTGAAGTTTCATCCACATCAGTTGCTCTTCACACATCACTTCTGTCAGAAACTGTCTGGCTCCTTGGATGAATGGTCTATATCTTGATTCAGTTCCCTTCCATATAAGGGATTTAAGCCACATCTGGTCATTTCCTCTGACTCGGTTACTGGTTGCTTGTGTTTCTTTCATTACACACATCTTCATGTACACACGACGCTTCGCATTACCAACCACCACACAAACATATAATAGTGAATAATACATCTCTCTGCTTAGGGTTAGCATTAGAAAGGGCATGTGTCAGTAAAATAGGACCACCAGGGTGGTGGAAAAGTGGAAGGAGGAGGAGGAGGAGGAGGAGGAGGAGGAGGAGGAGGAGGAGAAGAAGAAGAAGAAGAAGAAGAAGAATACTTATGTCAGAAACTGCCTCTTTGATTGCCTACATGCTCTATTTTGACTAAAATCTTTAAAGTGAGTTAGCATTGTGTTGTGTTATTACTCTTCCAGAAAGAATCAGTTTACTTTTGATGGAATCTTGCACTTCCAAGCACAATTCACTTCCTTCAGCATCAGGGTGCTTTTTTCAGAACTGCTTCGAAATTAAAGTGATCAAAAGCACAATCATATTATATGGACTCCATATATATTTCTCTTAGAGCCATTCTATTTTTGTCCTAATATTGGATTTTGTTTGTGAACTGGTATCCATTTTTTAAGTTTACTGCAGGAAGACAACATTGTGTATATTATTTACAAGCGTTTACTTCAACAGTTTTGTGACCAATGTTCAATAACACTAATCCTTCCTGAGCAGAAGCTTTTTTTATGTTTGTGCATAGACCGAAGATATCTAAAAGTAGCTATAAACTTGCATATGTACATAATATGAATGATTTACCTTAATTGTTGAATGTACTCCTTTATGGAAGTGCATAAAAAATTTTGGAAGTTTCTTATGGTAGCGTGTTAACACATAAATAATGTAAGACTCATTTGCACAAAAAATAACTTGTTATTCATGATGTTAACAGTGGAGAACACTTTCACAATTACTCCTAGATATTTGCACTTGTGAATCCCACAAGATGGAAGGTATTGGCATATTTCTAATTAATAGAAAGTATCAATATCAGAAAATAGTGTAACGTACTCAGTATGCTCTGTTTCCTTTTCAAAATGTTAGGGTAGAATTGGCCCTTGATTTAAAATACATATTGAAATGGTAGTTGAAGGTCCCTAGTTCTGAATTACTCACATAAGTCTCTTAATAATCTGTTTCATTGGCCAAACCACTTGAGTGGCTCTTGCACTCAGAAAGTTCACCAGTTGAATTTTTGTCTTTAGACTCTTCAGATGATAAATCGCTTTCAACTACTTCTGTTAAGTCCAAAAAAGAAAAAAGAGAAGAAAGAAATTGTCACTCAGACTCTTTTTTATTCATCATGTCACAAAATAACTCTAAATTGCAAAAAGCTGGTCTCAAAATGTATGACTTGCACATAACTACAGATGATTGCTTCTCACTACTTGAGCCAAGAAAGAGATAACACCACTTTATTTAGGGATTCACCATTCATCCAGAGCTAAAAGTGTAGTTTACTGCCATATGGTGTGCTTTTTGAGTTCTGCGTGTGCTGGTAATCCTGTATCACACTGTATTAATGACCATTTAATATATTCAATTCTGCCAGTGAGTTGCCCATTGCTGGATAAAATATATCAAATTCCACTGCTGAGAGCTGAGATGAATGCTCTCATACAAAAGAATATGATATTTAATTGAATATGGGATTAATATTTAGCAGGAACACCAATTGTACCAACAGTTAACACTGGGTTGTAAAGGAATTTTACAAGCTGATGTATTCGAATTAATTTGAACGTATCATAATGATTAGGCAGAGATTTAGAAACCAGGTGTTAGATTGCAAGACTTTCCCAGGAGCAGACGTGGACTCTGACCACAACTTGTTGGTCATGAAATGCCATCTGAAATTGAAGAAATTGAAGAAAGGAAGGAATGAAAGGAGATGGGATCTAGGCAAGCTGAAAGAAAATAGTGTGTGGGATTGTTCAAGGAACATGTAACACAGGGACTAAATGAAAAGGATCAAGGAGACACAGTAGAGGAAGAATGGACAGTCATGAAGAATGAGATCAGTAAGGCTGCTGAAGAAAAGTTAGGAAGAAAGGAAAGATCACCTAAGAAACAATAACTCAAGAGATACTAGACCTGATTAACAAATGACAAAAGTACAAGAATGCAACAAATGAAGAGGGCAGAAAAGAATAAAAGCAAATAAATGAAGTAGATAGAAAGTGCAGGACAGCTAAGGAAGAATGGCTGAAAGAGAAGTGCAAGGATTTTGAAGGTTGTATGGTCCCAGGAAAGGTAGATGCTGCATACAGGAAAATCAAGAAAACCTTTGGAGAAAGGAAAAGTAGGTGTATGAATATTAAAAGCTCAGATGGAAAACCACCTCTAGAGAAAGAAGACAAGTCAGAAAGATGGCAGGAACATATCCAACAGTTGTATCAAGGTAAAGAAGTAGATAGTGTTCTGGAACAAGAAGAGGCTGTTGATGCTGATGACATGGGAGACCCAACTTTGAGGTCAGAATTCAACAGAGCTTTGAGAGACCTAAGTAGGAATAAGGCACCATGAATTGATAACATATCCTCATAATTACTGACTGCCTTAAGAGAAACCAGCATGGAGAGGTTGTTCCGTTTAGTGTGTAAGATGTATGATACAGGAGAAGTGCCATTTGATTTTTGGCATACTGTTATTGTACCTATTCCCAAGAAAGCTGGTGCTGACAAGTGTGAAAACTACTGCACCATTAGTTTAGTATGTCACACCTTCAAAATTTTAACATGTATTATTTAGAGAAGAATGGAAAGACAGGTTGAAAATGAGCTGGGAGAAGATCAATTTGGCTTCAGAAGAAATGTGGGAACACGTGAAGCAATCCTGACCTTTTCTGATCTTAGAGGACTGAATTAAGAAAGACAAGCCCACATACCTGGCATTCATAGATCTAGAAAGGCATTCAATAATGTTGATTGGACCAAGCTGTTTGACATTCTGGAGGTGATCGGGATCAGACACAGAGAAAGGAGAATTATCTACAATCTATACAAAAATTGCACGCAGCTCTGACCTTGCATCCGGGAGATAGTGGGTTCGAACCCCATTGTCGGCAGTCCTGAAGATGGTTTTCTGTGGTTTCCGATTTTCACACCAGGCAAATGCTGGGGCTGTACCTTAATTAAAGCCATGGCCACTTCCTTTCCACTCCTAGCCCTTTCCTATCCCATCATTGTCGTAAGATCTACCTGTGTCGGTGTGATGTAAAGCAACTAGCAAAAAAAAATATACAAAAATCAGTCTGCAGTGATACGAATTGAGGGCTTTGAAGAAGAGGCAGCAATCCAGAAAGGAGTGAGGCAGGGTTGCATTTTGTCCCCTCTCCTTTTCACTGTTTACATAGAACAGGCAATAAAGGAAATCAGAGAGGAATTTGAAAAGGGTATCGAAGTTCAAGGAGAGGAAATCAAAACCCTGAGATTTGCCAATCATACTGTTATTTTATCTGACTCTGCAAAAGATCTGGAGAAATTGCTGAATGGTATGGACAGAGTCTTGGGGAAGGAATATAAGCTGAAAATAAATAGATCCAAAACAAAAGTAATGAAGTGTAGTCGAACAAAGTCAGGTGATGCAGGAAATATTAGATCAGGAAATGAAGTCTTAAAGGAAGTAGATGACTATTGTTATTTGGGCAGCAAAATAACTAATGATGACAGAAGTAAGGAGGACATAAAATGCAGGCTAGCACAAGAAAGGCCTTTCTTAAGAAAAATTTGTTCACCTCGAACATTGATATAGGAAATAGAAAGATGTTTTTGAAGACTTTCATCTGGAACGTGGCATTGTATGGAAGTGAAACATGGACGATAACTAGCTCAGAAAGAAAGAGAATAGAAGCTTTTGAAATGTGGTGTTACAGGAGAATGCTGATGGTGAGATGGGTAGATAGAATCATGAATGAAGAGATCCTGAATTGAATTGGTGAGAGGAGATTGACTTGGCTAAATTTGAAAGAAGAGATAGAGTGATAGGACACATCTTAAGACACCCAGGTCTTGTACAGTTGCCTTTTGAGGGAAGTGTAGGTGGTAAGAACGGTAGGGTTAGACCAAGGTACGAATATTTCAAGCAGATTAGAGCAGATATAAGATGTAGTAATTATGTAGAAATGAAAAGATTAGCACAGGATAGGGTGCAATGGAGGGCTGTATCAAACCAGTCTATGGACTGATGATTCAAACAACAACAACAACTGTAGATCCTTTCTTAGAAAATGTGACCAATATAATTATATTCATTGTGATCTTTGTCTGAAGCATTCTTTTGATCCTCATATACTTTTGATGAGAAATAAGAAACATTGTTGCTGATGCAGTTGTGTCCGATATATTTTTCCCTTTTATAATGTAGTTCATAACAATATTGGAAAAACGCTCTTTTCAAATATTATGTCATTGTTACACCCGCAAAAACTGCTATGTGATGATGTTTGAGAAATACTGACCTGCAGCACATATATCATTAAGTACGAGAATTCTTTGGAGTAATTTGCACAGTATTGAAATTTAGACATCAAAAACTTTACCATCCAAACTTCTGAGATGAAACCTTTCACATAACAGTTTTCGGAGATGCAGAGATGATAAAATATTTGTCACATAAATAGGAAATGAAAATGAAAACCTAAAGTCTGTTTTCCAGTCAGTGACCGAGTCAGGGATGGAATGAATGAAGCCCCCAACTTGCAGTGAGGATAGGAATTGTGCCGGCTGCCAAGGCCTGTCGCACTCCTCTGGGGCAATGATTAATGCCTGACAGATGAAATGAAAACACATAAATAGGAAATATTTCTTGAAATTACTTTTAACATAATTTTGAGTGAATAGTATCAGAGTACAGTTGTTGATCTGACTAGGTTTTCTGAAAATTAAGAATTTTTAAAACCATACTGAACACAGGATTTGGATAATTTTTCTCATTGCATAAGTTTTAATTTTAAAAACATTCCAAATATCTTTTGAAATATCTCAGCTATTCTCTCAGTTTAGCTCCCTGATATTCTATGAGAAAAATATCACTGTGAGAATGCTGTGCATAGCTCATGTATGCCTGCCTGCTGCACTTTTAGTTCCTGTAGTTTTCTTCTGGTGTGCTCTCATATCATGTAGATTATGCTTGGAATTTCAAAGCTGTTACAAGTGTTATTTGTGTTATTTTTCTGCTTCACAGTTTCCATGCTCAATTCATAAAAGCTAAAATAACGTTTACCACAAATTTTTAAGACATGTATAGCATGTTCATTATCGGCATGAAAATCTTGTATGGGTGTCTTATTTCCAAACAAACAAGATTAAATGAAAGTTGTAACATGTAAGTAGTATATTTTATATAAATGCAAGGATAACCCTGATTTTTTTATATATACTTACCCCTCCATATGCTCAGGTGATTCATGAACTCAAAAAAAAAATTGTATAAAAATGACTAGCACAAAAAACCCAATTGAATTAACTTAAAAGTATCTAGAAGTCACATAAAGAAGTGAAGATTTTGAGTTTGGTCAAAATAGTGTGATAATCAGAACAATTTCATAAACTAGCAAAATGTTGTGATATTCAAAATATACCTACAATGTGTTGTTGACTCCACTTTTTATATTCCCATATAATACAATAAGAAACTTGTATTAGTGAACAATGATAAGCAAGAAATTTGTAGTTATTTCATACAAGTAAAAATATGGGGTTGTTTATCAAAAGTACAAAATCTTTATCATTAGAAATACAAATCTGGGGATATCCATAAAATAAAAGTTTGCTCATTCACCGCCACCGCCCCCGCCCCCGCCACCGCCACCGCCACTGCCACCACCACTTAGCAAAAAATTGGGGTTTCTTTAGAAATAAAATATCTGAGATCATTTAATAGAAATCCACATTTATATTGCTCTTAATATTCTTTGTTGTCATTCCATCATTCCAATTTTCTTCCAGTTGTACCTGACAGACCATCAAAGCCCATGATTGAAAGCTAAATGTACATTACAATTACCTTTAAAAATTACCATTACAATTCATATATAGGAAACAAAACATGCCCACCTAACCTATTTTCAGAAATATTTCTTACAGTTACTAGTCTTTCTCTCTCTCTCTCTTATCTTCAAAAGCAGCTGCCTGCTCCAGCACGGTCCTCACGCGATCCTTCCACTTTGTTCTTGGGCGACCTCTTTGGTGCTTCCTAGCTGGTTGAGAGCTGATCACACTGTTTGAAAGGGTATTCTCTGTTCTGACATGACCCAACCATTGTAGTAGTCTTCTTTCCACCAGTTTTTCCTATGTCAGGTTTTAGAAATCATCAGTATATTTGTTCATTTAATTTTCTCTCATCTGTAGTCATTTCATACAAATACAAATCTGGGGACATTTATCAAAAGTTAAAATAATCATTGTTCATTTATTAGAAATAAAAAATTTTGGGTTTCTTTAGAAATAAAAATATCTGAGATCATTTAATAGAAATCCAATTTATTCGGCTCTTAATATTCTTTGTTGTCATTCCATCATTCCAATTTTATTAAAACATGCTCTAATATAAAGTAAGTAATGAAAACAAATGACAAATCAGGTTATACAGTACTTATATGGGAAGACAACAATATGAATAGGAACACACAATGAAATAAACAGTATGACAATTTAGTATGGGTAGAGGGAAAAGGAGACAAAGAAAAGGAGAATCTCCACATCTTTGTATAATGCTGTCTTCAAGTAGATAAGCTCTCTCTTAATCAATCCTCATTTTTCCACGTCCTTCGCATCCCCAGACAGTCCAGCTTCACCAGGAGGGTGGGCTTCACCGCACATTAAGGGGTTATCTTGGCATATTGATCTTGAGGTAGGAAGTGCAGAAAAAGAAGAGAGCTAGATAAACTAAGAAAAAGTGAGGAGACAAAGAGAGAAAGATGTATATACATAGTAAAAACTACAAACATGGGGCAGACACAAAAGGAGAAAACGAACCCAATGGGTCAATGTAAGTAATGGAAAGGAACAAACAAGTGACATATTAAGCTGTATGTAAAAAGATAGAAATATCAATAGAAACACATATCGAGTAAACACTATGACAAGGCAGCACTGGAAGAGGGAGCAGTAGAAATGTAGATAAAGACACGTGAAACCACAAAAAAGGACAAGAGCAATCTCCGTATTGAAATATGGTACATAAGCTCTCTCCTCATCAGTTCTATTTCTTCTACATCCATTTCTTCTTAGCCCCTGACGAGCTCATTTCTGCTTCCTAGCTTTTTCAGGAGGGCAGACTTTAAAACTCATTGAAGTTCCATCTTGACAGGAGAGAACGTCTCTATTTGAAGATGGCAGTGTATGAAGATATGGCGATTATCCTTGTTCCAAAAATGGCTTTCACGGCCGCAGATCTTAAAATCTTGAGAATAGAACCAGCTTTTGGGTGCTTAGGCCGTGTGAGTTTGCAGAGTTTTGTCCAGACGTGCCATTTGAACTCATCAGTTGGATTGACATGGCCTAACCACCCAAAAGCTGGTTCTGTTCCCAAGATTTTAAGATCGTATTTGTCCTTTTGTGTTTTCATGTTTGTCCTAGTCTCTTTTTCTACTTCTCTCTCTCTCTCTCTCTCTTTCTTTCTCTTTCTATGGTGACCTGTCATTGTGTTCATTCCATTATGTGTTCATATTCGTGTTCCTTCCCTTCTTTATATAACTTATTATTATCTATCTAATTCCAAGAGTCTTAACTTCACCTTTTTTTTTTTAAATGGAGGGGCATGATTAATTGAGTGGCTTAGTTGCTGGCTTCCCACCTGGAAGACTGAGGTTTGAATTCCAGTCAATCCTGGTTTGAAATTTTCATCTCGAGAATCACATGATATCAGGAAGGGCATCTGGTCTTAAAACTCTGGCCAAAACGAAAATGAACCTAGGTGGCTCCACCAACACCAAAAATAACTGAGATAAGCTGAAGAAAGCTCTTTATTATGTTTGTTTACATAGTGTTGTATTCTTAGTTTCAGGATGATGCCTTTGAATGTGGTTCGTCTTCTGGTCGCTACAGCAATGTGTATGATAGTGTAAGGCCTGGAAACACTACTTCATTATTAGAAGGGTTACAGGCACAGCTGAAACTTCGAGATGGTAAGTTAAACGTTATCAGGAATATAAGTCCTTATTTAGGGTGGATTTGTATTTAGATATTTTTGCACATTCCTCAGTGTCAACACGCAGAATTTTAAAATATTCTGACAAATAATAAAAGACATAAGATGGCATTTATTTTCAGTATGAGGCAGTTAATGGGAAAACATTGAGAATACGGAAGAGATATGGTGATGACATTCCTTGATTTAGAAAAGGCTTATGATAGCGTACCCAAAGCATATGCGAATCGCTAACTGCAGAAAGGCAAAGAAAAGCTAATATGAGTATAGCGTATGTATGAAGGAATGCCTGGATGTATGTGTAAAATGAAAAAAGTACTTACTGTTGTTGCTGTGGAGGTTGTGTACTGATATGTTTGGAGATTTGTTGTGTTCTGCTGCGAGTACGTCTGGGGCTCATGTGAGCTGTGTGGAGGGATGTTGGTGGAGGGGATGGAGGAGTGGCTATTGTGAAGGTACGGGCGGGGTTAGGTTTGTGATTCATCAGTTTGTTATGACGTGTGTTTACTAATTTGAGATAGTAATTTCTTATTGCAGGAATGACTTTGTCAAAAATGATACTGGTTTTCTCTGTAATGTCATTAATGTTATGATTGGGGTTAGCGTATTGATCCAAAGAAATATAGAAATCTTCGGTTATGTTGAGCAGGGGGCCCTTAGAGTTTATGTTTAATATCATCATGTCATTATTGATGTCTGTGAAGTTGTGCTTAGATTCTTCTACATGTTGGCCTATTGATGAGAAATGGTTGTGCTTTACTGCATTTATATGTTCATTATAACGGACGGTGAAGTTTCTACCTGTACGTCCATATGTAGCTTGTGTCACAGTTGTTACATTTGATGCGGTAGACACCTGATTGGTTGTATTATTATTATTATTGACTGTTTTGGTGTTGTGTATAGTGTTGGTGCTGTTGTGTGTGGTTTTGAATGCTATTTTCAGGTTGTGCTTCTTAAAGATATTAGTTATAGTATATATATTGGTGTTATTGATGGTAAATAGGACATAATCTTTTTTCGGTTTGGCTGTTTTGATTAATTTAGTTTTAGGTTGGGATTTTATTTTGTGGATGATTTTGTTGACCATTTCTTTGCTGTATCCATTGTATTTGGTTATGTCGTGGATTAATTTTAATTCATTATTTCGATCTTCTATTGTCATTGGGATATTGAAAGCTCTATGTATCATACTATAATAGGCTGCTCTTTTATGTGTGTTAAGATGAACGAGTCGTTTTTTATGGTATTTAAAGTGTGTGTGGGTTTCCTATAGATCTTGTAAGATAAGTGAGTGTCATGTCTGGTTATTGTTAAGTCCAAGTAATTTAAGGTACGGTTATTTTCTGTTTCTTTAGTGAATTTAATTTGGGGGTCTAAATTGTTAAGTTTGTCTAGTATAGTATCTGCATCAGTGAATCTATTATCTATAATTACGAAGATATCGTCGACAAATCTACACCAAAAATATATATTATCTATTTTATTAATTGACGTGTGTTCTAGGTGGTCGATATATATTTCTGCTAATATTCCGGAAGCAGGAGATCCCATAGGTAATCCTTGTTGCTGATATATGGTGTCATGAAATTTGAAGTAGTTATTGTTTAAGGCGAATTTAAACAGAATTACGAATTCTTCTATTTCTAAGGTGCTCAAGTTACTATGGTTTTTTTAGGTTAGATTCAATTATTTTGACTGTTTGTTTAATAGGAATGTTAGGGTACATGTTTGTTATATCAAATGAAGTAAGGGTATGATGTTTTTCAATCTTTAGTTCTTTGGTTCTGTTGCAAAAATCTATTGAGTTTTGTATTGTTTTGTTTGCTAAAAATGAATAATGCTTTTTCAAAAATTTCTGAATGAATACATCCAGGCATTCCTTCATACATACGCTATACTCATATTAGCTTTTCTTTACAGGTAACAACCATATAACGTGCATAGACGAGAGAAGTGTCACCACCAACTGCTCTAAAATTAAACCCTATCTT
This sequence comes from Anabrus simplex, assembly GCF_040414725.1. Taxonomy (NCBI): domain Eukaryota; kingdom Metazoa; phylum Arthropoda; class Insecta; order Orthoptera; family Tettigoniidae; genus Anabrus; species Anabrus simplex. Next base: position 1,613,246,678 of record NC_090265.1, on the reverse strand, counting down.
GCTGTATATATAAATCTTACCTGACTACATCAACAGTTGAATTGCACAGTACTCAATTTTCAAATTTTACTGACAAGAGTTCTTATAACATACCAATACAAAGTATATCAGCTATAGAACATTCTCGATATTCAAGTTAATCAACACAAGAACTACGAGAGGATTGAAGAATGAATGCAACGCAACATGAACTCAAATTTTAATAGACTTTTTAAAATATACTATGTTTTAATGTGTTTAATGTGCTATATTTTTTAGTGTCTTATGATGCGGCATATATATTTTAATGTGTTTATGTACTCATGTCCATGCTCAATCAATAGGTTTTAGTTTATTCTAACCATCACCACTTTTAATCAGAGATATTTTAACGCAACATACTGCAATATATTTTACTTCCATTTTTTATCAGACATCCGGATGCTCTTACGTAACATCTTTGTAATTTTGTCCTATGACTGTAAATTTGTGTGCTAGCTGATGATGGCCAAAATAGGTCGAAACCGGTACTAGTGCTATAATTCATTCACAATAAATGTATTGATCGGTGGAACATTTTTCTTGTCTATTACATTGAATCCAATCAATACGGAATATGAAACTTATAAATAATAATGCGGAAGCCAACCAGGCAAAACGTAATGCATACAAATACCAAAACCTAAAAATCAAGCTAATGAACGCAACCAAAAGCATTGCTTTCTTGATGGAATGCCTTTCAAACAACTTAACACCGAAATTTCTCCAGAAATACAATAACAAACATAGACGAACTGCTCAGACACGCAAAACACTAAACAAGACTAATGAAATTTGGTTAAAAGAATAAATAAAATTCCTATATCGTAAGAAACAACATCTCAATAATGAACTTTATTCAACACATCTCAAAGTATCCCATGAACTCCCACATAGCTATTGGAATTACTTTCAACAAATTTCTAGAAATAAAATAGAAGATTTAGCCATAAAGAAACAAAACACATTAAACAAAAAACTGGAAACACTGAAACAACAAAGCAAACCAAAACCACTAACCTTAACTGAAAATAAAGATCCTTCCCAACATAAATTCCATCCACCCGTAAAAAATCTCACACTAACCGTATTTGACGATCTAGGGACGGTTATGTTGAGCAGGGGACCCAAACATAACTGGGGTAACGCATCATCCTATCAGAATATCATAACTGCCGTTACCGAAACAGAACTCACTTTACAGAAAATTCTGTACGATATACGAGACGAAGTTAGACACGAAATCAGTAGAAAGATCCCGCAATATATCAATAATGTTCACAATAATAACCTAAACATGAATACCGCCAATAAATCGAACCTAAACAAACTCAAAAACAAAATAAAACAGAACAATCTACTAATAACAAAAGCCGACAAAGGCAACACTACGGTCATTATGGATAAGAATGAATACATAACAAAGACTAAAGAATGTTTCCAGGACAACACTTTTTCAATTAAACGCCGAGATCCAACCAATAATATACAAAGAAATTTAAAAAATCTACTCAAGAACACACACTTTATTCTCACCGAAACAGAATCTGCTAAACTTATAACTATGAACCCCCAATTACCATCTGCAAGAGCCTACCCTAAAATACACAAAGAAAATGTACCCATGAGACCGATTATAAACTATAAAGCCAGTCCAACCTATAAGTTATCACAATTCATTCAGAAAATTTTTGAAAAAGCATTATTCATTTTTAGCAAACAAAACAATACAAAACTCAATAGATTTTTGCAACAGAACCAAAGAACTAAAGATTGAAAAACATCATACCCTTACTTCATTTGAGATAACAAACATGTACCCTAACATTCCTGTTAAACAGTCAAAATAATTGAATCTAACCTAAAAAACCATAGTAACTTGAGCACCTTAGAAATAGAAGAATTCGTGATTCTGCTTAAATTCGCCTTAAACAATAACTACTTCAAATTTCATGACACCATATATCAGCAACAAGGATTACCTATGGGATCTCCTGCTTCCGGAATATTAGCAGAAATATATATCGACCACCTAGAACACACGTCAATTAATAAAATAGATAATATATATTTTTGGTGTAGATTTGTCGACGACATCTTCGTAATTATAGATAATAGATTCACTGATGCAGATACTATACTAGACAAACTTAACAATTTAGACCCCCAAATTAAATTCACTAAAGAAACAGAAAATAACCGTACCTTAAAATACTTGGACTTAACAATAACCAGACATGACACTCACTTATCTTACAAGATCTATAGGAAACCCACACACACTTTAAATACCATAAAAAATGACTCGTTCATCCTAACACACATAAAAGAGCAGCCTATTATAGTATGATACATAGAGCTTTCAATATCCCAATGACAATAGAAGATCGAAATAATGAATTAAAATTAATCCACGACATAACCAAATACAATGGATACAGCAAAGAAATGGTCAACAAAATCATCCACAAAATAAAATCCCAACCTAAAACTAAATTAATCAAAACAGCCAAACCGAAAAAAGATTATGTCCTATTTATCTTCAACAACACCAATATATATACTATAACTAATATCTTTAAGAAGCACAACCTGAAAATAGCATTCAAAACCACACACAACAGTACCAACACTATACACAACACCAAAACAGTCAATAATAATAATAAATACAACCAATCAGGTGTCTACCGCATCAAATGTAACAACTGTGACACAAGCTACATTGGACGTACAGGTAGAAACTTCACCGTCCGTTATAATGAACATATAAATGCAGTAAAGCACAACCATTTCTCATCAATAGGCCAACATGTAGAAGAATCTAAGCACAACTTCACAGACATCAATAATGACATGATGATATTAAACATAAACTCTAAGGGCCCCCTGCTCAACATAACCGAAGATTTCTATATTTCTTTGGATCAATACGCTAACCCCAATCATAACATTAACGACATTACAGAGAAAACCAGTATCATTTTTGACAAAGTCATTCCTGCAATAAGAAATTACTATCTCAAATTAGTAAACACACGTCATAATAAACCGACGAATCACAAACCTAACCCCGCCCCTACCTTCACAATAGCCATTCCTCCATCCCCTCCACCAACATCCCTCCACACAGCTCACATGAGCCCCAGACGTACTCGCAGCAGAACACAACAAATCTCCAAACATATCAGTACACAACCTCCACAGCAACAACAGTAAGTACTTTTTTCATTTCACACATACATCCAGGCATTCTTCATACATACGCTATACTCATATTAGCTTTTCTTTACTGATAACAACCATATAACGTGCATAGACGAGAGAAGTGTCACCACCAACTGCTCTAAAATTAAACCCTATCTTGCTGTATATATAAATCTTACCTGACTACAACAACAGTTGAATTGCACAGTACTCAATTTTCAAATTTTACCGACAAGAGTTCTTATAACATACCAATACAAAGTATATCAGCCATAGAACATTCTCAATATTCAAGTTAATCAACACAAGAACTACAAGAGGATTGAAGAATGAATGCAACGCAACATGAACTCAAATTTTAATAGACTTTTTAAAATATACTATGTTTTAATGTGTTTAATGTGCTATATTTTTTAGTGTCTTATGATGCGGCATATATTTTAATGTGTTTATGTACTCATGTCCATGCTCAATCAATAGGTTTTAGTTTATTCTAACCATCACCACTTTTAATCAGAGATATTTTAACGCAACATACTGCAATATATTTTACTTCCATTTTTTATCAGACATCCGGATGCTCTTACGTAACATCTTTGTAATTTTGTCCTATGACTGTAAATTTGTGTGCTAGCTGATGATGGCCAAGATAGGTCGAAACCGGTACTAGTGCTATAATTCATTCACAATAAATGTATTGATCGGTGGAACATTTTTCTTGTCTATTACATTGAATCCAATCAATACAGAATATGAAACTTTTAAATAATAATATCTATGAGTTTGCTTGCCCCAGTAGCACAAAACAAGGGTTTTATTCTTTTCAAGTTATTTAAAAACAATTAAAGAAGTTAAATGTAAACATTCATTAACCCCCGATTAACTATGATGGATAGCTATAATAAATGAGTTATGTGCTGCTACATTGGTGTTAGCAACACTTGGTGCAATACAGATGCATTAGATTGTCCTTGAGAAGAACAGTTTGTTTGCTGATGGGTGGGAAAACCAACCCCCCCACTATTCTATTGTATTCCAGTAGCCAAAAAAATGGAAGGATAAGCAAGAGCAAGACGAAGATTATGTCTTTCTTTTTCTTTAACTCCAAATTGATATTCAGCTTCATGGCTAAATGGTTAGCATGCTGGCCTTTGGCCACAGGGGTCCTGGGTTCGATTCCTGGCAGAGTCGGGAATTTTAACCATAATTGGTTAATTCCGCTGACACTGGGGCTGGGTCTGTGTGTTGTTTTCATCATTATTCCATCCTCATCACGACGCGCAGGTCGTCCACAGGAGTCAAATCAAAATACCTGCAGCTGGCGAGCTGAACTTGTCCTCGGACACTCCCGGCACTAAAAGCCATTCACCATTTCTTCTTCTTCCGAATTGATGACACAAAATGGTTTATAAAACAAGAATGAAAATTTTAGAACAGCAGTTTACAGAAACATCAACCCTGTACTTGTATGCATTATACGAGGGTGATCCCAAAAATAAGGTCTCCTATTTTTTTATAAATGCAGAACTCTGTTCGTGTGACTGTTGGTCACAATGTTGTGGAGAGTGTTTCCGGCGCTCGCATATAAACATGCGCATGCCGCACTGAGGCACTCAGTCTTGGCTTGGCAGCCGTGAGCTTCCGTTGGACGTTACCGCCAAGTGCAAAGTGTTGTTTATAAGTTTCATTTCCGTATTGATGGATATTACTTTACATAAAAACAATATATATACAATTCTCCACCTTATCAATACGAGTTTATTTTACATTACAAATATTCAAGACTAGTTTCGACCCCTATGGGGTCATCCTCAGTTGACAATTGTAAATTGTTCATAAAAACATCACATAGTAAAAATTAGACTAGTTTAGGCTGATCATTAATGTTTGGTGTGTCTAGTACATGACTAGTGTGCATTGTTCATAGAGACACATATTACCTTACTGCTACTACTATCCAATTTTAAGTTATGTAGTATGGAACACAGATATGTTTGTGTAACTCTACAGTGACAAGTTCAAATATTTACAGAATTGGCTGTTGATTAGTCACAATGATATAATAGAACACAGGCTTGAACATTTTTGATTTAAGTATCAGTGCAATATCTTGCTTTTGTACATACTAGAAGCTAAATTCATTTTGTAAAGTCATTACATACTGATTGAAACTTAGTGTGAGGTTAAAATTGAATAAAAATATATGCTAATGTGGACATTAAAATATTGTTAAAATGGGCATATAATCAAAAACAGTGGTATGTATGCCACACATGTCTAGTATAAAAACTCATTACACTGGTGCTGTTAGTGTGCAGTACAGCATATACACTGATTTGGAATAAATGGATTTGTATATATATCGTTCCAACAAAGTGGATCCATAAAAATATAAGATGTATAGGTAATTAGTATTATAATGATCCACTGCAAATTAGGTAATGCTGTTGTTTATCTGAAGATCTATTGGCAGCTACAGATGTTAAAGTTGTTAAAAATGTTAATGGAGCATGTTTTCTTCCGTAGACGCGATGTTTAAGATTGGTGGCATTAGTCAAATATGATGAAAGTTATGCGTCTTGGTGCGTTCTGGAAGCTGGTATGTTATGAGAAACCAAGGTGGAGTGTCTGGAAATAGAAATAAAAGTGTAATAATGTTGTGGATAGAAAGTGTGATAGTGAAACGTATGTCGTTTACTTACGTAAAGTGCTGGAGCCGTGCGTTCTTAGTAGCTGCCTGTTGGGATCTGGTGCGCGTAGCTCTGAGATTGTAGTTAGCGGCGGTAGAGGGGAGGTTTGGGGGGATAGGTGGAGTGTTAGTAATAGGAGTGGGGTTGGAGGGGAGAGGGTTTTGAGGCGGTTGATTTGAACATATCGATTTTTGCTTGTTTATTCTTTTGATATAGAAATCTTTTAATAAGGGAATTACTGCATGAAAAAGAATGTTGTTTCTGTCTATACTTTCATTTAGGTTGGAGTTTGGATTCACATATTTGTCTAAATTTATATAAAATTCTTCTATTATACTGAGTAAGGGACTTTTTGGGTTCATGTTAAGGATTTGCATGTCGTTCTTAATGTCTGTGAAATTATGTTTTTGATCGTCAATATGCTGACCCATAGCTGAAAAATGTCTGTGTTTGACGGCGTTTACATGTTCATTATATCGTATTAAAAAACTTCTACCGGTAAGTCCTATATAGCTGGCTTGGCAGTCGTTACATTTTAGGCGATAGACTCCTGAATGATTGTATTTGTTTGTGTTATTAACTAATTTGGAATTGTATAGTATGTTGGTGTTGTTGCGTGCTGTTTTGTATGCTATTTTTAGGCCTTGTTTTTTGAAGATGTTTGTTATGGGATGTATATGGTTATTGTTATAAGTAAACAGTGCATATTCTTTTTTATTTTTAGTGATTCTGGTTAACTTGGTTTTAGGTTGATTTTTGACTTTATTGATGATCCGGTTTATCATTTCTCTTTTGTATCCATTTTGTTTTGCTATTTCATGGATTGTGTTTAGTTCTTTATTTAGATTTTCTTTTGAAAGTGGAATGTTGTATGCTCTATGAATCATACTATAGTATGCAGCTCTTTTATGGGCATGTGGGTGGGTGGAGTCTATCTTTATTGTATTTGATGTATGGGTAGGTTTCCTATATATATTGTATGTTAGGTGGTTGTTATGTCTGGTTATGGATATATCTAAGTAGTTTATGGTGTTGTTGTGTTCAGTGTCCATGGTAAATTTAATGTGGGGATCTATTTTATTTAGTTGTTCTAGGATTATGTTTTCATTAGTATGTCTGTTGTCCATGATTATAAATGCATCATCGACAAACCTGCACCAATAGATTATATTTTCTATTTTTTTAATTTCTTGATGTTCTAAGTGATCCATATATATATCAGCTATTATGCCTGATATTGGTGATCCCATGGGTAATCCTTTTTGTTGATAAATAGTGTCATGGAACTTGAAATAGTTGTTATTGATAGCAAATTGTAGAAGTTTAATAAATTCATCTATTTCCAATTTGCTTAGCTTACTGTGGTTATAAAGGTTGGATTCTATGATAGTGATAGTTTTTTGTGTGGGTATATTAGGATACATGTTTGTTATATCATATGTAGCTAGCTTGTAAAAATGTTCTATTCTAATATTCTTAGTAATGTTGCAAAAATCTATTGAGTTTTTTATGGTTTTGTTTGCTTGAAAAACATAATGTTTTTTGAGGAATTTTTGTATGTATTTGGATAATTTATAAATAGGGCTTGGTCTATAATTTATTATGGGTCTCATAGGAATTATCAACAAAAAGGATTACCCATGGGATCACCAATATCAGGCATAATAGCTGATATATATATGGATCACTTAGAACATCAAGAAATTAAAAAAATAGAAAATATAATCTATTGGTGCAGGTTTGTCGATGATGCATTTATAATCATGGACAACAGACATACTAATGAAAACATAATCCTAGAACAACTAAATAAAATAGATCCCCACATTAAATTTACCATGGACACTGAACACAACAACACCATAAACTACTTAGATATATCCATAACCAGACATAACAACCACCTAACATACAATATATATAGGAAACCTACCCATACATCAAATACAATAAAGATAGACTCCACCCACCCACATGCCCATAAAAGAGCTGCATACTATAGTATGATTCATAGAGCATACAACATTCCACTTTCAAAAGAAAATCTAAATAAAGAACTAAACACAATCCATGAAATAGCAAAACAAAATGGATACAAAAGAGAAATGATAAACCGGATCATCAATAAAGTCAAAAATCAACCTAAAACCAAGTTAACCAGAATCACTAAAAATAAAAAAGAATATGCACTGTTTACTTATAACAATAACCATATACATCCCATAACAAACATCTTCAAAAAACAAGGCCTAAAAATAGCATACAAAACAGCACGCAACAACACCAACATACTATACAATTCCAAATTAGTTAATAACACAAACAAATACAATCATTCAGGAGTCTATCGCCTAAAATGTAACGACTGCCAAGCCAGCTATATAGGACTTACCGGTAGAAGTTTTTTAATACGATATAATGAACATGTAAACGCCGTCAAACACAGACATTTTTCAGCTATGGGTCAGCATATTGACGATCAAAAACATAATTTCACAGACATTAAGAACGACATGCAAATCCTTAACATGAACCCAAAAAGTCCCTTACTCAGTATAATAGAAGAATTTTATATAAATTTAGACAAATATGTGAATCCAAACTCCAACCTAAATGAAAGTATAGACAGAAACAACATTCTTTTTCATGCAGTAATTCCCTTATTAAAAGATTTCTATATCAAAAGAATAAACAAGCAAAAATCGATATGTTCAAATCAACCGCCTCAAAACCCTCTCCCCTCCAACCCCACTCCTATTACTAACACTCCACCTATCCCCCCAAACCTCCCCTCTACCGCCGCTAACTACAATCTCAGAGCTACGCGCACCAGATCCCAACAGGCAGCTACTAAGAACGCACGGCTCCAGCACTTTACGTAAGTAAACGACATACGTTTCACTATCACACTTTCTATCCACAACATTATTACACTTTTATTTCTATTTCCAGACACTCCACCTTGGTTTCTCATAACATACCAGCTTCCAGAACGCACCAAGACGCATAACTTTCATCATATTTGACTAATGCCACCAATCTTAAACATCGCGTCTACGGAAGAAAACATGCTCCATTAACATTTTTAACAACTTTAACATCTGTAGCTGCCAATAGATCTTCAGATAAACAACAGCATTACCTAATTTGCAGTGGATCATTATAATACTAATTACCTATACATCTTATATTTTTATGGATCCACTTTGTTGGAACGATATATATACAAATCCATTTATTCCAAATCAGTGTATATGCTGTACTGCACACTAACAGCACCAGTGTAATGAGTTTTTATACTAGACATGTGTGGCATACATACCACTGTTTTTGATTATATGCCCATTTTAACAATATTTTAATGTCCACATTAGCATATATTTTTATTCAATTTTAACCTCACACTAAGTTTCAATCAGTATGTAATGACTTTACAAAATGAATTTAGCTTCTAGTATGTACAAAAGCAAGATATTGCACTGATACTTAAATCAAAAATGTTCAAGCCTGTGTTCTATTATATCATTGTGACTAATCAACAGCCAATTCTGTAAATATTTGAACTTGTCACTGTAGAGTTACACAAACATATCTGTGTTCCATACTACATAACTTAAAATTGGATAGTAGTAGCAGTAAGGTAATATGTGTCTCTATGAACAATGCACACTAGTCATGTACTAGACACACCAAACATTAATGATCAGCCTAAACTAGTCTAATTTTTACTATGTGATGTTTTTATGAACAATTTACAATTGTCAACTGAGGATGACCCCATAGGGGTCGAAACTAGTCTTGAATATTTGTAATGTAAAATAAACTCGTATTGATAAGGTGGAGAATTGTATATATATTGTTTTTATGTAAAGTGCAAAGTGTTCGCAGTTATTCAGTTTTCGAACGCAAAAGGTACTGAGCTGATTTAAATCCATCGCCAATTGATGGAAGTGTATGGTGATAAAGGCCTCCACGGTATGCACTAGCCATGTGTCTTGGGTGTGCTATTTACCAACTGATGAGCCCGACTTAGCACAATAGGGTGAAATGCTGGCGACCATGAATGAGTTAGGTGGAAAATTATCATCTCCAATAATGGACCAACTATATTGGTATTATAAATTTACTCATTCAAAACAAATATTTCATCTTTATCATCTGATAGCCTGGCAGACATCAATTTTTGAAAATGAGACAAAGTGTCTCACAGTGCATTGGCACTGCCAGTGGCTCCAAGTAGCCTACGCAGTGGCCTGCACGGTATGCACTAGCCATGCGTCTTGGCATGTGTGCTATTTACCAACTGATGAGTCTGACTTAGCATACTGGGGAAAAACGCTGGCAACCAGGAATGAGTTAGCTGAAAAATTTATAATGTCCAATAACAGACCAACTATATTGATATTATAGTGTATGGTGTGTCATGCATGGATGTCAAAAATGTTCGTAAGTGGTATAGAGAGTTTGCAGCCGGTCGGACTGAAATTCATGACAAAAAAAGGAGCAGGAGACCGTCAATTTCCATCAAGACAGTCGTGAAGGTTGAACAAATCATGCGTGAAGATCGGCGGATCACCCTGGATGATCTCTGCACTTTGGTTCCTAAGGTTTCCCGAAGTGCCGCTCACAGAATTTTAACGGGAAAGTTGAAATACCAGAAGGTGTGCGCAAAATGGGTGCCACGCGTGCTGACTTGAAGACCACATGTGGCAACAAATTGATTCTTCCCGCACATTTCTTCAACTCTTCGCAGCCGAACAGGACAGCTGTTTGTATCAATTGTCACGGGTGACGAAACCTGGGCGTTCCACTTTACACCTGAGACCAAGCAACAATCATGCCAGTGGCGGCATCCCTCTTCGCCAAAGCCACGGAAATTCAAGCAAACACAGTCTGCCGGTAAAATCATGACAACTGTGTTTTCGGATCGGAAAAGGGTTTTGTTGGTTGACTTGATACCCGCTGTGACCACAATTAAGGCTGACAGGTACTGTGAGACCCTGAGAAAACTCAGACAGGCAATTCAGAACCGGAGAAGAAGAATGTTGAGCAAGGGCATAAACATTCCCCATGACAACGCTCGCCTGCATGTCGCCCGGCAAACCGTTGCTCTCTGGCAACAGTTTCAGTGGAACATCATTACCCATCCACCCTATAGTCCTGACTTGGCACCCAGTGATTATGACTTGTTCCTTAAGTTGAAAGAACGTTTGGCTGGAAAGCGATTCAGTACCGACGAAGAGGTGAAAGATGAGGTTCACAACTTCCTGAACAGCATGGCGGCGAGCTGGTATGACATGAGCATACAAAAACTGTCACAATGTCTACAAAAAAAGCATCGACGAAAATGGTGATTCTGTAGAAAAATAGCTAAATGTTCAAGCTGTAAAATTATGTTAACCCTTGTAGAAATAAACAGATCTATGTATTTATTAAAAAAATAGGAGACCATATTTTTGGGATTATCTTCGTATAGAAACCTAACAAAAGGCGGTTAAACAACCATTATTTTAAGCTATAAGCAAACACTTTGTAGGAAATGTGATAGGAATATTCCAAATAACAGTTACACTACACAGTTCACATACACATGCGTTGTACACTATCAAGGCCACACAATCTCATGATTCTCTCCGTGGTACACAGTCGTTCCTAATGGAAGTCTTCAGTTCACAGTTCCATCATTGCTTTTTGCAATGTTATCCCTTGTCACCTAGCTGCACTATTTCCTTTCTTAGTCGGTGCACCCGCATCACTACGGTGCTCCAAAGCACTCATTTCATAGTACTGTCACAGAACTGAACCGTCATGATCACTGGCAGAACTGCACTACTCACTGTCAGTCGCTTTCTGAAAGCTCTCTCTGGACCGCCAAAGCTCATTCGTCCTGTCTTTTATAAGTGGGCCAGCTCTTCCAGATACTTCGGTTGAGGAGAAGCCATTGGAACTCTCTGGAGACTGAATGCTCTGGTTGCACCTCAAGCCCCTTATCTGCACTGCTGTGAGGCCTCAAATGACGTGACAGTGGTGGTAGTAGATGGGCTAGCCAATCCGCTCCTGTCACGTCTCTGACTGGTTGCCAGCTGAAGCAAGCAGGCAGGCCCTACAAGGTAATGTCACTTGCGGCCGGGAGCCAAGCTGACTTGTTCTTCCAAGGTCTTCCTTGCCACATTACATTTTCTTGCAAACTGACACTCATAAAATATTTGTTACTTCATAACTTGCTCTCCTTTTTGATAATCCATATCATTCACTTCAATTTAAAGCAAATATATTTATCAATTTAATATTACTTCATAGACATTGTTGGTAATGCTTGTAAAGTGATGCATTGTTCTACTTTATCAGGTGAGGTACAACAGTTGCAGTGGGAAATGTCTCGGCGTGATGCCGAACGTGCTGCTCTGACCAGCGAACTGTCAGCACTGACAGCACGTGTGGAAGAGCAAGAGCAGCATCTACAGAAAGCAAAAGAGTTGCAGCGGCAGTATGAGGATGTGCAGCACAAGTATGATGCTTTACTTCAGATGTATGGTGAGAAGGTTGAGGAAACGCAAGAGCTCAGGCTGGACCTGCAGGATGTCAAAGAGATGTACAAATCTCAAGTAAGTACCATATAGGCATGAAAGTAACACTAAATAATGGTAGATTTCTTAGACGATGGACCTCTTCAGTCAATTTTATAAAAAAATGTTTTTCAGTTTTCTGTCAGCCCAATACTTCTTCATTCTCTTGGATGTAACTTTCTTTCTTAGTCTGAAATCACTCGTCCCATTGTTTATCTGTTGATCTTGGTTTGTAGTCTGGTTTGTTTCTGAGTTTCTTGACTTTCTGTTTTATTTATTTATTTTTTCTATTGAAATTTGTAGTTCCCTCATTTCTTCTTTGATTTCTGTAACTCATGTAACGTTACTCTTACTGTTCCATAATTTTTCAATAACTCTCTTGATGGTCCTGTTTTCTGGATGTTCAAAGAATGAGATTCATTTCTTTCTTATTGTATTCATTACTGGTTCCATTTTCTTGTAGACTTTCATTAGAAGTTTGTTTCTAGTGCCCATTTGCTTGGTTGTTTTTGATTATGTGCATTCTGATTATTCTTATTTCAGTCTTGAGTAATCTGTCTATTTGTGCGAGGTTAGCTGTTTTGAAATTGATTTCACTTACGTATGTTATTTCTTGTTGTATAACTATACTCATGTTCATAAAAAACAGAACACCTTGAAAGACTAGAAATAGGAAGTTATATTCACAAGGCATGTTCATTAGTATGTTCTGCAGAAACGATTAGCATTTCAGTCACCTAGGTTCAGTATGTGTCCTGTTGCCTAGTAGGTACTGCGTCCTCCATGGGCATTGATAACTTGTTCCGTACATGATGGCATCGACGCATATAAGGCGTGAATGGCGTCCTGGGGTATAGCCATCCATGCTGCATTCACCTGGTTCCTCAGTTCATCTTTGGTGGTTGGCATTGGGTCACAGCGCCGCACCCGTCGTTTCACCATATCCCACACATTTTTGATTGGTGACAAGTCCGGTGATCGAGCGTGCCAGGGCAAAAGTCTGACATCCTGTGACAGCAAGAAGGCACGTGTTTGTGCAGCAACATGTGGTCACACATTGTCCTGCTGAAATATGACGTCTGGGATGTCGTGTGGAAAGGGTATGGCTGTGGGTCGCAGGATGTTATTCATTTAGGTCAAACTGGTCACAGTGCCCTGGACATGCACCAACTGTGATTTGTGGTTGTACCCAATAGCACCCTACATCATAAAGCCTTGAGTTGGCACTGTATGTCTTGTGCGAATGCAGTCAATATGATGCCTCTCCCCCGTCTACTGTGAACGAACATGTGGCCATCATTTTCAAACGGACAAAACCTGGATTCATCTGAAAACACTACCTGCTGCCATTCCTGTCCCCAGTGATGTCTTTCTATACACCATTTTAGTCTAGCATGTTTATGCACGTTAGTCAAAGGTAGGCTGAGAAGTGGACAACGTGCTGGTAATCCAGACCGTAATAAACTGCGACGGACTGTCACTCTTGATAGTGTACAATGTGTTACACTGTTCCACTGTTGCGCCAGAGCTGAGGACGACGCAGATCTGTCCTGCAATGCCATTCCGATGAGGTGTCAGTCTTCTCAGGAGGTGGTCTGGTTGTTGCTACCAGACCCATCTCGTCATGTTCTACAGCTTCCATGAACAATTCTGTACACACCTGTTGCACTGCCAACACACTTCGTCCTACACGAGCAGCAATTTCCCAAATGGATGCATAACGTTTTCTCATGCCGATAATGCGTCCTCTTTCAAACTCACTCATTTGACGGTACGGTTATCGCATACATCTGTGATGCATTCTGCATGTCTGCTCAAGTCACACTGATCCATTACCTTCGGTGTATAGCGACGAGAACTGCAGGCACATTTCACCAGTCGGTGGTGGTGTGCCGAAAATCTAGATGTGGACCTTGAACCTGAGGACAGACGTGGTTCGAATGCTAATCATTTCTTCAGAACATACTAGTGCACATGTCTTGATGAGTATGAACTTCCTATCTCTAGTCTTTCAAGGTGTTCTGGTTTTTATGAACATGAGTGTATTTTATATTTTTGTGGCTGTTGAGAAGCCACTTTTATTGTATGTAGTCTTGGTGGTATATTGTAGTCTGGTCAGTTTATTTATTCTGTTATGCCAGAGATTATATGTTATTATTTCTCCCAACTATTTAAATTTGTCAATGATATTGACTTCCTATTCATCTGTTGTGATTTTATTTATGAGTGGTAGGTCAGTTAACATGATTTCTGTCATTTCAAAGGATATTATGAGGCCAATTTTCTGCCCTATTTCCTGTAGTGATTTAACTTCTTGTCAAACTTCCTGAACAATGTTGGACAGGAGAGCAAGGTTATCAGCGAATCCCATGCTATTTTAAACTTTTGTTGTCTTTAGATCTTCCAATTTTGATGTTTTTTGGTTTATCCTTGTCCCATTCTCTCATTATACACTGACTGACAGAGCAAATGCAACACCAAGAAGGAGTGGTTCGAAAGGGATGAAAGTTGGGGAAAAAACAGAGACGGCACGGACGAATAATTGGTGTTTATTTCAAACCGATATGCAGGTTACACAATGCGCACGGCATCGGCTCAGTAGGATGTAGGACCACCGCGAGCGGCGATGCACGCAGAAACACGTCGAGGTACAGAGTCAATAAGAGTGCGGATGGTGTCCTGAGGGATGGTTCTCCATTCTCTGTCAACCATTTGCCACAGTTGGTCGTCCGTACGAGGCTGGGGCAGAGTTTGCAAACGGCGTCCAATGAGATCCCACACGTGTTCGATTGGTGAGAGATCCGGAGAGTACGCTGGCCACGGAAGCATCTGTACACCTCGTAGAGCCTGTTGGGAGATGCGAGCAGTGTGTGGGCGGGCATTATCCTGCTGAAACAGAGCATTGGGCAGCCCCTGAAGGTACGGGAGTGCCACCGGCTGCAGCACATGCTGCATGTAGCGGTGGGCATTTAACGTGCCTTGAATACGCACTAGAGGTGACGTGGAATCATACGCAATAGCGCCCCAAACCATGATGCCGCGTTGTCTAGCGGTAGGGCGCTCCACAGTTACTGCCGGATTTGACCTTTCTCCACGCCGACGCCACACTCGTCTGCGGTGACTATCACTGACAGAACAGAAGCGTGACTCATCGGAGAACACGACGTTCCGCCATTCCCTCATCCAAGTCGCTCTAGCCCGGCACCATGCCAGGCGTGCACGTCTATGCTGTGGAGTCAGTGGTAGTCTTCTGAGCGGACGCCGGGAGTGCAGGCCTCCTTCAACCAATCGACGGGAAATTGTTCTGGTCGATATTGGAACAGCCAGGGTGTCTTGCACATGCTGAAGAATGGCGGTTGACGTGGTGTGCGGGGCTGCCACCGCTTGGCGGCGGATGCGCCGATCCTCGCGTGCTGACGTCACTCGGGCTGCGCCTGGACCCCTCGCACGTGCCACATGTCCCTGCGCCAACCATCTTCGCCACAGGCGCTGCACAGTGGACACATCCCTATGGGTATCGGCTGCGATTTGACGAAGCGACCAACCTGCCCTTCTCAGCCCGATCACCATACCCCTCGTAAAGTCGTCTGTCTGCTGGAAATGCCTCCGTTGACGGCGGCCTGGCATTCTTAGCTATACACGTGTCCTGTGGCACACGACAACACGTTCTACAATGACTGTCGGCTGAGAAATCACGGTACGAAGTGGGCCATTCGCCAACGCCGTGTCCCATTTATCGTTCGTTACGTGCGCAGCACAGCGGCGCATTTCACATCATGAGCATACCTCAGTGACGTCAGTCTACCCTGCAATTGGCATAAAGTTCTGACCACTCCTTCTTGGTGTTGCATTTGCTCTGTCAGTCAGTGTATATTACAAGGAGAAGACGAAAAGCAATGTTGACAGGCAATCTCGCTGTCATAAACCTGATTTTGTTGAGGATTGGCTCAGAAAATTCCCTTCTGCACTTGACTTTAAATTTTGTGTTGGTTAAGGTGAGTTATATCAATTTGATTAATTTTGGGTGGAGTTGTATATTTCTTCCTCCTCCTCCTCCTCTTCTTCTTCTTCTTCTTCTTCTTCTTCTTATTATTATTATTATTATTATTATTATTATTATTATTATTATTATTATTATTATTATTTCAGCCAGCTGTGGGCTACAGTTAAACAATTTCCATTACTTTCTTATGTTTTCTCTTTCCTTCCTTTTTTGCCAATACTCTTTCATTCTCTTACTCACTCTAGCTCATTCATCTTCTGTGAACTTGATTTCTTCTCAGACAGATCCTTCGTTTCCACAGTGTTAGGTAAATTTAATCCCTATAGTAGTCTTTGTCTTGTAGGTTGGCAGCTGTATAAGATGGGTACATTATTAAAAATACAAGATGTTGGAAAGCTTAGTTCACATTTATTTTATGGTCCTCGCAGCCCGGATGAACTTGCCTCAAACTCCTACAATCCACCGTCCTATGTAAGGTAATTAACGCAACCATTGGATTACAGTCACTTAAGTATAAAACTTAATGATTCTGATCGAATTCAAATGAATATTAGATGCTTGACGAAGTTAACCTAGCACAACCCTTCCCCCAAAGTCACAACTTCTCAAGGAACTCACAGCTAGGTTATGGTACAACCTTTTGCCCAAAGTCATAACTTCTTGCAAGGTCCACAACCGTCCACTGCTACAACTACCCTGGCTAGTTCCATCTATTGACAAATTCACAAACTTTATAAAATCTTGTAATTAGTTCCCACTTACTCTTCTGTTCATCCAGAAAGTTACAACCAAGCTCGATAGCTGCAGTTGCTTAACCCTTTGGCACTCGGCCTATATGCAGGGTTTTTTTCGAAGACACACAAACTAATTTCTGTGATTTTCCAAACCAATTTACAAAAAATCAACATGTGCAAAGTTTAACACACATTAAAATAAAATAAATCACACTAATACAGGAAACTATGAACATTTCAGAAATGAACATATCTAGGACATATTGTTATTGGTAAAGCCAAAAAAAATTATCAAATTTTGAAAATAAATTTAAAAAATAAATTATGGTTTTCAATGACAGAAAAATCAGACATTATTGCATCTTCCTTCTTTACTCTTAGACGTGAAAGAAAGAACATTTAATTCTCAATAATTTGATATCAATATGATGTGTGTGCTGCAATTCATTCATGAAGCATGGCACAAAGTTATTCTCTGTACACGTAACAGTTATTGATGTCAGGTCCTCGCGGTCCGATGCACGGTGAGCAGCTGTGACTGTGTCATTTACCACATAATTTGAATCACTTTCGGCAAAAGGAGGTCATTATTACTGTCTAAATCATCTGAGAATTCAAGGATATTGGCCTCATTCGGCCTTGAATATGGCCTAGCCATTACGATAAAAAGATGATGCAAGCACGTGCAACAACAGAGTTATGAAAAGGAGTAAAATAATAGTTTGCAAAATACAGCGAACACACGATATACCAAAGAAACGAAATAAACTCTAAACTAAACTCATAGCAAGATCAAATTGTTGTATTCATAAACCAACCAAAACAGATCCACGTAATAACAACTTCAAATAACCACAACATAAACATTCACGGTCAACAGACTTCATTTGTCGAAAATAACAATATTTTGTAGGGCTGGTGGATGTATCTGTAGAGTAAAACGCAAATTCAACGCTTTAAGGTACCGTCACAATCAACTGTTACGATTTAACAGCCACGCAAATGACCAGAATCCCTAAATAGGACCGACTGGCGTGAGACTAAATGACATTTTAATGGTAGGACCAACAGTACAAGACGACTTATGCTCATTGGTAATGAGGTTTTGTATGCATAGAATAGCCTTTACAGCTGACGTAGAGAAAATGTACCGAGAAGTAAGAGTGCACCCAAAACATCAACCCCTCCAATGCATATTATGGCGAGAAAACCCTTAGGACGAACTAAAATCCTACGCCCTCACTACCGTCACATATGGCACATCATCAGCAGCTTACTTAGCTACAAGATGCCTGGTACAGCTGGCTACGGATGAAGCAACCAGATTCCCTCGAGCGGCTTCAGTCCTCCGCTATGATTTTTATGTGGATGATTGCATCTCAGGAACAGAGACTTTGGGTGAAACTCTCAGGCTGTGAATCGAACTTCAAGACCTTCTTCAGCTCAGAGGATTCCCGTTGAGAAAGTGGTGCACAAATAGCCCAGAACTCCTTGAATCAATCCCAGAGAAGTTACGAGAATATAAGCACTCACCGACTGACAGAGAGAACAGCGTAGTAAAAACATTGGATTCAATTTGGCACCCTTCAACGGACCAATTTCAAATCAACTGTAGCCTGAAGCCACATCAGTCGAGCTCAAGGAAATCCAAGTTCTCAAAACGTATGGTGCTGTCCATAATATCATCAATATTCAACCCATTAGGGCTGATAACTCCCGTAGTTGTTCTCTTCAAAGTCTTCATGCAACGCCTGTGGCAAGAAGGTTCAGGATGGGATGATCAACTACTCGGGAATTTCCTCGATACCTGGATTGACCTATATCAACAAAATATCACTACTAAATAATTTCAAAATTCCAAGACTGGTCCTCAATGAAGGAATAGTGAAGAATATTGAGATACCTGGCTTCTGCGATGCTTCACAGACTGCCTACGGGGCTGCCATGTACATAAGATCTGTCAACCCACAAAGCCGAGGTTCTCACGAGACTTCTCCGTGCAAAATCAAGGGTTGCACCTCTAAAACAGATTTCAATCCCCCGTCTCGAATTATGTGCTGCCTTAATTTTGGCTCGCCTCATCAAGAAAATGCTTGAAACTCTACGCACAACCCCCGATGGTGTACTACTTTGGACTGATTCAGCAATCGTATTAGCTTGGTTACCCGCATGTCCTACAAAATGGAAAACATTCGTGGCAAGCAGGGTGGCAGAAATTCAGGACAGTGTACCAGCCTCCCATTGGTGTCATTTTGGATCACTGGACAATCCTGCAGATCTTGCATCACGAGGAGTACAGCCATGGCTTCTTCAAGACAGTGCACTATGATGGGAAGGCCCCAGCTGGCTGTGTCTAGACCCTGCATCATGGCCTTCACAATCAGGATGCGACACCTTGAAGATCCGTGACCAAAGAATTATAACATCACTTATTGTCATAAAACACGATGATACATTCCTGAATAGATCCTTAAACAGATTACTCAGAACAGTTGGTCAGTGCCTCAGATTCTCTTCCAATTGCAAGAAAACTCGCAGTGAGCGTGATACATCACCATTGAAACCACAAGAGGTAAATAATGCCTTCAGGGTCTGTATCAAAATCGTACAATCGGTCTCTTATCAAAGAGAAATACTTTGCCTCAAACAAGGTAAAACTGTTGATGCAAATAGTACGCTGAAGAGTCTGAGCCCAATTCTGGACCCAAATGGTTTTTTTCGAGTTGGATGAAGACTACAAAATGCACCAGTTCCATACTTATATTTCCTCCTGAACATCACCTCACCAAACTTGTCTGCCTGAGTGAACATGTAAGATTACTACACGCAGGACCTCAATTACTCATTTCATCGCTGCGACAGAGATATTGGATACCGAGGATTCGTTAAATCGTTAAGAAATCCATTTATTAAGAAAATCAGCAGCTCAACAGAAAATGGCAAACCTCCCAAGATTTAGGGTTACTCCTACTAGAGCCTTTATGAACGTTGGAATAGACTACACTGGCCCATTCCTAATACGGATAGGCACACGACAAAGTAAGACAACAGGAAAGGCTTATGCTGCAATATTCACATGTCTTTCGATCAGAGCTGTGCATGTCAAAATCATCTCTGATCTTGCAACAAGTGCATTCACAGCAGCACTACATCGTTTCACCTCACGTCGAGGTTGTCCTGCCAATATCTACAGCGACAATGGCACCAATTTCACAGGTGCATCGAGGGAATTAAAGGAACTTCAGAAGTTCTTACAAGATCCGAAGCAAGAGAAAGAAATTGTGAAGATTGCAGAAGGAATAGGCATTACCTTGCACTTCATCCATCCATCTGCACCTCATTTTGGAGGTGCTTGGGAATCCATGGTAAAAGCATTTAAATTTCATCTTCAAAGAACAATGGGAACAACAATACTCTCCTATACTACCCTATCTTCACAGATCGAAGATTGCCTTAACAGTCGCCCTCTATCCAGATTTAGCGATGATCCGACAGATTCATCCTATCTCACTCCATCACACTTCCTTATCGGTGAGCAACTCGCTGCACTTCCTGACCGTGATCTCAAACCTTGTCCCATCAATAGTCTCTCTAAATGGAGACACATACAAAGAATGACTCTAGACTTCTGGAATATATGATATAAGGATTACCTCAACACACTTTAGCAACGTTGCAAATGGACACAAGAGCATCCTAACCTATGTCCTGGTGATCTTGTGTTCATCAAGGATGACAACCTGCCTCCTCTTCAATGGAGAAGAGGATTGGTGGAAAAGGTCCATCTCGGAGATGACGGTCTCGCCAGAGTAGCTACTGTCAACACCACTTCTGGTGCCATGATGCGTCCTATTAACAAGTAATGTGTATTTCCAGAAACGAACTGGGAATGATCATCAAACCAAAGTTTGCTTGAACATTATCAACGTATTGTTATAAAAATCGTGTTTGCTCTATTTTTGACTAATGCATTTTTGTGTGCATATGTTTCATTTTATTATTTTTTTGGCAAAGGCCAATACCTTTTGGTGGGGTGATATGTTAGGTAAATTTAATCCCTATAGTAGTTTTTGTCTTTTAGGTTGGCAGCTGTATAAAATGGGTACATTATTAAAAATACAAGATGTCGGAAAGCTTAGTTCATAATAATAATAATAATAATAATAATAATAATAACTGGGGTGGGGGCCCTCAACCCCGACACGGCGCGTCCCATATGGCTGATAGGGGAAGCTCCTGTAGATATGCAGGACAGGTGTGAATAAGGCTTAGCCAAATAAGCACCCGCGGATCAACTGAGGTAAACAGAGAAATGGTCAACGGCCTCGACGGCAGAAGAGGACATATCCCAATGGCAGAGAGAGCGGAAGAACCGAATCAAATCCACTTCGCGTCTGACTTGTAGCAAGCGGCAAGTGGTCAGCGTCTGATCACCAGAGGTGCGGCTGTAAATATGCTCCAGGAACTAACAATCCCTGGTTCTACACCACTAGCGAAAGCTAGAAGATTGCTTACAAGCAGACATGACTCGTACAAGTAAAGACAAAATTACCCCAGGTGGACAATCCACCCACTCTAAAGTGGCAACCAAGCATTCGGATTCTGGGGAGCTTGGGCGAATACGAGAGAGCAAGTCGGAGTGCTCTGATAAACTTCCACGAAAGACTCACACTTTCATTGGCACATTCAACATTCAGACACTGATTCAAACAGGAAAACTGCACAATCTCACAACAGAACTTACAAAGCAGAAAATACAAATTCTGGCCCTACAAGAAACACGCTTCGCCGATTCAGAAACGATGGATTACAATAATTACAGGATCTTCAAAAGTGGAACAAACAAGAAAATTGGTAAAGGAGCAGCATTGTTAGGAATGGCCTTCTGTGTAGACAAAGAAGTTTTGGATTCAGTAATAGAGGTGAAACCCATCAACAATAGGCTTATGACCTTAAGAATCAGGCATACAAACAAAAAATACACCTTTATTAATGTGCATGCACCAACAAATGGAGACAATAAAAAGGAGCCTGAAAAAACAGAAAGATTCTGGGAAGAACTTGAAACAGAAATGGCCAAAATCCCTAAAAATGATGTGAAAATTCTACTCGGTGATTTCAATGCACAGCTTGGTAGGGAATACAAATACAGGAGGACAGTGGGAGACTATTCAGCCCACAGATTCACCAATAAAAATGGTACACGCCTCATTGAGTTATGCCAACAAAATAACCTCAAAATTATGTCAACATCACTCCGGAAGAATCCCAAAAAGCAAAAAACTTGGCGATCACCCATCCATCATTTAGGAGAATTTCAGATTGATCATGTGGCAATATCATATGATTACCAAAAGGAAATTCATGATGTGCAAGTGCGCAGAGGTGCTAACATCGATTCGGATCATTATTGAAGCAGAATCAAAATTAAATTCACACCCAAGGGGAAATTCAACAGGAAAACATCGGTGATTCCAAAATTTGATCTACACAAAATCAAGGACTCCAAAATTTCAGAAGAATGGGAAAAACGACCTGCAGAGAGCTGGGAGAATTTCCAGACTAAAATCATCGAAACGGCGAAGGACCTAATCCCTCTTCACAAGAAACCAAAACCTTGGTGGAATCAAGAATGTGAGACCGCACTAGAAGAAAGGAAAAAGGCATTTCAAAACTACAATTGTAACAAATTGGAAGAAACACAGAAGAAATTCTTCGAAGTTCGCAAGCATGTATCCAAGATTTTAAGACAAAATAAACGGAAATACGTCAATGTCCAACTGAAGTCAATTGAAGACAACTTCAAAAATTACAACACACACGATTTCTACAAGACCTTTGCGAACCAAATTAAAGGATATTCCCCACAGAACCTTTGCTTTCGGAAGCAAGATGGTAAACTAGCCTTGACAAATAAGGAATACTGCCAAGAATTAGCTACATATTTTTCACAGCTTTTAAATTGTCCAGAACCCAAAAAGAGATTCCTGAAAGTACAGCCAGAAATCATACCGGAAAATTCGTCACCACCAACTCAAGAAGAAATTTATTCACATATCAAGAAACTTAAAAACAACAAAGCATCAGGGGAAGACGGAATTGTAGCTGAACTTCTGAAAAATTTAGGCCCAAATTCACTCAGAGAAATTACACAAATAATCCAAAACATTTGGCAAACCGAAAAGCTACCGGATGACTGGAAGATTGCTCTAATCCATCCACTACATAAAAAAGGCAGCAAGTTAGACGTAAACAATTACAGAGGAATCTCACTTGTATCAGTCACATACAAAATACTATCAGCCTGTCTCTTGCATAGAACACAACAACAATTAGAACCCAAATTATCAGAATTTCAAGCAGGATTCAGACCAAACAGGTCATGCCCAGAACAAATTTTCAACCTCAAAACCATACTTAAACTACGAGCCCTCAGACAAAAGCCTACAGTATGCACATTTGTAGATTTCAAAAAGGCATATGATTCGATAGACAGACCCTCACTATTCCAAATTCTAGAAGAGAGAAGACTAGATCCCAAAACCCTAGAACTCATAAAACAAACACTAACGGGCACAAAATCTAAAGTGAAATTTATGGGAGAAATTTCAGAACCCTTCGACATTCAAACAGGTGTGAGACAAGGTGATGGACTCTCTCCTATTCTGTTCAACGTCGTCCTAGACAAGGTTATGGAAGAATGGGAGAAGGAAGTCAAGAAACGTGAATCTTGGAAACCGATCCGATGGGGCTTTCCCAAAAACAACCTCTACGTACCATACCTCGCATTTGCGGACGATCTGGCGATTTTAACAGAGGATGAGGAGACTGCCATCAAGCAGCTTGAGATACTTAAGGAATCTGCAGAAAAAGTGGGACTACAGATTTCATTTGAGAAAACCAAATTCTTCTGTTCAAAGACAGATATCACGAGCCTGAGAACAAAATACGGTAAAATTGACCGGGTCTCGTACTTTAAATACCTCGGAGAATTCATCGAACTGACAGGCCTTGAGAAGATCTCACAGCAAAACCGTCTCCAAAAAGTCAAGAAGGCATTAGGGTTAGTTCAAGACAGACAAAAATTCGGCATTACAACACAGTCATAAAACCAACAGTCCTTTACGCAAGTGAAACATTGTCACTTAACAGTAAACAAGAATTAGAAGAAATAAAAAAGCAAGAGAGGAAGATCATCAGGAAAATCCTAGGAGCAAGATATACCCAAGATGGTTACAGGCTACAATCAATCAAAACAACAGAAAAAGTTTCAAACATTGAAATTGACATTAAGAAAAGACGAATGAAATTCTTTGGACACCTCACAAGATTACCAGAAAATCGACTGTCAAAAAGAATATTAAATTATGTTAGCTCACTTAAGAATTCAACACCTTGGCTGGACGAACTTCAAAAGAACCTCAAAAACGCAAACATATGTGCAACAGACATTTTAGAGAGAGACACCTTCAGACACAAAGTCAACAAGTGGAAAGTTACATCAGAGCAACCAAAGCAAAAACAGTGCAGACCAAAATGGTCGGAAGAACGTAAACAAGCCTTCTCAGAGAGAATGAAAGCCTATTGGAAGAACAAGAAGAACCCAAAGAAAGCTTGCTTGAGTTGTTTGCTTAACGTCTTCCATTATTGGGAGAATACGCTAATAATAATAATAATAATAATAATAATAATAATAATAATAATAATAATAATAATAATTTGCTGTCAGATGGAATGTGTACCTCATCTGTTGCTACATTTTTTTTTGCCCTATGAACTTCCTTAATAACTTCCTCTCTTTTTCCCCCCTAGACATTTCTTCTTATTCTTAGTTTTCAGTTCTCTCCTGGGTTGGGTCTTGAATCAAGGACCTCCATCGTTGCTTGTCTCTCCACCACTACTTTTCTGCTTTCAGTATTAGATGTTGCTTCTGACACATGAAAACATTCCGGTTTGATCACCATACTTGATGATGATGATTGTTGTTGTTGTTGTTGTTATTATTATTATTATTATTATTATTATTATTATTATTATTATTATTATTATTATTATTATTATTATTAATAATTTTTTTCTTTCCTGGGGCATGGGTTTCAATATATTCATTTTGTATTTTCCAGTAGTGCACAAAGAGCTGGAATGAACTAATTTTCAGAGATAGTTAATTTGTAATTAGTGAATTTTGCTCTAGGAGTAAGACAAGTTTATGGTTGCCATCATTTTTGCTTGTAAGTAATAGTAGGTACTCCAGCTTATAATTTTTATGAATATTTATTTTTCTCTAGTGATACTCAGCACTCATGAATTATCTAATTTTAATGCTTTTGGTTTCCTTTTAAAGATGATTTTACTTTTCAGAGGGTTTTAAACCCATAAATCAATGTGTGTAAGTTTTCTTTGACTAATCTTCATGCATTGTCTGTTCTAGATTGATCAGCTCCTGAAGAAAGAGTCCTCATCATGATTTTCCCTTTGATAAGCAAATTGTTATTTTGCTTACACATCTTGGTATGAGCCATCACTACTGGATTTCTTATCATACACCAGTTTCTTTCACATCTGTATCATCATGCAAATTTGTCTAAAATATTTTTTTTCCACTAGGTGTAACATAATCTGTTGAGCAACGAAGTAAATGTCCTGTTGAAAGGGATCAAAGTACAATTTTGTTTTCGTTTTGTTAAGGTGATCTGTAAGTGTATGGATAAAATAAAATTGTTCATTTGAAATATCCCAGTTGATGGAGAGAATGTAATAAATGAAAATATGCTCTCATAATTGCAGGGAACTGAGAAGATATTTGATGAAAGGTTTTAGAGATAGAACTTACATGGGCATTAAATCTAAGACATGTTTAAAAATTTAACAAAGCATTATGAAGAGGTTTTGGAAGAGATTGGTCCTGAACTTAATCCATGTTTGTCTGACATGTAATGCAGCTGATACGAATGACAACTGTTACAGATTTGATTTCCCCTTGTCACATACATTCATCTCTCACATTTCAGCATTTGGTGAGAACTGAGGCAGATAGGTGGAACATACTACTGAAATTCAACAAGGATTTGTGATCCTAGGCTTAACTTGGAAGAGAAATTGACTCTGTATCTCTGTGGTACCTGTGAATCTTGAGATTACAGTGAGTCTATCAATAGAGGTCATTAAAATACGCACACACACTTTAACAGATAGTATCTACTGTATGTACTGTCAAAGTTGAATTGAAATATGGTTACAGTATGTAGTTTGGTGTTTTCTCAAATAGGTGTGATTACTCGCATATCTATAAAACCATGTAATGTGTTATGTGTTGTTGTAAAAGTAAATGACCGGAGTATGATTAACATTTAAGACACGAAAATGCATTTTGAAGTGGTGTACTGAATGTGAAAATGTCACTGAAGTTCACTGTCAGTGGAGGCATGTGTTTCAAACAGGGCCTTCAATGCATTTGGTACATATGGTATGAGTACATAAGGGAAGATCTGGAAGACCTTGTACAGCTACAATTATTGCTTCTTCAGTTGTGGTTTTGAAAAGGTTTACAATACTATCATGGAAGTCGGCTATCTACACAATGTGCATGTGAGGCAAGGGTTAGTAGAACAATTGTACAACACATTCTGAAAGGTGTAAGGTATTAAGTGTACATCCCAAGATAATTGCATGCAATAAATAATGATATTCCTGTTCACCAAATGCAGTTTTGTGAGTGGCTGCTGGTAATGATAAATCAAGATGAAGAGTTTGTGATGAAACTTTTGTGATCTGATGAGGTGCAATTCAAGCTTGCCGAAAGAGTGAACTAGGCTCCACAACCCATACTTTCATATTGACAAAGCAGTTAACCAGCCAGAATTGAATGTCTGGCCCATGAACTTTCAGGTAGAGGTTTAATAGGATCATTTGAAGGTACTGGAGGAGCATATCTGGAAATTCTTTATGAAATGATTTAATTCATAACGCATTTCAGAGACTCTGCTACATTTTACCAGCCATACATGCACTTGAAAACAGTGAGGTCTTCTGCCAACCACACCCTCTACTCAACCATTGAGAAGTGCAGGCTTTTCTGGATGAGAATCTGCAGTGACACTGGATAGAATGAAGAAGTACGTTTGAGTTACCACCATGTTCACAATATAACTCCTCTGGGCTTTTATCTTTGGGGGACCTAGATAGATGTCATGTACAGCTGCACTGGGCAAACTTTATGCAGAAATGACAGCAGCACGTGCAGCAATCCCAATAAAACCCTTTATCAAGGTTGCTCAGTTAACTACTCACTGTTGTAGTAGGTGTCTGGCTACTAACAGCAACCACTTTGAACATCTCCCTTAAATTGTACAGGTATTTCAGAGGCTTCATAGAATACTACGTCCTTCGGGAAACATAACAGCCTTTAGCTTGCAGGACAATTGCTGTATGGCTCATGGGCTTATATACATACATATCTTTATTACCCACCCTAGTGTACACCATCGGCTTACAGGTAATAAAGACTCATGGGCTTATATACAAACTTTGAAAGTCAGTTGGCAACCTCAGGCATATACCTTGCCTTTGCAACCTGGTGGGTGTACATCATGCCAAGCAGCTTCTCTGTGGGTTTACTCTATTCCTCTCTACCAGGACTATGAGTAAAATTTGATAATATTGGAATGGCAAGTATATTGCCTGTTATAAGAAATACTATTGTATATGAAAATCATGTAAATAAATAAATAAAAACAACTTGTGAAAATATGTACCTAATATTTTTAATTTGTTAAAAAGCTTTTGATGGCATCAAAATATATAAATTATGTACCTTGTCAACCATAGTATTCAAGGAGGATTGCTGAGAAGGAAGAAAAGAGATAAAAATAATAAGGAACGATAAGAGCGGGAGGAGGCATTTCCAAAAAAGGACAGGAAGAGAGATCAAGATTTATCAATAGTATACGCATGTCATGCATACTCGGAGATGAGTAACAGCAGATGGTAAGGAACAAAAAAGTGATGACAAATCAAGCCATATATTATAGAAAGATAGAAATGTGAAAAGCAACACAGAATAGGATAAACACAATGACAGGTCATTGTGGGAAGAGGGAAGAATAGAAAGAGGAGAAGAGGACAGTAAGTCAGTCACCACTGATCTGCATTTAGGGCAGTCACCCATGTGGCAGATTCCCTATCTTTTTTTTTTACCTAGTCATTTCTTAAATAACTGCAAAGAATTTGGAAATTTATTTAACATCTCCCTTGGTAAATTATTCCAGTCCCTAACCCCTCTTCCTATAAAGAAATATTTTCCCCAATTTGTCCTCCTGAATTCCAACTTTATCTTCATATTGTGATCTTTCCTACTTTTAAAAACTCCACTCTCAGACTTATTCGTCTACTAATGTCATTCCATGCCATCTCTCCACTGACAGCTCGGAACAGACCACTCAGGATGTTGTGATTCTAAGGACTGGACAGGCTGAGGACTTGGGTTTGGAATTTTTGGGAGCTAATGCTAGGCAATGACAAGACTGAATTTTCCATACACACACAACTTCCTTCACCTGTATTATTTAAAACTCAGCACATAACACAAATACAGAAATTTTACAAAAGATTTGTTCTTAATACAATTATGTCCGCGGTTGTGACGGGGACAAATATGAAAACTCTTGACAACACAGACTATCTCCACATCTTCATAGGCTGCCATCATCCTAGAATAAATGGGTGATCTCTTCATCAATCAATTCCAGTTCTTCTACACCCATTTCTTCTAAGCTCCCCCAGTGTTGATGCCCATTTCTTGATGCTGCTGTGAAGCAAAGAGGAGTTTATAGATGAACTGGAATTTATGAAGGGAGAGACCATCTTTCTTGTGAAGATTCAGGCTGAGTAGCTCAGGCAGTCGAGCACTGGCCAACTTGGGAGGTTCAATCTTGGCTTAGTTCGGTAGTATTTGAAGGTGCTCAAATACATCACATTCATGTCGGTAGATTTACTGGCACATATAAGAATTTCTGTGGAACAAAATTCTGGCAACTCACTGTCTCCTAAAGGTATAAAACTGTAGTTAGTGGGACATAAAACGAATAACATTATTATTTGTGAAGATGTGGAGATATACTTTTGTGTTTTTGTGTTTATCCTTGTATCCTATACTGACCTGTCATTGTGCAACTTTATAGAATGATTGTCAATGTAAATTCAAGATTCATACATTTATTTTATTTATTCATATGAACCCCAATTAAGTGAACCAAAATAATACAATCAAATCTAACACTACACAGGTAGCTAACATATTCTTGTACATTATAATCAAAATATGATATTATCTACATTAAAGATTAAAATAAAATGTACCGGGCGAGTTGGCCGTGCGCGTAGAGGCGCGCGGCTGTGAGCTTGCATCCGGGAGATAGGGGGTTCGAATCCCACTGTCGGCAGCCCTGAAGATGGTTTTCCGTGGTTTCCCATTTTCACACCAGGCAAATGCTGGGGCTGTACCTTAATTAAGGCCACGGCCGCTTCCTTCCAACTCCTAGGCCATTCCTATCCCATCGTCGCCATAAGACCTATCTGTGTCAGTGCGACGTAAAGCCCCTAGCAAAAAAAAAAAAAAAATGTGTAAGGGTGTTACAGGAATCGAAGATGATTTCGTACAATCGAGTGGTTGAAAATGAAAATGAAAACCTACAACCTGTTTTCCAGTCTTTGACCGGGTCAGGAATGTAATGAATAAATCAGATATAGGCTGTTATTATGATGGGGTCGCCACTCCCAAAGTGATCGAGTGGTTATTAAACTTAAAACATAGCAGTTTTTGTATCTGTATTGAAGCACATCATCAGGACTAAATCAAAATAAGTCATTGCTAGTTGGATATAAATAATGTCACTGGAGCCAAGTACAACCCAATCGTCTTCATGTTTGAAATATATCTTGAATGTGCAGAAATTACTTGTAATATGAATTTTGGATGGGATGCCCACTGCTAAAACTCAGTGGTGTGTATAAAAGGTATTGCTATTTTCTTATTTTAAGTATGAAATTTTACCCTAGACTAATAAATCTTCACAGTCCCTTGCAATTGTTTTTATGGTTTTTACTGCATTCTTCATAACGGAACACAAAACAGTTTTGACTTTTGATGACGCAATGTTTGACATGTTTTTCTCTTTTGGTGCTAGCTTTTTTTATTTTTAAAATTTATGTTTATTTTATCCATATGCAGGTAGATTATGCTTTGTTTTATATTATGTTCAATAAACTTGTTAGCCTTTTGATTGCTAAAGGAGTAGACTTTATGATGAATGTTTTGGACCTTAATAACTAGTGTTTAGAAAATAGTTATTGTTTTAAAATATATATTGCAATAATATTGCTGAGATGTTTTTTCTCCTTTTTTCTTTTCACCCTGAGATTTGTATGAGATGTTGAACATCTGAAATTGTATTTTCCAACTTGGTACCAATGAGAAATTTTAAAACCTATTAAAAGGATTGTTAATATTTATTCATATTTAACCTGTGTGCTAAGGCTACAGATGATGCCATCCTCTAAAGAAAATCCATACTATTTTTTAATAGTTTGATGTTACATATTTTGATCACAAACAATTACAATTTTATTCTCCTATAGCCATTAGGATCTTATTATCACATCTTTGGAATGAAAATAAACTTCACTTTCTCATATTTATTTTTCTTGCCTAAGAAATCATTTCTGTAGTGTTCATGTTGATCCATAAGATAAAGATATAACTTCATTTATTTATTCTGAACAGTAAAAGAATGTCTGACTAATTAATGGGTGATAGCTATAAAAGTTTAACTGATGGTTCAGCCAAAATATGTATAAAATACAGTATCATTAATTAGAAAGAATTAAAATTTTGATTAACGGATATCTTGATAGAGAATATGATTTTACGAATGCAGTACTGTATCAAGGTAAATATCCATAATTTGAGAGATGCATAATATATGTGGTCATACCTACCAAAGTTTTTGAAACAAGAACTTGTGTCACCAAAATTATCTTCTGAGCAGAATAGTTTTAAAATGTTAGATTCACTGCTTCTGTGAATCTGAGGTAGTGTGTGAATCATGATTCCGAGCTTGAATCATGATCACAAGCTTCGAGTTTGATCCTTACAATTTCAATAGAATTTTAAAATATCAGAAAGTGGAAATTTATTATATTGTTAATGCTGTTATTTTCTTTTTTCCAGAGGGAGTGAGGGAAGAATGTTAACCACGTTGTCAGGTATAGATGGAAATGAATGATTTATAGAGAGTCTCCCAGTATCTATATTACTATTTTTATATTTTGCAGAATGGAACTTTCAAATTTTGTAGTGAGCTTGAGGCCTTAGAATACTCTGAATGGGCCAAAATTGCCAGGATGATGAATGAAGCTGCTGACCACACAATATTACTTGCCAAAAAAAAAAAAAAAACCACCATGGTGGAATAATGAATGTGAATAGACCTTATGGAAATGTTCTGAAGCCTGGAATGAGTGGTGTTTGAATAAAAAACACTTTGATGAATTCAAGGAACACAGAAAATGCACAGCCAAAAATCATCAGGAATGTTAAGCATAGGTATGAAAAGGAACAGCGTGACAAAATTGAGGAAGAATTCAGGAAAAATAAGACGACAGATTTCTATCGAACGTACAAGAACAAGGGATTCACCCCTAGGAGTATATGTTTCAAAGATGACCTTATGCATAATAACAAGAACTGTGAACATCTGGCCAGCTATGTTCAGAAACTTCTTAATTGTAATCCTTTGGAGGATGGGCTAGTACTTAAAGAACCTGAGAATAAATTAAAGAATTCTCTGCCCGTGAGAAATTGAGGAGATAATACAAGAGCTTAAGAACAATAATGCTTCAGGAAAGGATTGTATCTGGTGAACTGTTTCAATATGCTGGTGAAAATATATTTAAAAAACTAGAGGAACTTTTTGTTAATATTTGGGAGAAAGTAGAAATTCCTTGTGAATGGAAGAATGCACTTATTCACACATTGCATAAGAAGGGGGACAGAACTAATGCCAACAACTATAGAGGCATTTCCCTTCCTCCCATTGCATATAAAATCCTCTTGAAAGTGCTGCAGTGTAGAATTGAATCTCATCTAGGTGAACAGTGTGGTGAATATTAGGCAGGTTTTAGGAAAGGATGCTCTTGCACAGAATAAATATATATCCTTAAGTCTCTATTTAAGATAACTGTGATGAGAAGGCGGTAAAGAACATTTGTGACCTTCATAGACTTCATAAAGGCATACGACTCAGTAGATTGTAATGTACTGCTTAACGTCCTTCATAAGTTTGGGTTAGATGATAAATCCCTTGCATTAATCAAAGAGACATTGATAGACACCTCATCTCAAGTTAAATTCACGTGTGAAATCTCAGAACCACTGCCTTTCACCATTGCTGTTTAATTGTATCCTGGAAAAAGTCATCAGAGAATGGAGATCAAGAATGACCTAAAGGAAACAACAGAATGGGATAAAGGTATGATGTGGAAAAGGTGCAATCATAGTTGACTGCCCAGCCTTCACAGATGATGTAGTACTCCTAACTGACAATCTACACTCAGCTGCAGAACAAGTAGAGGAATTACAAAATGTGACTGCCAAAACTGGTTTAAGAAAATCTTTTGAAAAAAAACTGCATATATGAAATCAGACAAAACAGATCTCACAGACAAACCCAAATTTGGGGAAATCCACCACGTTCAGAAATTCCAGTACCTGGGAGAAATTTTCACCCCGAAATAGAAGGAAGCTATAAATGGAAGGGTGGAAAAGATGGAACTGGCTTTCAGACTATGTCATGGAATTTATAAATCCAAGTCCATATCCATACAAGCAAAATTAAAACATTATTATACGGTGGTCAACCATGACAAAAGTAACAGTCCAAATCATTGAAAAAAGGGAAAGGAGATTGCCTAGGAAAATCTTAGGTGTAAAGAAGGACTAGATTCACAGCCCATGTTCTGATTGAGACCAAATTGAGAACTTTATGAAAAAGTTGAGAAGGTAACTGCTATGAGGAAAAGAAGACCATAATTTCATGGGCACATTAAGAGGATGAATCTAAAGAGACTGGCACACAGGATACTTAGTCTACAAGAAAAATGGAAGGGAATGAGGGATGCACTGGAGAAACTCGCCAATTTATGCAACTTCTCGGTTGCAGAGCGACAAAGGGAAAGTCAAAGACTTAACAACATCTGGAAGGAGTGCAAAGAAAAGGGACTAAGTTTGAGAGACAGAAGATCTGGTGGGCTTTGTAAATGTCGTCCATAGATGACAGTAACGAATATCATAATAATTATTAGAAGAAGGTAGTCAGATTTTAAAGGGTGATGAAAAGTCTTGGCACTGAAGTCCTAACTGATTGAGCTCATTCAGCAGCCATCATAAAATATTTACTGTTCAGTCGTATAAACCTCAGAGTTCACCTATAGCTCCTTGAGGCAGTGCAGTAGCATTGTAAATCTTAAAGTTGACCTTTAGCTACTCAATGATGGTGCAAAGTAGACATAGAAAGCAGTAAGCAAGCCACCTAACAACAACATTCCTAATGGTCTGCAGTCTGGTTGCTGAGGTCAGACACCAATTGTTAATATTATTAAATTAGCTTTTTTAAGTTAATTGTGTACTTTTTTCATTAGACTTGAACAAAAAAAGAAAACCAAGTGTTTTCCCACAAAACACCAGTCCAATTTGCCAGAATGATACAGTGAACATTCCATTTCTTCAACCCTTTCATTCATATTAGGTGAGATAATTCCCAGTATTGCCTTCTGCTGCCATTTGATGGAGAATTAGGGAGGTACAAAAATTGTCACTCTCTCTTGTTGGATGCTCTGGAAGATTTTCAGGTGTCACTGTCAATGATTGACTGTTGCTGTTACAGGATCTGAATTCTTTTCTATATTATTTTGAAAAGAAGAATAAGAATAAATCCATGTAGTAGGTAATATTATATATCGGGGGGTTCACCTGCCCCTTGCAGTCTAGTTTTATACAACCTGCCACGTTTATTACAATTCGGAAATGCATCAGTCACTCTCTCTAAACTGGGGTAATAACGAGATGTGTGGTGACGGGCTAGAAAATAGCAGGAATTGTGAGCGCCACTAGTAATGAATCTGTAAAACTAGCACATATACGAAGAACATCTCCTTTACAAGGGGAGGTGCGCACACAGACCAGGAACAGGTACTGTATAGGCTGGGAACTGCCTGCTGCATGTCAAAACTCGCAATAGCTCACTTGGCAGGGGCGCAGTCAGATATCTGAAAGTGAACAATGATCGAGGTTAAGGAGGTTCGAATGTCATGGAAGTATCTTCTTCTTCTTTGCAGCCAGTTCCCTGGGATGTGGTTGCATACTTAATATCTTCCACAGACTGATTTGTTTATTTGGCCCTGAAATGGACTGTTGGTATGGAGCCGGGTTGGAAGAGGCTAGGAAACATGACAGGATTTCAGTTACCTATGTCTTGTAATGCAGCACCTGCTCATACTTATGTCCTTCGTGGTCGATACAGAATTGCATGCGATGTTGTAAGGACCATCTGGCATGTTGCAACATCTCTGGCATAACAGATTGGAATGCCTCGGTTATGAGTTGTCTGAGGTGACCAGGATTGGTCAGCTCCTGTGCATGCGTTATTTGTTTTACATGGCCCCACAGAAAAGAACTAGGGGTGTATTACTGAGTGATGTGGCAGGCCAGAGGACAGGTCCTCCCCTTCGTATCGATTTATCAACATATGTAACATTGAGATGTTTCCAGACGACTACTGCTGCTTGCGGTGGAGCTCCGTCATGTTGAAACCACATCCTGCAGCGGTCAAGTAGTGACACATATTCCAAGAACTGCAGATAGCGATCTCCTGTCAGAGGTCCTTCAAAGAAATGGGGTCCAATGAGGTGATCACCCACAATGCCACGCCATACATTCATGCCCCACTGTATCTGAAAAGCTACTTGTCATACCCAATAGGGATTATCCACACTCCAGTAATGTATGTTATGGCAATTAATGGTTCCATATTGTGGAACCACGCTTCGTCCTTAAATAAGATGGTTGCTTAAAAGGCAGGATCAAGTGTCCACATACTGTGGGGTCAATCGATAGAACGCTACCCGGGCATCAAAATCATGACCATGGAGCTCTTGGTGTAAGTGCATGTGGTGCGGGTGAAACTGCTGGGTATGTAAAAAAAAAAAAAAATGGCGTATGGCTTTTAGTGCCGGGAGTGTCCGAGGACATGTTCAGCTCGCCAGGTGCAGGTCTTTCGATTTGACACCCGTAGGTGACCTGCGCGTCGTGATGAGGATGAAATGATGATGAAGACGACACATACACCCAGCCCCAGTGTCAGTGAAATTAACCAATGATGGTTAAAATTCCTGACCCTGCCGGGAATCGAACCCGGGACCCCTGTAACCAAAGGCCAGCACGCTAACCATTTAGCCATGGAGCCGGACGCTGGGTATGCAATATCCATATAACAGATGCCCGGCTGATGTTTGTCTCCTGTGCAGTGGCCCATGTGCTAGTGTGAGGGTTATACCACGTAGCGTCCAAGATTCGCTGTGAGCGGATGTCCTGGGGTGATCTCGAACAGGGATGCAGATGTCTTTCCACACTCTGAAATGTCATGCCTGTCGGTTGTTGTCTATCCAGACAGCATTCTTTATACAGTCATTGTGCCTGGTATGCCTTCTGTCTAGCTTGTCCATTGATGAGTAAACATCACATACAGTACTTGTCGCTGGAATACATCGCGAGGCAGTGAATAAGCTTTGTGTTGTTACTTGCCTCGGAGGGGAATTTGTGCAGCTACATACTGTACCTACCTGCCATTGGATGTTTGTATCATTCCAATGGGGCACTCTTTGCCATACCTGCGGTCTACGAAGTTTGGAACACAAATGATGTAGTGAACTGGTTGCCTATGTCCTAGTCACGGACCACTTTCATCCTCATCCTCGTCCAACCCAGCTCCATACCCTATGCCATGATACTTATGACCCTCTATAGGGCCAAATAAACAAATCAGTCTATGGAAGCTATTAAATATGCAACCCTACCACATTCTAGACAGTTGATGATTTAAAAAAAACCACATACTTGTTTGGGATTTGAACCTTCGAGCACTGTCCAATATCGCATCTCCTGCCGCACCCTTGCCATGTGAAGTACTGTGAGGCTTGACATGCAGCGTGCAGTTTCCAGCCTATATAATACCTGCTCCTGGTCTGTGTGTGCACCTCCTCTTGTAAGGTAGGTGTTCTTCATATCTGTGCTCATTTTATGGGTTCCTTCGAGGTACGAATAATGAATTAATAGTGACTGTCACGATTCCTGCTGTCTTCTAGCCCATAACCATACATCTTGTTATATTACCCCAATTTAGGGAGAGGGACCAATATATTTCAGAATTGTAGTAAAAGTGGCAGGATGCATAAAACTAGATTGCAAGGGGCTGGTGGTCCACCCAGTATACTAGGTGTAGTACCCCTCACTGACAGGTAGCATGTGCAAGACTGCATATTTGTCCACCTCTCATATTGTTTCCCAGATTCTGGGGCACAATGTACTCACTTCCGTGCTCTCTGTGGCCCTTTGCAGGTTCTTATTTTTGTGCTTTATTGATCTTGATTTGATCTCTTCCTTCCAGTATAAAAGAAAGCCAAGTATCAGGTTAATATTTAAAAAACTACTGATAGATGTACAAAGCCTTTAAAATGTTGCTGGAGTAATCTCCATAGCACCCCAAAGAACACACCCACGGTATCCCCTGTCTCTCGTAGGAGGCGACCAAGGGATGATGACATTAGAACCATGTGATTACTTGTGATTAGTACCATTATATGCGGAACACCATGGGTCGACGTTACTTCCGACTAGTACCACCTTGCAAGGAGAACCATGGGTCAACGTTACATAGAAGCAGTACCATTATGTGAGATACACTACCGGTCTGGCTGTTGTTTTTGATAAGTGTCATCGTGTGCATTCCACCAGTCAGTTCCACTGTGTTCAGATTGGGTCCATGTTACCTATGAGTAGTACCACTTTATAAGGAACATCATGGGTCTATGTTGCCTGTGGTTGGCACCACTCTGTGAGAAAAACCACAGGTTTGACTGGCACCCATAATAAGTACCACTGTGATGAAAACCATGGATCTGTGTTGCCTTAGAGTAATGCCATTTATGTGAGGAACACCATGGGTTTGTGTTGCCAGTGGGCGTTAACATAATGTGTGATACACTGTGGGTCTACATTGCCTATGATTAATAGCACTATGTGAGCAACACCGTGAGTATATGTGGCCTGTGATTAGTTCCACTAAGTGAGGAACTCCACAGGAACACTGGCGCCCGTGATTATTCCCACTATGTGAGGAACACCATGGTTCTGCGTTGCTTGTGAGTAGTACCCTTATGTGTGAAACACCATAGCTTTGTGTTACCTGTGAGCGGTGCCATTGTGTGTGACATACCATGGATCTACATTACCTGTGATTAGTACCACCATGTGAGAAACACCATGAGTCTACGTTACCTGTGATTAGTACCACTGTAGGAGGAACACCATGGTTCTGTTTTACTAGTGATTAGTACCATTATGAGGGGCCAGTGACCTGGATTTTGGACCCCTCTAGATAAGTATTACGCCAGTGCATAAGTCATTGTGAATAGGATCCACTGATTGTTTTTGTTTCATGATCATTTTTTAATTGTCATTTGTTTCAGACTCTAGTCAGTGGATACATTTTGGAGTTCTAACTCTCATTTCGTTCACCTCGTACCATTAGGGGTCGATGACCTAGCTGTTAGGTCCTTTAAACAACAATCATCATCATCATCATCATCATCATCATCAGTCTCTATTGCAACTGTTTTTACAGTGTGTAGAGTTAGTTACAGACTCTTGGATTTGGACTTAAACTTTCACAGGAGTGCCACTGATATTTCCCTTATTTTTCAGTGTGTCAGAAACAGGTATAGAAAAAAATTCTAAATATATGTTGCCATGAGTTACTTCAATGTAAAACAAACTCTAAGAGAAATACATTGAGTTTTATGCTTTAGGCCCTTCTGAAGCTCTCGCTTCTGGTGAAATATTTTGAATAACTCATAGCTAAGATCCTACTTGACCTTATTCTAAACTGAAATACCAAGTTTCATTTAAATCCGCACATCCATTTTCCTGTGATGCTGTGACTTGGACGCAGACAAATATTAAACTGAACTTGATATAGGCCTAGGTCATTACAATTATGTTGTTATTTTTGTCAGAATTCAGTATTAACCAACTTGAATATCAAATGAAATGCTCAATTGTAACGAAAATGATTTTTGTTATTTGGTTGTGATACTGTGGAGTCCCAGCATCCATTATCCATGTTAGGAGTAGCTGAATGGGGTCCAACAGTGAAACAAATGGAAAAGGAATTTCTGGTGTTTGATCCTCATCTTGGATGTGTCTTAGGCTACAGCTCTGAGATCACTGTGTATGGGGGTCACTTCTGGCAAGCTGAGATCCAACTTAAATTCACGTCAGTAGCAATTCCTCCAGTTGTCACCTCTTTTGCCCAGGTGTCCAACAGCGATTCAGCAGAGGCAGGTTTCCAGGTGGAACAGGAAGCCTCAAATGTGGACCTGCGCACTGACAGCAGATGTGCGACGGTCATATTTCCAAGATTACTCAGGAATTCAATTCAACATATGTATTTGGGCATGCCTATTTATTTATTTATTTTTTTCAGTCATCATCATCATCATCATCATCATCATCATCAATGTCCCACTCCAATCGCCCGGGTGTGGTTAACAAGCTGCCTCCTCTCCTTTCTGGAAAACAACTAAATCTGATTGGTCCAAGAAGCCATTTCCTTTTTGAGAGTATATGTTGGAGCAGTATCACAGAAGACACAATAGACTGCTACCAATCACAGACATGCCTATTCACCACCATATTATCTGGCTCCGTGGCTAGATGGTTAGCATACTGGCCTTTGGTCCAAGGGTTCCTGGGTTCAGTTCCTGGCCACATTGGGGATTTTAATCATAACTGATTAATTCCTCTTGCTTGGAGGCTGGGTGTTTGTGCTGTCTTTAACATTAAAATTCATCTTAGGTATGGCCCCATCCTCACAGACACACAGATCACCAATAGGGCACCAACTTGAAAGACCTGATCCAGGCCTTTTTGGAGGCCATTTGCCACCATACTGGACAGTCTTATCATATCAGCAAAATACCCTAGTAGTCACTGCCAACACACTTCGTCCCACACGAGCAGCAATATGCCAGATGGATGCATCACGTTCTCTCATGCCAATAATGCCTCCTCTTTCAAACTCATTTGACAGTACGGTTCTCACATATGTCTGCAAGGCATTCGCATGTCTGCTCAAGTCACACTGCTCCATTACCTTCGGTTTATAGCGACAACGAGAGCCGCTTCACCAGTCGGTGGTAGTGCGCCGAGATAACAATGTGGACCTTGAACCTGAGGGCTGACATAGTTCAAATGCTAATCATTTCTTCAGAACATATTAATACACATGTCCTGTGAATATGAACTTCCTATCTCTAGTCTTTCAAGGTGTTCTGGTTTTTATGAACATGAGTGTGTACCATGAATCTGAAAATCATTTCTTTTTAATTTAATACCTCGCAGCATTCAATGGGATATATGTTCACCACTATATTTTTTTGTACTCCCCAATGAAATAAAAATATATTAGGATCATAGCAGTCGGTGGTTCAGATTAGAGATCTTATATATTTAAATAATTTAATAGAAAGTGAACAGAATTACAGTTTAACCACAGACAGGTTACGTGACAT
Source organism: Anabrus simplex (assembly GCF_040414725.1). NCBI lineage: Eukaryota > Metazoa > Arthropoda > Insecta > Orthoptera > Tettigoniidae > Anabrus > Anabrus simplex. The sequence goes on along the minus strand of NC_090265.1, from coordinate 1,613,206,558 downwards.
CCTTGCACATTCGGGTTTCATAAAAATATCTTCAGATTGATGATATAAGAACACAAAGAGACTGATATGAAAATTAAAACCTTTAGTTTGTCTGAAACAAATGATATCAAGAAAATTTGGCCCCAACATGTGACAGAACTGAGCTGAAGTTTTATGGCTTTCACCCATTTGGGTTATTCATATCATGAACATGAAAGTGTCAAATTTTATTTTATTTTATTTTATTTTGCAAGCTGCACAGGTAGAAGTGCTTAATCAAAGTACATAAAGTGGAAGCAAACATTTTTATTTATTTCAGTACCTTTAATGTCAAGAACTCTTGAGTTGTACTGTACATGGATGTGAGTGTTCTGCATGCCGGTATTTCTGATAAAAAATTTTTGTGTGTGAAATTTTCTTGAGTTTGTTTAAAATTATGTTGTTAATTTCAATGAATTTCTTGAATTTGCTAGGTTAAGGAATGGACTAGAGATTTCCAAAGCACAATATCACTTTGTAAAAAGCACTTGTCTTAAGTGAGTAACGTCTAACTAAGAAAGGATTTGTAATTAACTGTCTTACATTTTAACATTCCTTGACTGTGCAATCTAGTGCATCAGGGCAGCATATTGTCATAACACAAGGGAAAGTATGTGATGGGCTTTATTAGGCATAAATTGTGTAATGGTTGTAGGTTGTGCTCTTTTAGATTAACGAGAACATTTAGATTTTCAAAGAAGAGTAATTGCACATCATCCATCAGACTTATTTGAAGTAAGCATCTTAGTTTATTCTTTTGCATTCTGTTGTAAACCCTTTACACTTTGATTTCTTTCCCTACATCCTCATTTCTTATTCTGCCCATCCTTATCATACCTTTAAAAATTTCATTTCACTGGCCTAGATTTTATTGTTGTGTCTTCCTGTCATCCAGGTCTCTGCTGCATCTGTCAATATTGGGCAGTAGAAAATCTTATATATCACATCTTTACATTTCATTGGTACTTCCTTCCTCCTCACCAGGTTTCTCACAGTCTGATAGAATGCATTTCCCTATTGAATCCTTTTTACTGATCTCCATGTCTAGCCCTGCATCAGTTTGTTGCCCAAGTACGTAAAATTCTGTACAATTTCAAGGTTTTGTCTCTTTGTTTTTATAATTCCTTTCCCTTCTCTTTTTCCTCGAATCAACACAATTGTCTCACACTTTTCCACACTGATTTTCATTCCATAATTTTGAGTAATTTCACTTAGTATGTTTAGTTGTCCTTTGTACTTTCTCTTATTGGCTGCCATGTGGTCAGAAGTCCTATTCTCATTGGCAGCTGTAAAATGGAAAGTGAATATTGTGGTAGTTAAATCTGGTGTTGTTTTCGTCCCTTCCATTGCATCATGTTTATGTGTGACTGTGGTGTTGAAGTGGTTGATCAGATGATCAGTATGGCTTAAGTAAGTTAAATTGTGATCAGCTGTTAATGCAGTTTTGTTTAAAAGAATGGTTGTACCACATGCTTGTCATGGGATAGACCTAGGTACAGAGCTACCTTTTGTGTAAGAGACATACCGGGTGAATTGGCTGTGTGGTTAGAGACATGCGGCTGTGAGCTTGCATCCGGGAGATAGTGGGTTCGAATCCCACTGTCGGCAGCCTTGAAGATGGTTTTCCATGGTTTCCCATTTTCTCACCAGGCAAATGCTGGGGCTGTACCTTAATTAAGGCCACGGCTGCTTCCTTCTAACTTCTAGGCCTTTCCTATCCCATCGTCGCCATAAGACCTATCTGTGTCAGTGCGATGTAAAACCACTAGCAAAAAAAAAATGTGTAAGAGATAATGTGATGTACCATATTGGTTATCATTATAATATGGGTTCTGTTTCTTTGACTGAATGGTCAGTATTGAGGCTTTCAGTTCAGAGGGTCTTGGGTTTGATTCCCAGCTGGGTCAGAGGTTTTAATTGTGTTTTGTTAATTGAATTTACTCGGGGACCAGGTATCAGTGTTTGTTCTATCATACTTCTCTTCATATACACATCACATTACCAGCCTCCACAGAAAGATGCAGTAGTGAATTCATGCTTCACATAGGGTTGGCATTACGAAGGGCACCCAGCTGTAAAACAGGGTTAAGTCCATATGTGCAAGACACTATGCACTCATGACCCCACCAGGATGTGGAAGAAGGTTATATTATATCATCGCAAGGTGTGTTCATTCAAGGTTTGATTTAAAATAATTATTTTTTTCTGAAACAATTTTCAGAACAATTCCCTTCTATTACTGAATCAAAGAAAACTCATACTTTATATTCAGTACTGTCTGCTGGTGTGACTTTTTGGTATCACACGGCAGGAAAAGCAATGTTTCCATAATATCCCAACTTTTTATTTTTGCAAATTAGCAGTTATATGCAAAGTACCAACTACCAAGCTCAATATTAACACTAAAATTAAGGAAAACAAGAGTCACTATTAATATTTTTTCCAGGATTTTAGACTATATTGATGCCGGTATGTAAAAGATCTCCGGTGATACATTTGGTGTTCACCAGAAATAATTAATTTAACACTCGGCAATAGCCCTCCAAGAGAGACCTTTGTTATTCTGCCATCTGGTAGAGCAGGGATGGCGAACTTTTTCCAGCTAATGTGCCATTTTAAGTCTGGTTTATTGTTCTCAACCATTTACCGTGCCACTTGTTATTTTCCTTTAAGGACTGGCTAGCCCCCACCCCCACTTCCTTTCCTAATTCCCAATTATGCTCCACAATATGTTATTTATTTATTTATTTATTTATTTATTTATTTATTTATTTATTTATTTATTTATTTATTTATTTATTTATTTATTTATTTATTTATTTATTTATTTATTTATTATATCTTGTAAATATATTTGATTGCGAGTTCCATGATCGTATTTTGTAAATTTATCAAAAATCCAAATATTTTGAGAATAATAAGCTCCCATTGTAACACTTCATCATTAAATATTATTAGATACAACAATAAGAAAATACTAATATTGCCAATAGACTTTTCAGTGAAATATCGTTTAGCGTGAAACTTGTTGCTGAATCTTTGTAGCCATGTCATTTATGTTAGATTCATAATATGTCTTCCGCAACACACAAGAAGCATTTAGGTCTGAAACAAGACGGTTTATAACTGTTGACTCCACAAAGTTCATTTCAGAAAATAGCTGCTCGCAGGCATACGATGACCCAAGCAAAGTAAGTAGCGCTGTAGCAAGTTTCTTCATGGCTGAAAACTTTTGTGGGAGGCAGTTCTACTGTTAAAAGCAAGTTCTCTGTCTTCTCGATAGAGTATTCACCATCAACAGCACTCTCGATTTTCACCAATGCTTCATCAAGTTGTACGATCTTTTTCACCCATGTACTGCTTTCTTGAAATTCAATCAACTCTATTTCTAAATGGTCAATAAAAATTGACCTTAAAGTCACTCATGAACAGGTCAAGAGAGATGCAAATGAAATGAGACTTACAGCAGATATGATCAACAATAAAAGGAATTCAAAAGTCAAATTGACATCAGGATATCGGGAGGGGTACCACCAAAATACGTAATGTTTTCTCCAAATGTCAAAATCGGGAAAATCTCTTGGAAATTATTTGTTTTGAATTTTGTGAGCCGCCTCTGTGGTGTAGTGGTAAGTGTGATTAGGTGCCACCCCCGGAGGTCCGGGTTCGATTACCAGCTCTGCCACGAAATTTGAAAAGTGGTACGAAGGCTGGAACAGGGTCCGCTCAGACTCGGGAGGTCAAATGAGTAGAGGTGGGCTCGATTTCCACCTCATCCATCTTCGAAGTGGTTTTCTGTCGTTTCCCCGCTTCTTATCCAGGCAAATGCCGGGATGGTACCTAACTTCAGGCCATGGCCGCTTCCTTCCCTCTTCCTTGTCTATCCCTTCCAATCTTCCCAGCCCCCCGCAAGGCTCCTCTGCAGCATAGGAGGTGAGGTCGCCTGGGCGAGGTATTGGTTATCCTCTCCAGTTATATCCCGACCCAGATTCTGAAGCTCCAGGACACTGCCCTTGAGGCGGTAGAGGTGGGATCCTCACTGAGTCCGATGGAAAAGCCAACCCTGGAGGGTAAACAGATGAAGAAGAAGAAGAATTTTGTGAGACCTCCACATACTTCTTACAAATACTTTTTGTTTCTTCAAAAGTTAATTGATCTGAAAAATTTGACCTCAGTTCAGTTCGTACTTTAAGTGAAGGAAAGTACTTAAATGTCTTTGTTTCAAAATCCCTGATGAATACTTCAAGTTTTCTCTGGAATGATTTCATGATCTCAAGCAAACTATCTGCAGCATGCCCCTTTTCTTGCAGTTCCTTATTTATATCATTGTATACTGCTGTAATATCACGGAGGAACATTCAAAACTACAGCCAAATAGGGTCCGTGCGTTCTGGGAATTCTTCCTGTTTTTCTATCATGAAGAAGTGAATTTCGTCCAAGAGCTCGAATAGCCTCTGGAGTACTTGCCCACGACTCAGAAAGCAAACAGTATTGTACATTACAAGTACGCCATAGTAAGATTCCACTTCGTGTAAATTTTCGGGAACTGACGATTATTTAGAGCACGTGCACGTATGAAGTTAACATTTTTGGTTACCCCGAGAGTATTCTTTCACATGACTGCATACTTCTTTCGCACATGGTGCTTCCTGGTGTAACATACCATGAAACTGTATAATAGGGTGCTTACATTTTTCTTTAAGAAATTTCATAACCCATTATGAATACCCACCATACCTGCGGCATTATCAGTTATTACATTTACATGTGATAAATATCATTCTTGATCCGTATTGATTAGGTGGTAAATTCAATAAATTAACTTATTGATATTATTCCATTATCAGTTATCCCAGACACAATATTATTTAAGTCAAACCCCATTTTAATACAAGTTTTGGTTTCACTTCATTCCTTATATCTTTCCCTGTAGTTCCTCCCTCACCACATTTCAACAAGGAAACTGGACAAAAACAGCTATCATTGCTTTCAATTGCTCCGAAACTCACTAATCCTTATTATCCTACGCTTGACAGTATTTCTGCTTGCTGGCATTTCTTTAATTCTGTTAATTATTTGTTGTTTGTTAGGAAAGTTTTCAAATACTGTATCAGACGTAGGCCTAGATAAGAAAGTCTCTTTCAAGAACTCAGTCAAAAAGTGGTTCCCTATGCTGTACTGTGCAGTGAGATAGATGAAAACAGCTGCACTGATAATATTCCTTGGCCTGAAATATGATACAAAAAACTAGTTTGTTTTGTGTATTGTTAGAATTTTTGATGACAAGTTCTCTTCTATCTTCATTTCATTCGTCTTAAAATGGCGCTTGACATTATATGTGCGGCATACAACTATCCTATGTTTCTGAACACAGGGAACACAAAGTTTTATTACTCCTTTCTATTACTCCGAATTCCCTTGTCCACTATTCTTGAAGAATCCGGTCATTACCATTCTTAAGATTTTTGTTTTTGTGTGTGCAAGAAAAACATGTTTGTGAGGTCCGTATACAAACGACATTCAATAAACAGTTGTACACAAATAATAAATACCCGCTACTGGCTACTTCACACAAGTCAAATTTCACTCACTCACTGACTGATGGCCAGATTTTCAATATTTATTTCTTACACGTAAAACACTATGACTGTATGATGCACGGTATATGTATAGTCTGTAGTAAAGGATGTATGTAAAATCTTGAAGTGGCGTGCCACCGAAATCATGTTCGCGTGTCACCTAGTGGCACGCGTGGCATAGGTTCATCATCCCTGTGGTAAAGCAAAACAGAGCATTGAAACTGAACAAGCAGGCTGCCTAGATGGCACCAGATTACAATGCCTGCACTTAGTAGTTGAGACCATATTATCATTATTATTATTATTATTATTATTATTATCATTATTAATAATAATAATCTGAGAGAGATGAAAGTTGATGATGGTGCAACTGCATAACCTCTTGTTGCTATAAAGGTATGGATGCTCACCCAATCTATATCATGTCGTCTTGACAAGGGGTACTGAAAAGTAGTTGAACTGTCAACATATTTATAATGTGTTCGTAATATAACACCCCAGCAAAAGATCAAAGCTTGTCAATTGATAACAGCTGTAAAGGCCTGCACCAGCATAAGAGTCACTGTCTGAATCAACCAGAGAACCAAGCAAGTGGCTGCGCAGTTTGGATCACATAGCTATTGGCTGCATTCGGGAGATAATGTGTTCGAACCTCACTGTCGGCAGTCCTGAAGATGGTTTTCTGTGGTTTCCCATTTTCACTTCAACCAAATGCTGATGCTGTACCTTAATTAACATCATGATCATTTCCTTCCCACTCCTAGCCCTTTCCTATCCCACCGTTGCAGACCCACCAGTGTCGATGCGATGTGAAGCAAATTGTAAAAATAAATAATACAGCATTCAGAGAAATATATCATAGCTGAAAACGCTTTCACTCATATAGATCAGAATATAAAATTGAGGAAATTATGTGCTTGCTTCCATCCACCACCTACCCACCAATTCTTTGCTTGTTTCAATCAAGAGGCAATTAAAATTGGGAGGTATTCCAACAACTTTATTCACAGCAGGGAACAGAACCTGTACTTAGATAGAGTCTGGCTTCCAAATCTCTGAAATGGGCAGCAGCTCAATCCCATTATCATTTCTTTAAAATTCTCTATTGAGCAGTGAATGCCACATATCCACCTGTATAAGATGCCAATCCCATTTGATCACCACACTGTCTTGATAACATCTGCTGTGAAAGCCTACATCATTACACAAGCTCTTTGTGTTATCTGTTTAGCCAGGTAGTTGATTGTCATTCACAAAGCACGCTAGAACACAAGGTCATTTATGTGCTATTTATCTGATGTTGCTGAAATGATCTCTTAAAAATAGCTTTAAAACCAGCTTGTTTGGTTGAAAAGTTTTGTGTGGTATCTGCAAAGTTTCTGTAGTCATTAAAGGGATGTATAATTATTAACTGTACCAGAGATAATATTAAATAACTGGAATGTGTGTAATTGCACCTGCATTTATCATTACCATTGTAAATTGCCTAAGTTTTGAAATATGAATATCCGATCTTTGTTATTCTTAATGCACATTTTTAATAGAATTACCTTCAAAAAATAGTTTTTATTTTCTGGAATGATTAACACATTGAAGACTGAGCAGATGAAGTTAGATCTTACACTGTGGACTGAACGTTTTAGTGCATTTTCACATTTTTATACAAAAATAACCGATAACCTTACTTACAGTCACAAACCTATTTTGGATTCAGCAACATGAGCTACGCATGCATTCCTTGTTTTTTAAATTGAGCAAAACCACTATCAGTTATAAATAAATGTATAAAACCTTTTTTCTATTTTCTATATTAAAAATATTAAAGGTTACACATTCACACACACCATGATACACTTATGAAACACAACATATATACTAATAATTGGGAAATGAAACAATTACGTTAATTGTGGAAATTGGCTCTAGTCATCGGCCGTGTGAGACCATGCGATTATGAAGCTGCCTCGAAAGAATCAACTTAATATCATAATAGATTAGGTTCTGATTATGTACTGCTACAAGTACTGCGGAATGTGTTCCAGCACACTGGTAACATTTGTAGTACGTTGAAGCGGATATACACAAGCACTAGAACTCAACGCCATACGGTGTACGTCGCTCATTCTCTGCTGAACATTACCATCGGCATACGGTGCACGTCACTTGTTTTCAAAGTGTTAAAATACATTGTACATGTTACTGTCTATAGTATTGATTCAGATCATTTTTCTTATAAGTAAAAAATAAGTAGTAACTTTTTGTCTCCTTTAACAAATTGTTTTCAGCAAGCTGTAATGTCATATATTTATATATATCTTGTACATTTTTAATAGAATTACCTTCAAAAAGTGGTTTTTATTCTTCTGGAATCATTACAGTATAGTGAAGTATTATTGATATCTTTTCAGTTTTGACTCAGTTAATTTATAACTGTTAGGTTCTTCAGTCTGTCAAAATGTAATTTTGAATAAAATTTATAAACTACCTGGAAAAGAAAACACATGGTAACAGAATTATACCTGCTTCTTGTTTCTTTTTCAGGTGATATAGGTATGATTAAACTGTATCAGAAAGGACTATAGTTGGGCCCACGAGATTTGGAGTGTGACATTGGAGTGGCGAAGGCAGTAACTACAAAGTACGTTGAGTTGTCATAGTCTGTGGCGTATCACCCTTTCATACCGGCTGAGTGTTTAATAAAACATGTAGGCCTAATGCAATTGAATAAACTTTGACCCATTCCTAAGCTAGTGCCAATAATTCCAGCATTTATGGCAGAACACACCATTAAAGTCATATAATAATACTAGATTACAAATTCCTGAAACAGGTGGAATTTATAATCTAGTATTATTATTTGACTTTAAGTACATTTCAATACGGACCATAACATGAGATTTGTAACATGTAAAGAACACGCCATTGTTGATAAATATGAGATTTCATAATCGCCAACAAAATCATCAGTTTCTGACAATAACCTCAACAAATGCACATGTTCAATACAGAATAGAACTGCACAACTAGCCAACAAAAAATTAAACTAACAGCAAAAATAATATTCAGAAAACATACATGTAAATACATAAAGCAGCAACGACTCACACAGCCAACACAGTACTACTCCGAATAATATCACAAAAGCGACTGAGAGCAAGCCAATACCTGCGGCGATAGCTTCCTTAAATGTGGCATCTCTGTTATCATTGTCATAGCAAGAGACCATTTTCGAGCAGTGTTAGTCGAGTCTTTCTCGCCAGTGGCACTAAACGTCAGACTCCAATTCTCATGGGCCTTAGTATAGACAGTACTGTTCTCTTACAGACAATAAAAACCTCATCCACTTTTGTACATTTTGAAATTAATATTCAATGTTTGTGCTTAATCTTGATTTATTATATTATTTTTATCAAGACATTTCTTTTGAAATGGCTTTAAAATGAAGGTAGGGCATGTTTGATGCCTGAACATGTATGTGTCCATGTTATGTAATTTAGGCAAACTGTTCCAGGAATGTTACAGAATATCAACTTATTTTTTAATAAAAATGCATTATATGATTTAACTAGCAAGATACCCGTGCTTCGCTACGGTATTATACTGAAATTTATAATTGAATGCTTATTGTTTTAGATATATAATCCGCCAAAATTAGCGATCTGACTCGTTTTCTGCAAGAATCCGCCAAAATTCGTGATCAGACTGGTTTTCTAATAGATTACGTCAAGTTTCCTCCCATTTTTCAATCTTTCTTTCCAGCAATCGATTTCGTACTTCCCGGGCTAGGTCCAGGTATTCCACCCGGTCAGTTGGGTCCCTAAATCTTTGCCATCTTTTCCTATAAGCATTTTTAATATGGATCAAATCCTTCAGGAGATCCGGCATGGTGTTGTCTTGGGTGTCTTGGCGGTACTGAACCCGCGGCCGGACTGCATTCTTAGTCTTCACCTGTCCAGGACCCTTTTCCAGCGTGGTCCATACATTTGACGACGGTCCAGAACATTATTATTATTATTATTATTATTATTATTATTATTATTATTATTATTATTATTAGATGTTCTGGACCCCACAGCAAGATGCAAGACCGTTGCTTGGCGGTAAATTACATTTGCTGCCATTGTCATTGTTGACATTGTGACCAGCACCATTGTCGCGCGTAGGCAAGTGTCCGTGCATTATTGACCTTATTATAGAGGTGAACAATTTGACGGTCAATCGCATTCCTATCGTTTATTTCAAATGTGTTTAAATTTTCATTTATATGTCAGGAGAATCTACTGTAATCTAAGAACGTTCTCCGAAGGAAAAGATGGCTGTTGAAAACGAACCCAGGAAAGATTAAAAATGATCGGTTTATGATCAGAATAAGTACATTCAAAATCTACAGCATGTCTCCAGTCATTCGACAGGGTCAGAAATGGAATGAATAAAGCCCCATCTAGTGCGCTGCCGCCTGAGCAACGGAGGCTCCTTATAAGAACATTATGAACAGTAAAATCAATTGGTCTCACCTTTTACACCCCACCGCCGTTAGGTTTATTTACACTCCCCCCGCCAAAAAATTAAAAGGAGTGGTGTTTCTTTATGTTTAAAGAAGATTACAAACACCACTGTTGACGTCTATTACCTTCAGTTTCGAGATATTAGTATCAACATAAAAATAATTCACTTTTTTCACTTCCTTTCACACTCCTCTCCCCCTCCCCCCTAAGTGAATTTTCCGGCAATAAATACTTGTTTCTTTAATAGTAAAGGATATTCTAAATAACAATTATCACGACTCTAACTTCTTCAGTTTATGATTTATGTGTCCTCATGAAAGGAATTCAACTCCTTTTCACTCCCGCCCCGCAAGATGGTCCCCCCCCCCCAACGCGTTTTTCTTTGTTATTAAAGGAAATCCAAATACCAATTTTCACATCTGTAACAACTTTAGTTTTTATTAGATGTATGTATTTCATACAATTAATTTTTCAATTCTTTCACCCCTCCCCACTTCATTGGATTTTCTGAGAATACGTGTTTCTTTACTTTTAAAGCAGATTCCAAATATCAAATTTTACGTCTTTAACATCTTCATTTTTGAGATATCAGTAGCCTAATTAAAAGAAATCAATACCATTTTCAGTCACTTTTACCTCCCCCCTTCACCCAAGAAGTATTTCCGAAAACTAAAAATACATGTTTCTTTATTTTTAATAGAGATAAAAATACAATTTTTCACTTCTGTAACATGTTAAGTTTTTTTAGATATACTGTAGAAATTCTCATTTTAAAATTCCACGCCTTTTTATTTCCCCTTAAGTGGAGTTTCCAAAAACAAATCACCTATGTTACTTTACAATTACAGGAAATTCCAAATACCCACTTTTTACGTGTGTAACATTTTACGTTTCTCAGATATTCTGTAGATATAGTCTTTCGAAAAATTCACCCCATTTGTCACTCCTGTTTAACCGGCATTAATTGGATTTTCCAAAAAACAAAAAATACGTGTTTCTTTATTTTTAAAGGAGATCCCAAACACCGATTTTCAGGTCTGTAATATCTTCCGTTTTTGTAATATAAGTATCCTCATTAAAGGCATTCAATCCATTTTTAACCCCTTTTCACTCCTCCTATTGGGATTTTCCGAAAACAAAAAAATACGTGTTTCTTTATTTTTAATGAAGATTCTAAATACCAATTTTTACATGTGTAAACTTTAAAAGTTTTGAGATATAGATGCACTCATTTTAAAAATTCACCCCCTTTTCACCCTCCCATTAATTGGATTTTCCAAAAACAAAAAAATTACGTGTTTCTTTATTTTTAAAAGAGATCAAAATTACCAATTTTCAGGTCTGTAATGTCTTCAGTTTCTGAGATATAAGTACCGGTATCCTGATTAAAGGCATTCAACCCATTTTTCACCCTTTTCACCCCTCCTATTGGGATTTTCTGAAAACAAAAAAAAAACACGTGTTTCCTTATTTTTAAAGAAGATTCTAAATACCAATTTTTACATCTGTAAAATTTTTAAGTTTTGAGATATAGACACACTCATTTTAAAATTTCATCCCCCTTTTCATCCCCTTAGCGACGGAATATCCAAAAATCCTCTCTTAGCGAGCACCTACATCTTAATATGAATGTATTTCCAAAATTTCATTCAGTCAGTCAGTCAGTCAGTCAGGACAAGTTCTTTTATATATATAGATTGAGGCGTTATTAGACCATCAGTTAACATTGTTTTAGATCTTTGATAGTTTAAAACCCTTTCTTCTCAATATTTATTGTCAAGAAATTTCAAACAATCAAAATTATCTGAAAAACTTGGCAAATTTCGTATATTTAGATCATTTCATCTTAGGCACCGTATGAAATGAATGTTACATTTTGAACCTTATATTGCCATAGTGTCTACTAACAGTCCAAAGGTTTCTAAAAATTACTGGCCTAAGAATTGAGTTGTTTCTTAAAAACCCAACATGTCTACACCAGTCCAGCTGGACTGAGTGGCTCAGACGGTTGAGGCGCTGGCCTTCTGACCCCAATGTGGCAGGTTCGCTCCTGACTCAGTCCGATGGTATTTGAAGGTGTGCTCAAATACGTCAGCCTCGTGTCGGTAGATTTACTGGCACGTAAAAGAACTGCGGGACAAAATTCCGGCACCTTGGCATCTCCAAAAACCGTTAAAGTAGTAAGTGGGACTTAAAGCAAAATACAATTATTTACATTATTATACCATTCTAGGAAAAAATATGCATTGTAACATTTCATGTAATAATAAAATTGATCAGTATTCAACACTGTGCTGACATTCTGTAATATGCCTGATCACTTTTTGGAAAGCACAATTGCATGATCATATGTTTGCAATATATATGATGTTCTCCTTTTAATTAATCTAAGAAAACAGAGCATCAAATCTTAAAAGTATAATTAAAGGCATTATTTTAATATATTGAGTGCAAATATCAAGGAGCTGGTTTAAATTTCCACAGGATACCAATTTGAAACTATAGGACTGTGCTCCTGCCTGTAGAAGAAAATAGTGTATTCTAGAGTATGGACTAGCACCTGAAGTGATCTGTTAAAATTAAATGGTTTGTACTTGGTAGTATTTAAATCACAAATAAGATTTGCTGCAGAAAAATTGGCCTATATAATTACTGATTAATTTTCTGTTTTGTTAAGTCCTTGATTATATTATTGGTTATGAAAATAACTTCTGAAATAGTACTGTTGGTAGTATACAATGAATTTACTGCTTGCCTTAATCTTTTTTGACCAGAACTGTGAAAATGTTGGAATCGTACTGCTTCTTGGAACATGAAAATAATTTAACTGAAGTTTTACTGTATTTTCAAACATTTTAGATTATACTAGATGAAATTGTAAATATTAGGAAAAGACTAGTATTGATATGGAATATGGCTGATATTAATTAAAACTGCCACATCATTTCCATATAGGCCATGAAAGTCCATGGAGGGGTGGAATGCAAAAGCTTCCACTATTCACAACTTTGGCACTGAGTTAGACAGACTACCCTCAGGAATTAATCTGGTACTCATTTTTGCTAGTTGTGATTAACTGCAGCATTAAATTAGATGCTATTGTTAATTTTTTTTCATTCTTCTGGAAAGCAGTTGTTGATTGTTCACTTGTAATGTTGACATTGTTTACATTTGAAGCATTAAACATTAGTATCACAAAGTTTTTCATGACCCTAGTCATAATGCAGAGAAGAAAGGACAAGTACAGGGCGCCAGGAAGTGTTCTCCACAGTGCCTACGTGCTGCTGCGTGAGGTGGAATCAGCAGTTAAGTTGGCACCACGGCTGCTGCCGCTTGTATCGAAGCAAAACAAACGAACAAACGACAAACAGTAAACATTAAACTTTGTACTCTCCACAGCAATTCATACCAGATGCTGGAAGTGTTGTCCTTGTGTTCGAAGACAGACTTCAACATGTTTACACATATTTTCGAAGACTTTCACTAAAGTTTCTTTCATAATGGACTGCACATAATTAAGTTCATCAATCGTTTTTCGTCTCTTAAAGGCGTAGGCCTGCCTGTTCCCGGTACAACGTGAACTGAGCTGGTCACACAAAATTTACTGATTGTAAATCCTAAATGGTATCTCAGTTTGAACACTCTGAATTAGGAAACCGCACCTGAAATTTTAGTTTTACATTCTCTGTAAATCGATTGCCTTCGTGAAAAATGTATTCCAACGAAAAACTCTCTCTTCAGTTGTAAACATTACCGCTTGTACCCTGTTGGTCTATTCCAATAATCTATCTGAACGCTCGCTTAATGCAATACACACTGATGATTTTGATAGCCCACAGCTCACACGTGGGGCCTTCCTTACACTGCTATCATGTCGACCTTGGCCTGTTGTTGAGTAAGCGTGACAGATATGACACCGTGCTGCCAACTAAACTGCTGATGCTACCTCACGCAGCAGCACGTAGGCACTGCACAAAACATTTCCTTGCACCAGTTACAATCTACATCTATCCATGTCAGTTTTGCATGAGAACTCTCCTCTGTGTTTGTAATTGACTGGAGTTTCTTAGAAAGATTCCATTGTCAGCCTCCAGATCTCAAGATCATGGGTGAAACCCGGCAGGGATAGTCAGATTTCTGAAGGGCAGAAAAAAATCCATTCAACATTTTATGTTGTATTGTAACCTGTCTCCAGTTACACCACACATGGTCAATAATAATAATAATTAACGATAAAACTTAAATTACACGGAATTTGGACACCTTTAAGGCAAACCAAAACACCAGATAGACTGTATCGAAATAAACATCAGGTTGGCCAATGTGACGACTATAAGAAAGGATGTGGAGCGGGCGTGGGAACCCTACCAGGGGCATGGGGATACGTAGGTTGTGAATTTGAAGAAAAATCAACGGTGATCCCTTGATCTGTTAATATTTTTTCCAACATAAACTTTACAAACAAAATTCATCAATTCCAAAATTCAAGTTAGCATAGGCCAAAACATACGAGTTCATGAGTAATTTACCGATGGCTATTCCCTTAAGTCAAAGAGGCTAACCAAAAGATACTTTACGGAAAAGATAATAGGAACCACATGATAAGAATATTTACAATATTAAGTGAAAGTTACGGCATTTTCAGATAATCACGCTACATAATGGAACAAGAGGGAAACCAGAACTGATAAAACTTGATGCAGAGGCTAGCTTAACTTACTCCCACACCAAAAACACTTCTGATGTGTAGCAGAGGAAAAACTAACATACATCATGTGGCACAATTTTACGGGAGGCAAACCCCAGGGAAATTAAATTTATCTATTAATTACATTGTTCACAAAACTAAAAGAAAATGGGGATTACCTCCAAAACCAAACAGGCAGGCCCAGCTGAAAAGTGAAGGCATTTTAATAACTGAGTGGCAAGTCAGGGTGAGTAGGGGTAAACTCCTAAATGAAAGGAAAAACAAACATGAATTTAAATTAAGGTGGAAATGAAACCACAGTGCTTACCCCAGAGCAGGCCGTCCTGGGTGGGAGGATCGCCGAAGTGCGACTGCTCGCGACTGATAAGAACCAAAAATGACCACGAAATATTGCCTCGCTCTCTTAAGGAGGCCGAGCCTGGCCCTGGTCCAATCACCAGGTAACCAATCAGGCCACAGAAGCTTACCTCTCGCCGCCCAGATTCACCAATCAAAACTCCTGTTATTTTCTTCAACGTAAATGTTTATTGAGAACCTTCCATCTTACGAAACTCGTAAACAACTAGAATATGCTTCTAGAATCGACAGGGGCAGCACCCCCTGTTTCAAAAGTCCAAGTCACGAAAATTTCCAGAACTTTACAAAATATCACTCAATAATAACAACCCTTTACAATTTAGTAGTTACATTTCCAAATTTAGGTAGATAAAAAAAAAAATACATAACAAAGATTCAGGCTTCCTAAATTAAATTAAATATTCTACAATAAATCAAAGATGATATTTTACACAACATAGTAAACGTTAAGTCCGATGTCCATTTCTTTGAAGGAGAAATATTCTACAGGACACATCATAATCTAGACATGTAAAATATATCTGGTGATGCATTGTGTTTACTTGACAAAATTAAGTATCTCTTGGCCGTAAACATCCAAGAAGAGATTCAGGTTATGCTGCCATCTAATAGGCCTAGAGTAAAGCGAAAAGTTGAAGTTGATGAGTAGGCAGTCAGATAGCTTTAAATTAAAATGCCTGTACTTGGTAATTGTCCCGGCCCCGTGTTGTAGGGGTAGCATGCCTGCCTCTTACCCTAGGCCCCAGTTTCGAATCCCAACCAGGTCAGGGATTTTTACCTGGATCTGAGGGCTGGTTCAAGGTCCACTCAGCCTACATGATTACAATTGAGGAGCTATCTGACTGTGAGATGGTGGTCCCGGTCTAGAAAACCAAGAATAACGACCAAGAGGATTCATTGTGCTGACCACACGATACCCATAACCTGCAGGCCTTCGGGCTGAGCAGCAGTCACTTGGTAGTCCAAGGCCTTTTGGGGCTATTGCGCCATGAGGTTTGTGCATGGTAATTGAGGCTATGCTATGTATTTATTCATTCATTCATTATCAAGTGACTGATTATTAGCATTATTATACTAAGAATTGCTTTCAATCTGTGGAAATGACTGTGGTTCTAAAAATCTACTTGCATACAAGATTTGACTTAGAAGTTCTTGTAATGCATTGTGTGGGTTTTAGTTTCTTATTCTGAAAATGCTGGATATAAATAAGCCATTTAAAAATGGTGTTTTTTTATTACCTTCTGTATATATTATTACTAGAGATTGCAAGTTTAGGCTTTATAAATCCTTGAAATAGGAACCAAAAGAACTTATAAAACAACTGATAAAGGCAATAAAGACATCATACACAAACATATATAGAGAAGAATGTGGGAACGAACATATTATAGGATAACACAAGTGACGGGTCAGTTTGGGAAAAGGGAGCAATAGACAAAGGAGACAAGGATAAGTCTGAAAAAAAAAAAAAAAAGAACAAACTGCTGTCTTCAAATAGTTGGACTCTCTCCTGATGAATCCCAGCTTTTCTACATCTGTTTCTTAGTATCCCCTGTTGAGCTCATTTTTGCTTCCTAGCTTCATCAGGAGGGCCAGGAATCAATGCTCATTGCGGGTCATCACAGTATCTTTAGGCAATTAATTTATATCTCTTCCCTTTTCCAGTGTTTGTTGGACTTTCTTTTTATCCTACACTTCCCGCGTCAGAACTGTAAACAAATGCTGTTTTAAATTCTCAACAATAACATTGTGTTTCCTGACAGATAGCATAGCATTCATGGTCCCTCAGTGAGTGTTGATGGGGGCTGAGAAGAACTAGGATTGATGAAGAGAGCCCATCTATTTGAAGATGACAGTGCATACAGATAAAGAGATATCCTTGTCCTTATATGTTTCAACAGTTATCCTTGTCTCCTCTTTCTATTGCTTCCTCTCCCCACACTGACCTATCATTATCCTATCATGTGTTTATTTCTATGTTCCTATCTCTATATATGATATGATTTGTCTATGTTCCTTTCCATTACCTGCCATGCAGTCTTCTGTCGAAAGTTGGTGATCATTGTGGGTAATCTGGTCTGTGACTCTATCACATGGAAAAGCAACACTGTGCTCATCTCAAACCAGTTCTTCAGGTTCTTCAGCCAGGAGATTCTTCTTCGGCCAGGTCTCCATTGTCCTGAGGTCTTCCCTTGCACCAACAGCTGTAGAATCTTGCACTTTTCATTCCGCATCATGTGTCCAAAATATTCAAATTTCTGCTTCTTAATAGAAAGAAGTACTTTGGTCATCTTGTTTAGTCTTTTCATCATTGCAGTATTCCTTACTCTTTCAGTGCACAAGGTACATAATTTCCGCCAACAGACCCACATTTCAAAGGCTTCCAGCTTCTTGCACAGGGCCTGAGTTAGAGTCCACCTTTCCATTCCATACAATAGTGTGGGAAATACATAGCCCCTGACTGCTCACAGCCTCAGATCTCGATTGAAATTGCGATTGCTGAGGAACTTCTTCATTTCAATGAAGGTATGTTGCGCATGCTCAATTCTTGCCTTGATCTCTTGGTTGAACTCCCATTGTTCATTCAGATTTACTTGTACTGTCGAACATGCTCGATCTCTTCAGTGTCAAGTACAGGTCTAACCTGGACGGAGCTCTGCTTGCTCACAATTATGAACTTGGTCTTTTTCAAATTCATCATGAGCCCTGCAGTTGCTGCAAGCTGTGTTGACTCTCCCCTGCAAAGCTTGAAGATCTTCTATGCTGTCTGCAAGCAGCAAGTATCACCTGCATAGTGAATTCTGTTGATGCGCTCTCCATTGGTGCAGATGCCTTCTGTTGTGGCTGTCTCCCGTACTTCGTCCAGTATTGCCTGCGAGTAGATGTTACAAAGCAGGGGAGGTAAGACACAACCCTGATGGATTCCTCGCTGGATTTTGATCTCTACGTATATTATTATTATTATTATTATTATTATTATTATTATTATTATTATTATTATTATTATTATTATTATTATTATTATTCACAATTTTCCAATTGGGCTTATGAGCTTCTTCGGTACAATGTACGTGGAAGAGTACTATTTAGTACATACACACATATGCTTCATACATATCGGTATATACTTGCATTGTTGACAAATAAATTCAACAAATATTTATAAGATATCTACTATACATAAATAGTCAAAATTATTAGTGGACGATTTTCGTTAGCCCTCTGTACATGGTGGATGGTTCATGCCAATAAACTTCCTTAGTATATTGCAAGTGGCCATGATTGCTGCTTTTTGTAATTCTCTGTAAGTGAGAGGGTGGAGATTAAGAGCTTCAATGCTCCTGTGTAGTGTCTTTGGTATAATACCATTACATCCAATCACTATTGGAATGATGATAACATTGTTGAGTTTCCACATGGTTTTTATCTCTGTGGCCAGATCTGTGTATTTGGAAATCTTCTTTGTATGTGTTGATTAGGGGTTTTATTACGGCAGGCTATGTCAATTATGAAGCAGATCGTTATTGTTATTATTATTATCATGATGATGATGATGATGATGATGATGATGATGATGATGCAAGAATAATGCCTTTGCTAGCAAAACCTAGTGTTTACAGTGCACTATGTCTTCTGGTATGGGCTCGAGTAATTTTGTTACTTTCATTCTGTTTCAGTCTTACCCTTGGCTTTGACAATATGAAAGTGACTGAGGTATGAGTAATACTAGTAATGTCTTTCCTTATGCAGCCAGTCCCTGTTATGAATGGTGTGAAAATGTTGCTCATAGAGTTGGCTGGTTCATGCATTTCAGTGGGCTTGGCAGACTGATATTATGTAGTAGCAACTTTTGGCTCAGTGGGGAAAACAATAGGAAACCACCTCACTCCTCATTTACCTGCTACACCTCTTCAGCGATGCCTAGACCATCTATGACAGCTAATGGTGAAGCTGTTAAGGATCCAATGAGCCTTTGGGCTGAGGACTGAACATACGTACATACATTCACAAGAATACTATTCTACACACTTCTGTAAACTCACACTTGAATTCAATGTTTTAGATATAATTGTATTATTCCAAAAACAAATTTAGCTGCTTCTTAAGATAAAATATAAATTCCTATTTTCAGGTTTCATTGATTAACGTATACATTGCAATCAAATCGTTTTAAATTCTCAACAATAATATTGTGTTTCCTGGGAGATAACACAGCTTTCATCTGAGAAATTGGCCTCTCAACATCTTCTGAACTTCTCAGAGCTAATTTTAAGCAGAACAATTCAGAAGGATACATATTAACAACAAAAGAATTGTCTCCCCAGAGAACTGAGTGTATCTAAACCAGAATTTTGTGAAAACACCCTCTTACATTTTTGTCTTATCAGCAAGCCTTCTTGCCCTGCTAAATCTCTAGTTATTTCACTGTATCATTCACAGTTTTCATTGACATGCTTAGGATTCTCTTTCTTCATCTAAGTGATTACTTCTGGCCGAAGACTGAATTGAATAGCAATAAAAGTTAAATCATTTTTTTACCTGCAAAGATTTGAGAAGCTTCTTACCAGCTACAATAGATGATGTCTCATCCTCAAAAGAATCGTTCACCACATTTATATTTGTGAAATTGGAAGCATAACAACCTGCCTCCAAATTCCATGTTCTTCCTCTTGTGGTGGTGGGCTGATGAGACAGAATTAGGACTGGAGCAATGTCTCTGAAAATCTGAACTCTTGACAGAACTTTTTTAAAAGATCTGAATTATTATTATTCTTCCTGACCTTTTCACAATTACTTAAGTCAGCATTACATTTGGATTTAGCCCAGTTTTACGGTTGGATGCCCTTGAAAGGACATATTCTCTATTACGTGTGTCTGTTGCGGTTGGTAGTATTGTGTGTGTGTGTGTATCAGGAGGTGTGTATTAAGACAAACACAAATATCCTGAGCAGAGGAATTAACCAGGATCAGCTAAAATCCCTGGCCCAACTGGATTCAAACCCAGGGCCCTCTAAACCCAAGGCCACTATGCTGACCATTCAGCCAAACAGTCTGGCTTGTATTTACTCAGGTATATGTTTTTACAAAACTCTTTCTCTGATACAGTAATTCTTAGTTAATTGTACTTTCACTAGTACTGTAAGAAAATGCTAAATTAAAAATAAACTGATAATATGCTCATTGTAGACAGTGTTGCTAGTATGCTTTGCCAGGTATATATTGATACATATCAACAGTCTAACTCAGAATATTGGTATTAGTGTAGAAAAATTGGCTTAGTAAAATTAGTAATGATATTGGAATGAGTGAAGTTTAATACTAGTCCATCTCTGATAGATATATTATTTCCCTTTGCCATCTGAAATCCTTCACATTGTATATGAAATTAATTGGTCCATAAAGAAAGAGCTTCAATCCATTTTAGCTAATTGTTGGGAAATCAAGAAAAGCTATCTGGACATTTTACTATCAGAATAGAAAAGTAAAAATTGTTACTGTTAAATAAAGAATGCATATTAGGATTTTTCTGAACATATTTCATGAATTTATCATCAGTAGTTGAATTATACAGATTTTTTAAATCTTGTAGATGACCATTCAAGATGAAAAATTCAATGTTAACTCACTTTCAAAAAAAATGTGACTGATGCTCTTTCTTTATAAACCAATTCAAATGTTAGTGATTCTTTTTTTTTTTTTAGAACAAATGTTATTAAATATCACCAAGATATTTTTTATTTATATTTGTTACAATCAGAATTTTCTTTGGTCTTTGATATAAAAAACTGAAGGAAAATTCTTGCTCATTATTTAGACTTTTTTAATTGCTCAGTGGGTAATGTAGTCCAGTTCCATAATACCAATATTATACCATAATAATACAGAACTTGTTTGGGACTGTGTTAATATCTGGCTCAGGACATGATGACTTTTCTTCCCTGGAACTGCAAAATTTCTTCCCTTTCCTGTTTTATGACTGAATATACAACAGTAATGTGGAACCCAACATTGTCCAAGATGTCCTTCAGTTTATTTACATGGAAGAATTATTAGTGTATTGCATGTAGGTATTGTTACTTAGAAAAGAGGATGGGGAAAGGTCAGCTGGTTTTGAGCCAGAATATCTGATAACCATCCCTGTTGTACTTTAAAGATTTGAGACTTTACACCTTGTACCGGTAAATATCTTTTGGTATTGTATTTATGTTTGAGATCTCTTATCTGAGTTAAAGTGAATATGGCAGTGTCATATCTTTTCTTACCATCGAGTTCCCCATGTTTTGAGCTACTGAACAGTCAGCTAATTGTAAATTTTGTACGGTGATAGAGAGAGGTGAAACCAGATGTGGAATTCAGTGATTGTCTTTATTTTTTGTTGTATGTTCTCTTGTGGTACTTTGTTTTTGTTCTGCCCGAGTGTTGTTAATTTCTGTTCCATCTACTGTCTTCTTGCTGCTTTTAATTACTTTCATTCCATACTATGTTGAATTTCATAGCCTACCTGTTGGCCATGATCGTTAAGGTGTGAATTCTGTATGGTCTGACAATGTGTTTACATTCTTCAAAGTAATGTGGAAAACTACTTAACAGCACTCAACTTCTCCCAACATAAATACGTACCTTTTTTCAATGCAGTTATATAGATATCACATGGCTACACTGTGTCATATTGACTGTTTGAATGGTGGGCTCTGAACTGAGCATCATGTAGTGTTCATCTTAATATTGTTTCAATAAAAATAAAGAAATTCAATGTAGTATGAAATAAAATACTGTATGTTACTAGGGTGAAAGGGTTTCACATATTCATTTTGAAATTCTGGCCGAGCCATCTCAAATCTTTCATAAAACCTCACTTTCAGCCTTGTAATGTAAATAACTCTTAAAGTACCTATAATTAAGAAGCACTGTGCTCTTTACAGGTATTGTGGGTGTGTGTTTTTTGTTCATCTTGTATATTTTAGAAAGTATTTCCTTTCATGCACATCCCCGCCCCCTCCCCTCCAATTGAAACTGGCTTATGGTCTCTGCATCAAATAAGCAAGTTATTTATGTTAAATATTGAAATACTGTGATATTCATACTACTGTGTATTCAAGAAAATATTGGAATATTTATGAATAATAAATAGTATAACTTTTGAACTTTATACTTTTATCAGTCCTCTACAAATTAGTTGTATCTCATAATAACAGCAAACACTCAAACACAAGTAGGTTGATCTTCCAACTTCATCTATGGGAGATAGCTGCATACAGTAGCTCACTGTGGGAAGCACACAGTTTGCCACAATGAGTGCAGGTATAATTGGGATGTTGAACAGGAAAATTTATTTTTTCTTCTGAGAACCTCCTTTTCCTTCCTACCTTCCTTCCTTTCAGTTTCAGTCTGCCGCTGGCTTTCTTCAAAATGGAGTGGAACCATTACATAACAGTGCCTTTCATGCTGTATGGTCTAGGGCTGATGTCTCCCAGTTGTTAATACCGATGTTACATCTCGTGATATTTGCTTTAATCACATCTTTAAAGCATTTCCTTGCAGCTCCGATACTGTGTTTACCCAGTAACGTTAGTGTGGGATGGTGGTTGTTAGGCACGTAGACTGCATGGCTTGTCCAGAGTAATTGCCATAGGACAATCATAGCCTCATCAAAGACACTGTTATTTGTATGCCTACCTCACCATGTTATTACAACTAACCTCCTCAGACATTACTGGTGATGTTATTTCAGCCTTTTTAAATGCCGTTTACCGAACAAGTAGCTGTCCAGTTGGGGGGGGGGGGCACAGCTGTGAGCTTGCATTTGGGAGGCAGTGAGTTCAAACCCCACTGTCAGCAGCCCTGAAGATGGTTTTCCATGGTTTCCCATTTTCACACCAGGCAAATTAAGACCATGGCAGCTTCCTTCTCACTTCTAGCCCTTTCCTCTACCATTGCCGCCATAAGAACTATCTGTGTTGGTGCGACGTAAAGCAAATTGTAAAACAGAATAACATAAATGTTGTTTATAGGTTGCCCAGCATTCAATGTGGGAAGTGGTGGGAATTGCAATTGAATTGTACACAAGAATATTTCATTGCAGCATTGATATCATGGTTGTCATAGACTCTAGCTCTCAAGCTGCCAAAAGATATAGTGGTGGTGGTGGTGATTATTATCCATACGATTAATTCAGTGTTGGACTTCTAGATCAATGTCTGTGCTTGAAGTGAGCATACCGCCTAGGTAAGGAAAGGTATTTTACAACTTGACAACCTTCTTCCGTGATGTCCACAATGGACCTTACTTTTTCTTCTGTTAGGGTAGAGTGGATCATTCATAAGAGTAGCACGTTCCATGCATGGCTGGAACGGTGGATAAAGGCTGCAGTGACAAGTAATTCTTCAGTCGTCTTGCATCTGCTTGCCATTGAGAAAAAGTTCCTATGTCATAAAGTAAGGTTGGAGTGCAACAGTACTCTGACATTAAATGATACACTCACACAGCTGTCTTCCAACTATGCACAGTACCTCGTGAAAGGTAAGCAGGAAATAAAATGCTGCATTGGACCTGATATAAGACTGTCTCATTTTTAATGTTAAAATATATTTATGAAAACCATAGATGTCTTACAGGCAGCCTGACATTTTAAAAAGTACTAATTTTCATTTAAGTTTATCTATGCAGTAGGAATGCACTGTGGGTGATTTTAAGGTTACAAATAAACCAAAAATTTCTCGAGTTTTGACTTTTGTTTTTTTTCCAGTTTCTAGTTTGTGATCCATTGTTTCTTGGCCTGGCATCTTTATGTTCATGCATTCCATTTTGATCACTATTCTAGTCATGGCGAATCATGTGGAAAGGACAGCGTCTTTGTCACTCAAGTGAAATAAAGAAGACGCCCCTCGCATATGGCACTTCCCTGATAGCCCATGGCCTAATTATATATTTACCAGACATTGTAATAAAGGTTAAGTTATAGTTAAGAAGTGATATTGTTACGGAGATACCGTGGTGGACAGAGGTGAAAGAAGGTGCGGACATGAATGGGTCAAAATAGGGCATCAGAAGATTAATTTAAAACTTTAAAATTATAGTTATATTTCTTTCTCAGCTATCTTTTGGTTTCTTTTTAGAAAATAAACTTTACAATTTCAGGTATGAAAATTTTGCTTACAAGTTAGGTAACAACCTTTAGAAAATTAGAACAATCAACAAATAACACATTAGCAAACCTGGGCTTGCAATTCCCTAATTATACAATCTCCAAGAATGCTGCAGCTCCTTCTAAGAGCAGTCAAGGAGATGAACCTGCCAATTTCTTTTACATCACCAGGAGACAGAGTATTCACAATACGCACTCTTCCAAGAGCACTTTTTTGTTCCACAAGGTTATCTAGGAGACCACTTTCCAAACATTACAACGTTACAGCCTTCCAATGGCATCATTCAATATTTACACTAACACCTCTACCTGAATAGAAAGAGCAGCTATGCTCTATAACACTTACACTTAGGAATCTATTTCCAGGCCTGTCAAAGTCTCAACCTACATTTTACAAATTCCAACAGTATTCACTGTCTTCTATGTTCAACAGTCTAACATCTTTACAAAAAAAGGAATGAAATGGAATTTCACAGGGGTATCAAATACCCAATCTACTGGGCTTTTGTGGAAAATAACAGGTTAAAGTTACTGGCCCAAAAATCAAAATGATGTGGAGGCGGACACTTGCACTCCTTGAAATTTGCAATTAAAAGCTTAAAACCCTGTTTGGGCTTCTGGCCTGAAGTTACAGAGGCTAAGCCTATACTACCATGGTGACTAGATGGAAAGAATATTTAAATTACAAGGGTTTCATACTGAAAAAGGTTACAAAATCATAGTCACCTCAAAATAAAGTTGATAGGGAACTGGAGAGGGTATCACACTCTCTATTCCCTGATTTTGGCTAAGTTCTTTTGACTTGTTTGAAAGTTACATTTTAGAAAATTAAAGTTACATTAGTAAAGACTGAAAACCTTCCCCTCGAGCTAGCTTTCAATGACCATCACTTAATAAATGATGGACTGCTCGATGACGGACGAGGCACCCCGCCTCCTTTGTAAACACACATACACTAGACTGGAGTGATGAATAAGACCCCCTGGTCAAAAAATATACCAGCTTTTATACCCGAGAGGAAAGATCCAGAAAACTCTGGGCTAAGGCCCAACACACCCTCAATTTCCATTGGGTAATTAAATAGATACAAGATATAGATGATTGGCTGAAAAATAAATATACAAAATTTTCTATTGGCCCACATCTTACTTTGGCGGGAAGAGCTAGAAGTGTTGGAAAGTTTAACACATCAAAAACAAAGAATAATTGACCCAGTTTAGGAAACCTAGGAAAACAAAATTAGTTAACAATTTTAATAGTCCATCTTCACACCTGAGGGCATGACATAGTTTGTAGTAGAGACACCTGTTGACAAAAGTTCAAACCTCTTGCGCTAGTTGCTGCGAGTTTTAGATTTAAGATGGCCTTTTTCAAGGCGTTTCATTGAAATGAACGGGGTGGGTGTACCTTCCGGTACAGATATTATGGATGTGGATATTTTCTCATGGAACTCAAATGTTTATTGTAGAGACAGGGTAGTAACGGTAGGAGAGGGAGTGTTCATATGTATAAGCTATGAAGAAGTTAACAATGAGTAACATTAAATTCTAGGTGTAAGTCTCATCTCTAAAGTTAATAGGCAACTTGATATTTTTGGGGTGTACAGATGTTGAAAGGGAAGCGTTAAAAGTGATGCAAAATGGTTTGATAAGTTGATAAGCTGTATGGGAAATGGCATGGAAAGAAACGTTATTGTAGCGGGTGATCTCAATTTACCAAATGTCGATTGGGAAAGTAATGTGAACGACAGAAAGCATGACCAACAAAATTAATGGTAAATAAGTTAATCTGGGAAGGACAGCTGATTCAGAAAGTGATGGAACAAACTAGAGGGAAGAATATTCTGGACATGGTGCTGGTAAAAATCAGATGTTCTCCGTAGATAAACTGTAGTGACAGATGGTATAACTCATCACAAAGTGGTTTTTGTCATAGTAAACAATAAATGCGGTAGAAGTGAAGGTGTTAGGAATGAAGCCATACTTTTCAGTGTCGACTTAGTTAAATGTAACCAAAACTTTTCAGTCTGTCAAACACACTGCAATTACAATATAAATTATAACACTATAAAGAAAGTAAGAAAGAAAAATGTTAACTTCTGTTTCTGAATAACTTCAAAAACAACTTCTTAATGGGCCAGCATTCAAAAGAAATCTTACACTGGAGCAGATACGTAGATGACGTCATATGCATATATGATAATGACATCATTAATGCACACCAGTTATTAAACAAACTTAAGTTCTTTACACAAGTCCATCAGGTTCACAATGGAGCCAGAGACTAACAAGAAAATAAACTATTTAGACATCACAATCGACAGGAATAATGACAGCCTATCTTACAAAGTATACAGAAAGCCCACTCAGACATCGCACACTACTGACAGGGAGTTGAATCACCCATACATGCACAAAATAGCAGGACTGAATACAATGATACACAGAGCTATTTCCATACCAATGAGAACAACGGATTCCAATGAAGAGATACAAACCATTAAACAAATCGCGAAAGAAAACAATCACCCTCCAGGCACAGTGCAACCTAAATTACCCGTTCTCAAAGCCAGGAGTATATGAACTCAAGTGCCAAGAACCTAACTGCAGTGCCACATATACAGATCAAACGAAACGTAATTTCCACACAAGATACAAAGAACACAAGAACGTGATCAGATATAATCGGCATCAGCCTTCGGGGAGCACATATGCGACTGTTCACACCATTTCACAGACATCAACACAGATCTCAAAATTGTACACATCGAAAATAAAAGTAAATCTTTGAATATAAAGGAAGCAATCAAAATTTACATCGCAAAAAGTGCTAATGTAACCAACCTAAATGACCATACATACTTAAAATTTCCCCTCCTCTTTGCTCAACTCACATAACATTTGGACAATACTTACTCATTAAATTAGCTTTTATCATAATAATAACTTTTAATAGTTAGTCTCTATTTCAATTCCTTACTTTCATCATCATCATCATTTCCCTTTATCCAGCTGTAGCCGGGTAGGGGCAAATATGGTTCCTCTGCACTTTCTTCGGTCTTTCCACCACTCCTTCTCCAACACTGTGTCCCAGTCCAGGTTTCTTTCTATAATGCTGCGTTGGATGGTATCCTTCCATCTCAATCGTGGTCGTCCACGGCCTCTCCTTCCTTGGATTTGCATTTTCATCACCTTTTTTTGGCATTCTTTCGTCGCTCATTCGCTTTACGTGCCCAAACCATCTTAGTCGGCTCTTCCCTATTCTATCATTCATTTTTTCCACTCCAATTTCTTCCCGGATTTTCTCATTCCTTATTTTGTCTCTTCTACTCTTCTGTATCATACTCCTCAAGAATTTCATTTCGGCTGCCTGTATTCGACTCTCATCCTTCTTTGCCATTGTCCAAGTTTCTGCTCCGTAAGTTGTTATGGGTACGTAATACATCTTGTACATAGTATCCTTTGCTTCCATTGGCACATCTTTGTCCCATAACATATTTCTTACACTATGATAGAAACAACTTCCAGCTTGAATCCTTTTACTAATCTCAGCATTCAGTCGAACATTCTCCATTAATTCACTCCCCAGGTATTTAAACGTTTCCACTACTTCCAGGGGCTTGTCTGCAAGTCTAATCTGACCTTTCCCTTCTTTCTCCCCTCTAGTCATAACAAGAGTTTTACTCTTTTCTACACTTATTTTCAATCCACATTCTTCAATCTTCCCATTCACCACATTCAACTGTTCTTGAACCTTCCTGTCGTCTTCTCCCCAAATCACAATATCATCTGCAAATAACATCATGTTCATTTCTCTTCCTCCATATGCTGCTTTTGCCGTTCTCATGATGTCATCCATTACTATTGTAAACAGGATTGGTGATAGAACACTTCCCTGTCTCAGCCCACTAGTTATTTTGAACCAACTTGTCCTGCCAACTTGTGTTTGCACGCAACTACAACATTCCTTATACAATGCCATGATCATTTTTATTAATCCCTGTCCAATTCCTTTTTGCACCAGACTGTCCCAAACTTTTGTCCTAGGGACACTGTCATATGTCTTTTCAATATCAATGAATGTCATCACCATATCATTCCCGTACTCCCAATGCTTTTCCATTAGTTGTCTCATAATGAAAATGGGCTCTATTGTTGACCTTCCACTTCTGAAACCAAACTGATTTTCCTGTATCTGCTTCTCAACCCTCAACCTTATTCTACTTTCCAGTATCCTTTCCATTATCTTAGCAACATGGGATATTAGAGTAATTCCTCTGTATTTCTTCAAAACTTTCTTATCACCTTTTTTGAAAATTGGGATGATTATTCCTTTTTGCCAATCCTCAGGGACCTCCTTATTCTCCCAGACATTCCTGAGAATCCGATATGTCCACTGCAGGCCTACAGCTCCAGCTGCCTTTATCATCTCTACTGAAATTTCATCTATTCCAGCAGTTTTTCCATTCATCTTTCTTACTGCCATTTCAATTTCATTCATTGTAATTTCTTTATCCATTTCTTCATCAACTAATTGCCTTTCCTGGTCGTCCATTGAATGACTGTCATCCGTTCTTATGTTCAGCAGCTTCTGAAAATACTCTCTCCATCTATTTCTTATATCTTCTGGCTTTGTTAAAATTATGCCACCTTCATCCTTCACAAATCTGGTGTTTACTTGCTCTCTCTTTTTGTTTCTTAAGATACCATACAGTAATTTCTTGCTGCCCTGCGTATCATCTCTCAATGTCTGTGTGAATAAGGCCCAGCTTTTCCTCTTTTCTTCCTCCACTACTTTCTTGGCCAAATTCTTTGCCTCCACATATTTTCTTCTACTTTCTTCAGTCTTAGATGTTTTCCATGCTTTCCATGCCATTTTCTTTTCCTTCACTTTAATCTTTACCCTATCATTCCACCAGTGTGTTTCTTTGTCTTTCACATTTCCTGATGTTCTACCACACACCTTTTCTGCACATCCAACCAGTGCTTCCTTAAATCTTTTCCATTCCTCTTCAACATTTCCCACCTCTGTCCTGGGTACCAAGGGTATTATTTCCCTTTGAAATTCTTCTTGTATGCTTTTCTCCTTCAACTTCCATTCTTTAATTCTTTTCTCTCTTCTTAATTGGGGTTTTTCAATCTTTCCAACTTTCAGTTTTCCTATCACAACTCTATGATCTCCACCAAAGGCTTCTTCAGGCATGGCTGTTACATCTACAAGGTTCTTCCGGTGTTCTTTCTCTCCTGATTATATAATCAATCGTGGTCTTTGTCCGTCTGTCTCCCCAGCCATACCTTGTAATCTTCTGACTGTTCTTCTTCCTAAACCAGGTGTTTCCAACAATCATTTGATTCCTCACGCAAAAATCCACCAACAACTTGCCTTCTGGATTTACATTTCCATATCCAAAGGGCCCTACAACATCTTCCTTTCCTTGTCTTTCCATTCCAACTTGTGCATTTAGATCTCCCATCAATAGTACTTCCTTATCTTCTATCTGTCTCTCCACTTCCTCTAAGAAGTCCTCTAGATGTTCATCTATGCCACCAGTTTGTGAGGCATACAACTGAAATAGAACTTTCACGCCATTTTCAAACTGGAGTCTCATCATCATCATCCTATCGCTGACGTACTTTGTATATTCCAGATACTCTTGGATTTCTCTTCTAAGTATGATGGCCACTCCATTTTTTGCTTCAGGTCCTCCGCTGTAATACAGCCTGTATCCTTCTCTCAGAGGGATCTCCCCTGTACCCCTCTTCTTTGTCTCGCACAGTCCAAGTATGGCTATACCTTTTTCTATCATGAAGTCAACCAGTTCTTCTGTCTTTCCCGTCAGTGTCAGTACATTAACTGTTGCAATTTTGATGTAGTTTGGTGCTGGTTGCCCATTTTTCACAGTTCCCCCAGCACCTGAAGAGCTGCACGTCGCTTTTAGCAGGGGACGCCCTAACCATTTCCGAGGCACCATATCTGCTTTGTCCATATAGGCTATTGTTACGATGGGCTCGCCACACCCAAAGGCATTTTATACCTACTGCCAGGTTCAAAATTAGGCCGCCCCTAACATGGAGACAGACGCCTTTCGTAGCCGCTCCTCTGGAGTACAGACGCTACGGGTATGCCCCTTCCGCCATCTCCGCCGTACCGAAGTCCACCTTCTCTGCCGTAGATGCCGTTGAGGTCTTCACTCGTAACCCTTAGCTGAGACCCATACCAGATGTTACACACCGGGTCAGTGTCAGTGTCCTTACTTTATTCACCTAAAATCATTAATTTGCATTCATCCACATTACATAAAAGTACATTATAATATGAAGTAGGTTAATAACCTTCTCTTCCCTCTTCAGTGTTGATAGAAGGTTCCACAGCGCTCCACTCGCTCTGCCCTACTTCAATCAATCAATCAATCAATCAATTAATACTGATCTGCATTTAGGGCAGTCGCACAGGTGGCAGATTCCCTATCTGTTGCTTTCCTAGCCTTTTCCTAAACGATTTCAAAGAAATTGGAAATTTATTGAACATCTCCCTTGGTAAGTTATTCCAATCCCTAACTCCCCTTCCTATAAATGAATATTTGCCCCAGTTTGTCCTCTTGAATTCCAACTTTATCTTCATATTGTGATCTTTCCTACTTTTATAAACGCCACTCAAACTTATTCGTCTACTAATGTCATTCCACGCCATCTCTCCGCTGACAGCTCGGAACATACCACTTAGTCGAGCAGCTCTTCTTCTTTCTCTCAGTTCTTCCCAACCCAAACTTAGCAACATTTTTGTAACGCTACTCTTTTGTCGGAAATCACCCAGAACAAATCGAGCTGCTTTTCTTTGGATTTTTTCCAGTTCTTGAATCAGGTAATCCTGGTGAGGGTCCCATACACTGGAACCATACTCTAGTTGGGGTCTTACCAGAGACTTATATGCATTCTCCTTTACATCCTTACTACAACCCCTAAACACCCTCATAACCATGTGCAGAGATCTGTACCCTTTATTTACAATCCCATTTATGTGATTACCCCAATGAAGATCTTTCCTTATATTAACACCTAGATACTTACAATGATCCCCAAAAGGAACTTTACCGGGCGAGTTGGCCGTGCGCGTAGAGGCGCGCGGTTGTGAGCTTGCATCCGGGAGAGAGTGGGTTCGAATCCCACTGTTGGCAGCCCTGAAGATGGTTTTCCGTGGTTTCCCATTTTCACACCAGGCAAATGCTGGGGCTGTACCTTAATTAAGGCCACGGCCGCTTCCTTCCAACTCCTAGGCATTTCCTATCCCATCGTCGCCATAAGACCTATCTGTGTCGGTGCGACGTAAAGCCCCTAGCAAAAAAAAAAAAAAAAGGAACTTTCACCCCATCAACGCAGTAATTAAAACTGAGAGGACTTTTCCTATTTGTGAAACTCACAACCTGACTTTTAACCCCGTTTATCAACATACCATTGCCTGCTGTCCATCTCACAACATTTTCGAGGTCACGTTGCAGTTGCTCACAATCTTGTAACTTATTTATCACTCTATAGAGAATAACATCATCCGCAAAAAGCCTTACCTCCGATTCCACTCCTTTACTCATATCATTTATATATATAAGAAAACATAATGGTCCGATAATACTGCCTTGAGGAATTCCCCTCTTCAATCAATCAATCAATACTGATCTGCATTTAGGGCAGTTGCCCTGGTGGCAGATTCCCTATCTGTTGCTTTCCTAGCCTTTTCCGAAATGATTTCCAAGAAATTGGAAATTTATTGAACATCTTCCTTGGTAAGTTATTCCAATCCCTAACTCCCCTTCCTATAAATGAATATTTGCCCCAGTTTGTCCTCTTGAATTCCAACTTTATCTTCATATTGTGATCTTTCCTACTTTTATAGACGCCATTCAAACCTATTCGTCTACTAATGTCATTCCACGCCATCTCTCCGCTGACAGCTCGGAACATACCACTTATGATGTAGATGTTGATTCCCATAGGGAACTCAAAATATTTGTCCCGAATGACTGAATTTATAATACCAATATAATGGTCCGTTATTGGACATTATAAATTTTCCAGCCAACTCATTCGAGGTTGCCTGCGTTTCGCCCTCGTGTGCTAAGTTAGGCTCTTCAGTTGGGACTTAGCACATCACCCAAGACGCAAGGCTAGTGCATACCGTGGAGGCCACTGCATAGGCTATTTGAAGCCACCAGCAGTGCCAATGCACTATGAGAGCTATGTCTCATTTCCAAAAATAGATGCCTGCCTGGCCATCAAATGATGTAGATGTTGATTCCCATAGGGAACCCAAAACATTTGTCCCGAGTGAGTGAATTTATAATACCAATATAATGGTCCGTTATTGGACATTATAAATTTTCCAGCCAACTCATTCTAGGTTGCCTGCGTTTCGCCCTCGTGTGCTAAGTTAGGCTCGTCGGTTGGGACTTAGCACACCACCCAAGACGCAAGGCTAGTGCATACCGTGGAGGCCACTGCATAGGCTATTTGAAGCCACCAGCAGTGCCAATGCACTATGAGAGCTATGTCTCATTTCCAAAAATAGATGCCTGCCTGGCCATCAAATGATGTAGATGTTGATTCCCATAGGGAACCCCAAATATTTGTCCCGAATGAGTGAATTTATAATACCAATATAATGGTCCGTTATTGGACATTATAAATTTTCCAGCCAACTAACTTAGCACACGAGGGCGAAACGCAGGCAACCTAGAATGAGTTGGCTGGAAAATTTATAATGTCCAATAACGGACCATTATATTGGTATTATAAATTCACTCATTCGGGACAAATATTTTGGGTTCCCTATGGGAATCAACATCTACATCATTTGATGGCCAGGCAGGCATCTATTTTTGGAAATGAGACATAGCTCTCATAGTGCATTGGCACTGCTAGTGGCTTCAAATAGCCTATGCAGTGGCCTCCACGGTATGCACTAGCCTTGCGTCTTGGGTGGTGTGCTAAGTCCCAACTGAGGAGCCTAACTTAGCACACGAGGGCGAAACGCAGGCAACCTAGAATGAGTTGGCTGGAAAATTTATAATGTCCAATAACGGACCATTATATTGGTATTATAAATTCACTCATTCGGGACAAATATTTTGGGTTCCCTATGGGAATCAACATCTACATCATTTGATGGCCAGGCAGGCATCTATTTTTGGAAATGAGACATAGCTCTCATAGTGCATTGGCACTGCTGGTGGCTTCAAATAGCCTATGCAGTGGCCTCCACGGTATGCACTAGCCTTGCGTCTTGGGTGGTGTGCTAAGTCCCAACTGACGAGCCTAACTTAGCACACGAGGGCGAAACGCAGGCAACCTAGAATGAGTTGGCTGGAAAATTTATAATGTCCAATAACGGACCATTATATTGGTATTACATACCGCTTAGTCGAGCAGCTCTTCTTCTTTCTCTCAATTCTTCCCAACCCAAACATTGCAACATTTTTGTAACGCTACTCTTTTGTCGGAAATCACCCAGAACAAATCGAGCTGCTTTTCTTTGGATTTTTTCCAGTTCTTGAATCAGGTAATCCTGGTGAGGGTCCCATACACTGGAACCATACTCTAGTTGGGGTCTTACCAGAGACTTATATGCACTCTCCTTTACATCCTTACTACAACCCCTAAACACCCTCATAACCATGTGCAGAGATCGGTACCCTTTATTTACAATCCCATTTATGTGATTACACCAGTGAAGATCTTTCCTTATATTAACACCTAGATACTTACAATGATCCCCAAAAGGAACTTTCACCCCATCAACGCAGTAATTAAAACTGAGAGGACTTTTCCTATTTGTGAAACTCACAACCTGACTTTTAGCCCCGTTTATCAACATACCATTGCCTGCTGTCCATCTCACAATATTTTTGAGATCACGTTGCAGTTGCTCACAATCTTGTAACTTATTTATCACTCTATAGAGAATAACATCATCTGCAAAAAGCCTTACCTCCGATTCCACTCCTTTACTCATATCATTTATATATATAAGAAAACATAAAGGTCCGATAACACTGCCCTGAGGAACTCCCCTCTCAACTATTACAGGATCAGACAAAGTTTCACCTACTCTAACTCTCTGAGATCTATTTTCTAGAAATATAGCAACCCATTCAGTCACTCTTTTGTCTAGTCCAATTGCACTCATTTTTGCCAGTAGTCTCCCATGATCCACCCTATCAAATGCTTTAGACAGGTCAATCGCGATACAGTCCATTTGACCTCCAGAATCCAAGATATCTGCTATATCTTGCTAGAATCCTACAAGTTGAGCTTCAGTGGAATAACCTTTCCTAAAACCAAATTGCCTTCTATCGAACCAGTTATTAATTTCACAAACATGTCTAATATAATCAGAAAGAATGCCTTCCCAAAGCTTACTTACAATGCATGTCAAACTTACTGGCCTGTAATTTTCAGCTTTATGTCTATCACCCTTTCCTTTATACACAGGGGCTACTATAGCAACTCTCCATTCATCTGGTATAGCTCCTTCGACCAAACAATAATCAAATAAGTACTTCAGATATGGTACTATATCCCAACCCATTGTCTTTAGTATATCCCCAGAAATCTGATCAATTCCAGCCGCTTTTCTAGTTTTCAACTTTTGTATCTTATTGTAAATGTCATTGTTATCATATGTAAATTTTATTACTTCTTTGGCCTTAGTTTCCTCCCCTATCTCGACATTATCCTTGTAACCAACAATCTTTACATACTGCTGACTGAATACTTCTGCTTTTTGATGATCCTCACATACACACTCCCCTTGTTCATTAATTATTCCTGGAATGTCCTCCTTGGAACCTGTTTCTGCCTTAAAATACCTATACATACCCTTCCATTTTTTACTAAAATTCGTATGACTGCCAATTATGCTTGCCATCGTGTTATCCTTAGCTGCCTTCTTTGCTAGATTCAATTTTCTAGTATGTTCCTTCAGTTTCTCCTTACTTCCACAGCCATTTCTAACTATTTCTTTCTAGTCTGCACCTCCTTCTTAGTCTCTTTATTTCTCTATTATAATAAGGTGGGTCTTTACCATTCCTTACCACCCTTAATGGTACAAACCTGTTTTCGCATTCCTCAACAATTTCTTTAAACCCATCCCAGAGTCTGTTTACATTTTTATTTACCGTTTTCCGCCGATCATAGTTACTTTTTAGAAACTGTCTCATGCCTGCTTTATCAGCCATATGGTACTGCCTAACAGTCCTACTTTTAAGACCTTCCTTTCTATCACATTTATTTTTAACTACCACAAAAACAGCTTCATGATCACTAATACCATCTATTACTTCAGTTTCCCTATACAGCTCATCTGGTTTTATCAGCACGACATCCAGGATATTTTTCCCTCTGGTTGGTTCCATCACTTTCTGAATCAGCTGTCCTTCCCATATTAACTTATTTGCCATCTGTTGGTCATGCTTCCTGTCGTTCGCATTTCCTTCCCAATTGACATCTGGCAAATTCAGATCTCCCGCTACAATCACATTTCTTTCCATGTCGTTTCCCACATAGCTGACTATCCTATCAAATAATTCCGAATCCTCGTCAGTGCTACCCTTTCCCGATCTGTACACTCCAAATATATCAAGTTGCCTATTATCTTTAGAAATGAGCCTTACACCTAGAATTTCATGTGTCTCATCTTTAACTTTTTCGTAGCTTACAAATTCTTCTTACACCAGAATGAACACTCCCCCTCCCACCCTTCCTATCCTATCTCTACGATGCACACTCCAGTGCCGTGAGAAAATTTCTGCATCCATTATATCATTTCTCAGCCATGATTCAACTCCTATTACAATATCTGGTAAATATATATCTATTAAATTACTTAATTCTATTCCTTTCCTCACAATACTTCTACAGTTCAACACTAACAATTTTATGTCATCCCTACTTGATTTCCAGTTCCCTGTTCCCTTATCACCGCTCCCTAGGCCATCCCGTTTCCCTGAATGTACCTCCCTATTACCCTTCCAAACAAATTTCCTAACTTATACGTACCACTGCGGTACCTGCCTCCCACTGGCTCCCCTCTCCATGGTACAGTATACTAGATTTTATCATCCAATAGGAGGGATCCACAACGCTCCACACGGCCCCTCCCATGCTTCTCCACCCCTCTCCGCAAGCAGTGTGCTTTACCCAAAACTTCCCATTTACCTCTCCATGACCACAGTCCTGAAATAGTGTTTGGTGACAACGGACATAGCATCGGCAGTCTAGATAAGTACAGAAGCTTTTCATTATATTAATACTTGTAAATTTATTTTTTGTCATTACTGGTTCATATTATCACTAAACTCTTTTTGACCAGTTTATGCAACGTAAACAATACTGTACATATATAAGCATGTTTTAAGAGATTTAATAGACTCTGAGGATGTTCTTGTAGAATGAAACATGTCATTCTTTGTACAATAGTGTTTTTTACAGGTATATTTATAGTGTTATAACGTATGTTGTAATTGCAGTGTGTTTGACAGACTGAAAAGTTTTTGTTACATTTTACAGAAAGGACGGTTGCAAAAGTAGGACTGTTGGGCACTACCATGTGTTTGATAATACAGACATGAGAGAATTTAAAAAAAGTAATTATGATCTGTGGAAAATGGTAGATAAAAATGTAAACAGTCTGTGGAATGGGTTTAAAGCAGTTGTTGAGGAATGTGAAAACAGATGATCTATGTACCTTTAAAGTTGGTAAGGAATGGTAAAGATCCACTGTATTAAAACAGGGAGTAAGGAGATTGATAAGGTGCAGGTTGGAAACAAAAATAGAAATGGCTGTGGAAGTAAGGAGAAATTGAACAAGCATAATTGGCAGTCATACAAATTTTAATGAATAATGGAGGCAGAAACAGGTTCCAAAAAGAACATTCCAGGAATCATTCATGAGCAAGAGGAATGTATATATCGGGATTTACAGAAGACAGGAATAATGTCAGTAGTATGTAAAGATTGTTGGTTACAAGGATAATGTCCAGGTAGAATAGGTGACCAATACCAACAAAGAATTGAAATTTACCTCTAATAACGCATTTACAATAAGATACAAAGTTAAAACTAGAAAAGCAGCTGGAATTGATAAGATTTATAGGGATATAGCACCATATCTTATTTGATTACTGTTTGCTTGAAGGAACAATACAAAATGAATGGAAATTTGCTATAGTATAAAGCAGAGGGTGATAAACATAAAGCCAATGAATACAGACCTGTTGGCTTGACATGTTACATGTAAGCTTAGGGAAAGCATTCTTTCTGATTATATTAAACATGTATGCAAAATTACTAACTTGTTTGATAGAAGCTCAACTTGTAGGGTTTCAGCATTATATAGCCGATATTTCAGATTCAGCAAGTCAAATGGAATGACCTACCTAAGACTTTTGATAGAGTAGATTGTGGGAGATTACTGACAGAAATGAAGGCTACTGGACTAGACAAAAGAGTTGTTGAATGGGTGGCTAACTTTCTAGAATATAGAACTCGGAGAATTAGAGTAGGTGAAGTGTTATTATCTGATCCTGTAATAATTAAGAGGGGGTTGCACATGGCAGTATTATTGGGCCTATGCTTTCTTATATACAGGGTGGGCAAAATAAAACTGGCCTGAAAAATATTTACAACTAGCAAATGTACCCGTGCTTCGTTACAGTATTTTGCATTGTATTAAAATATCAAAGTAAATACCGGTACTGTACATACAGTAAATAAGGTTGTTTTAAAATTGCATGGGGAGGTCCCCATATGCTGTTTCCAATGTAAAGTGTTTGTTACGGATTTGTGATATAACGGCAGGCTCACTTGCCTAATGCCATTCACAATCGAGTTGGGAAGTTTACATTATAATTGCAGGCCCCATTGCCTACTGCACGGTCACAATCAATTTGGGGAGTTTTTGTTACAATGGCAGCCCCCCTTTCCTACTTCCAGACAGGTAGCAGTTGAGGAGTTTTTATTATAAAGGCAGGCAACTACCCTACTATCAGTCGAAATTGAGTTGTGCAGTTATCATTATAATGTCAGGCCCCTTTTCCTACTGCCAGCCAGTTTACTGCCAGTCACACCAAGTTGGTGAGATTTCATCAAATAGCAGGCCACTATGCCTAATGCCAGTCACACTATAGATGAGGACATTTGTTTATAATTGCGGGCACCCTTGCCTACTGCCAAACACAATTGGGTAAGGGAGTTTTAAACAAAACTGCATGCTCCTTTGCCTTCTGCAAGTCAAATCGAGAAGTGAACTATTCATTACAATGGTAGGCCTTCCTTACTACTGCCACTTACACAGGAGTTGGAGAAGGACCCCATTCCTACTGCCAGTCAAAGTCGGTGTGGGGAGTACTGATTACAATAGCAGACACACCCTTTCTCGATCGCTACAAATCGACATCAGTGAATATATATAGATTGACATACGAAAGTATATGCGTGTTTACAATATTGCAGACCTTCATTTACAGATTAACTGCTGCTAAACATTCGTCATATCGACAAAGGATTTTACCATAAGACGCCGAATTTAGTGGCCTAAATGGCTGGTCTTATAGTATCTCATCTATTCTTGAGTCAGGCGGAGTTAGAAACATTGAACAGGGTAAAGTTTTTGTAAGATTATCTCACACTGCATTACTTTTCGGATAATTATGTGACAGCTACATACATAGCATTTGGCTCACATATGATCCAAATTTCGTGAAGAGTTTGATGATTCTATATTTCCTATAAGTGATTGAAAGTATGAATTATGCATGTCAAAAGTCCAAATTTACTTAATATCGATTAATAGATAAAAATCAAACGTAAAAAGGATACAGATACGACAAAAAGTCATAAGACCAAGGTTGTAGATCATTCCAAATTGAACAGAGATTGTGCGTCTGTTATGTGATAGGACTTCCCGAAGGTCTGTACCTTCATTAAAATTGCCTCCATATTTCGATATTCTTCGGGGATAAAAAGTGAAAAATTTAAAGATCTTGGAAGTTTTCCGTCTGTTATAGGCTAAAACGTATAATTTTGTCAAATTTCCGTTTTCTTTTTCGTCTGGCAGATTATGCTGCAATCTGGATTTTGGGCGAGGAGGGTAAAAATGAGGACTTTCAGGAAACTAAAGCAAAAGAATATGCAGGTGGTCATTATTACCCCTTAAACGGGTAGCTGTGCGATAATTTTGCCAAAATAGTCGACGTAGAGGCACACAGTCGTTACGATTTTATTTATATAGATAGATAAGGAATCTGCTCCACGGACAACACCTTTTTGGCTATGTCCGCTGGACTCAACCTGCAAAATGACCAAAATCCTCCTGACGAAAAAATGCACATGAGAAAAAGTTTTAGAGGTGGAATTCCATCACGTTTGGTCGATTTCCAGTCAGGTTGGTCTTGTACTGTATATATTGTGGAAGAGTAAAATCACCATTTCGGTTCCCTATCCACCAGTCCATTCCAGGAACATGAAATGTTATTGACCTTTAAAACCTACCTTTGGACAGGTGGATGCTAAATATAAAGTTTGGTTCGAATATCTTCGGTAGTTTTCAAGTTGTAAAAAATACGCTTTACACGCACCTGCTCTTGAGTTAAGTCCAATGGGACTTGTACCGAAAAACGGTCCGTTAATGATATCTCCCTTATTAATCCTCGTATCGAAGTGATGCACACGAGAAAAAAGTTTAGAAATTAATTTCCATTAAGGCAGGTAGATTTCCATTAAGTTTGGTTGTGTATATTTTGTGGGAGTGCAAAATCAGTTTCGGTTTCGCATAAACCCCCAGTCAGTTCAGGGATTTAGAAACAATATTTGCCCTAAAACCTACCCAAGGATTCTAAATATGAAGTTTGGTGGAAATATATCTAGTAGATTCTAGCACTCGTGTACATACGGAGTAATTAAGGAAGAAAATAATACAGTTAAAAAAGTTGAAATTAATAGAAAATGGATTATAACTGAGGACAGCGGGATAATGACAGATATGTAAATGCCAAGTGAATGTATTGGAAAATCAAATGGCCCTCAATAAATTATGCTGGTGTGAGTTATGGATATAATAAAGTTGTAACAGGGGAGAAATTTAGGCGCAGTGATTCTTAGGTAAACAGATAAGGAGATGACTAATGGTGTTGTTACTTAATCTATTCGAGGGTGGTTATAACCTCCAAAGATATTCCACCAATATCCCGCAGATAGGCCGATTGACACCTCTCTTGCCTTCTACTCAAGGAACAACCACAAATTTAAAAGCATGATGAGGAAAATGGCAATACGTTACTTCCCTGTTGGTCCATGATACCCAAAGAAAATAGTAAATTTCTCCGTCATGTGAAGAGTAAGGTAAATTATGAACATAACAAAAGATGTTTATAATGAAGAGACGTTTCACGTACGGTCTACGGAGTTTACAGAAAATCAATAAAAGATTATGGCCCCTTTTAGACACCTTTTACGATAGGCAGGGGTTCTCTCTTTATGTGGAACAAGTTACCTTCTCCGAAATGCGACTGTGGAGCCGATAGACAAACAGTGAAGCACATCATTCAAGATTGTCCCATAAAAGCATATGGAGGAAACATCAAGGGTTTTACCTCTGTGACTTTTGCATTAATAAACTACATTTTGAAATTAGATTTTAGATTGGTATCTACTGTGTTTGTTTTCTTTTCTCTTTTTTTCTATAAAATGTAAATGTGTCTCGTACAATTACTAATAATAATAATAATAATAATAATAATAATAATAATAATAATAATAATCAGGGGATGCAGTGAGTATTATTGTACCACCCCTACCCACAGGGGAATTGGGCTGGGAACTGGGAAGACTTGGGAGGAAGGGGATAAGCTGCTCGACTAAGCAGTATGTTACAAGTAAATATTCTCACATTTGAGCCCCTATTGAAATTCAATATAAATGTTAAAATACAAGTGGATGGGTCTGACACTTGGAAAAATGTAGGTATCAGTCAAAGAAAGACAAGGGCCATGAAGTGTTTTACAACATAATTACCTTCATTCACCAGTTCAAGTCTGAACGACAATATTGAGATTTAGACTTTCGGTGTTTAAAAGTATTCAAGAATTTTATTGTAATTAATCTAATTGAAAGTGTACAGAACTGTCAATTTTCTTGTTCACAGCCAAGCGGTTATTTTATATGCTGTGTAATAACTGATCTTCAGTTACAATATAATTTTTTGTAAATTAGTTTTAAGATCATAATTAAGTACAAATAATTTATAAAGATTAAATTCAGGACCCTGAACTAACCTTGAGACATTATTATGACTGATGATGCCTGGTAGATTGGCAAAACATGTACCAAATATAGACTTTATAACAAGGATGAAGTCCTAATTATAAATGTATTTTATGTATTGAATAGGTGAACTTATAAATAAACACTTGTATTTTAACATTTATAAGCAACAAGCTGTCAATGAAGAGATTGGCGTGCAATGACATTAGTATACAAATACTGTAAGTTTTGAGTGGTATTTTTAACAGTAGGAAAGATCACAATATGAAGGTAAAGTTGGAATTCAAGAGGACAAATTGGGGCAAATATTTGTTTATAGGAAGAGGAGTTGGGTATTGTAATAAGTTACCAAGGGAAATGTTCGATAAATTTCCAAATTCTTTGTAATTATTTAAGAAAAGACTAGGTAAATAATCAGTAGGGAATATGCGACCAGGCAACTGCCCTAAATGCAGATCAGTGGTGGTCGATATGATTGAAGCATCTGCTGGTAAGCTTGAAGATCTGCAGATTGCAAGGTGATGTGTGATGTGTCAATGCAATGATCCTCTTGGCCATTATTCAGTGGACCTTTAACTAGCCCTAAGATCCAGGTAAAAATCTCTGACCTGGCCATGAAGAGGTGCAAATAAAGGACAGAGGAGAAATTATAATATAAACTTCAAATGGGTTAAATGAAGCAAGATGTACTGATAGTGTACAGGCTGTAAAAAAAAAAAAGTTCAGTGTTTCTTTCTGACTGTAACACACGTTGTTGGCAGAAAGACAATGAAAAGTTTACACCAACACCGTAGTGTATGGAAAGAGAAATGGAGTGCTGTCTCATACCTAATAGGCTGTGGCAGCAGACTGTACAAGTTTTGCAATTGTTGCACCCCACTGTTCGTGTTAATACAATTAGCAGGCGCAGCAATACATAAAACGTAACATGAAAGAGAAACTGCAAGACTTCCATTTGACAGAATGACCTTAGAATTATTTCCTTTCATGTGCCATGCATGAACATTCCAGGAATATTTGCACAGAGGAATTTTGTTACAGAAGGTTGTTTGAGATCTCTGGAGATGACGTTTGAAGGGTAATTAGCTTATGAAAAGACATGTCTCCACCAGTGATCATGCTCAGTTGGAATGCCAGCATTTCTAGCTATAGCCTGACAACATAATTTCCATTGCAGCAGACTTTTTTTTTGCAGAGCTAGCATGTCTGTCTTATCCTACTCCTCCTGACAGGCTTTCCAGAGGCCATTGGTAGTGCATGGACATCTATCTCCTAAGGCCCTTTTCAGGAGTCCAAATGCACGGAAGTCCATGGGTGACCATTCGGGTGCCTTCACCAGAATATCAGTAAAAGGAATTGCACAGATTCCAGTTTCCATCTCCATTCTCTCTAAGAACAGATGAGTTGAATGAGAGGTGTGGCTGGATGCTTTATCTTGATGTACCTATACCTGATTTTTCGCCCTCCCTTCTTCTTCTTCTTCTTCTTCTTCTTCTTCTTCTTCTTCTTCTTCTTCTTCTTCTTCTTGAGGCCTCTTAAATATTAGTTCCTAATTAGGATCAACCTCTAAGATATTTTGCTACAATGTTTTTCCTTCATTCTCACCTAGATATACCTGTTCCCTTTACAAAGCTGCAGGTTGTTTTTGGGTCTTCTAGGATTTTTTCTCTCTTCACCTGGTAGTCCTCGAGTGGAGAGTCTCATTCTACCCAACGCCTCACATTTGAAAAGCATGTGTTCAGCTGATTCCTCTGCTTCATTGCATTACTCCAATTCTGTGTAGGTGTTTTTTTCAGATGGCAGTGTCCTGTCAACAATCCTACTACCCATCTTATATTTTCTCTGCTGAATTTCAACAGTTCTTTAGTATGCTTCTTGTTTGGTCCTTTATCAATTCCCTTGCAGGCCTGCATCCTGAAGTATTTTTCTAGTTCTCTATTTGTTTCTTTTGTACCCATTTTCCTATGTAGTGTCGGGCTTGTCCATAGGAAATCCTGCATACAGGTTCTGGGCCTATAAAATATGTTTCTGCCCCTTTCCTGTTCAGTTTATCTGCCTTTTAATTTCCTTCTATACCTGCATGCCCTGGTACCCATATTATTTTGACAGTGTTGTACTTTGAGAGCTTCAGGAGAAGTGAATGGCAATACCAGACAATTCTGGATATTATCCGGACTGATTCTAGTGCCTTAATGAAAAATTTTCTTCAAGACATTTATCCATGTCTATCTGGCTTGTTGACTTTTCAGTAGAGATTTGTGTAATATGAAAATATAATTTATGTAAATGTTACTTTTTATCTATTAAGTTAAAATGAATTTTTTAATTATTAATGCAGTACATTGGAATTATATGTTTTTTCTTTCCATTGATTCATTTGAATACAAAAATAACAGCAGAAAATATCTGCAACAACTTAAAAAAGGCAAAATAACATTAAGCTATCAAATAGGCTATGGAAGCAAAAAAAAAAAAAAAAAAAAAAGCAAAATAATAACTGGCTGTACCATTCCCAAACCTATGAAAACATGTTTGTATCTGTGTGACACTTTGATGTATCCACCCAGATGAAAAAGGCTTTTTGCCTAACTTCCAGGTGCTAGTAATAAA
Organism: Anabrus simplex; assembly: GCF_040414725.1. Classification (NCBI taxonomy): domain Eukaryota; kingdom Metazoa; phylum Arthropoda; class Insecta; order Orthoptera; family Tettigoniidae; genus Anabrus; species Anabrus simplex. The sequence goes on along the minus strand of NC_090265.1, from coordinate 1,613,162,327 downwards.
ACACTGATTTTTTCCATAAGGTCATATCTGTAATCTCTGCTGCATCCAAAGCATATAGGTCCGACAACAATAGAATCTATGCTGTCCAAACATGTAAAAAATATATTCCCCCATAAATTTTGTTCTGATGGCAATTTTTCTGAGACCTCTTCTAAATAGCAACCTCAACACACATGCTGAAGGATATGTCAAGTATCGGATGTCTTTCTTCATGCCATAATCTTAAATAAGGGTGAATGTTGTTTCTACGTCCCACTAACTAACTTTTACAGTCTTCAGGGATGCCAAAGTGCCAGAATTTTGTTTCTGAAGGAGCTCTTTTACGTGCCAGTCAATCTACCAACATGGGGCTGATGTATTTGAGCAGATTCAAATACCACCGGTCTGAGCCAGGATCAAACCTGCCAACTTAAGGTCAGAGAGCCAGTTCCTGAACCATCTGAGCTCTCAGCCTGGCTAAAGGTTGTCACTGAAGACTTAGGTGGCTGTTCACTACGAATGGTGCGAGCACAATCTAAGCAATACCAGTATAGTTGGTCCGTTATTGGACATCATAAATTTTTCAGCTGACTTATTCCTGGTTGCCAGCATTTTGCCCCAGTGTGCTAAGTTGGGCTCATCTGTTGATAAATAGCACACCTACCAAGAAGCATGACTAGTGCATACCATGGAGGCCAATGTGTAGGCTGTTTGGAGCCACCGGCAGTGCTAGTGCACTGTGAGAGACTTTGTCTCATTTTCCCTTTGGGAATCAACATCTGTATCACAATGTAAGCAGTCAACTTATTTTTAACTTTTTCTCACTATATAGGCTGCTAAGTGAAACACTGAATTCTTTTTTTTTTGTTAGTTTTCTGTCGTTAGTAACAGTTATTCCATTTTCTCAGTCCATGATAACTGTTTTTCCTTTATTTTACTTTTCTTGAGCATTGTGTCCACAATTATTTTTTGTTTCTTGTTAAGGAACTTACGACTCACTTGACACATTGACCTTATTTTCAATCTGCTTGAATTTAGCTGTGCATGCAGCAAATTTCTTTTTGGTTATATCTAAATTCCTACTGAGATTTTTAACTTTTCTTCTCAAATTAAGAATAATACTAGAAGTACAAATGTCACTCTCAGCTACTTTAGATGTACAGGGCAAACTGAGATCAGGTTCATTTATTCTCACATTATCTGTAAAGTATTTTAGAATTAGAGGGCAAATTGAGCTCATTATATTCTAAGTTATTGCTATAGGCTATATAAATTGTCATTGCAAACATGTTCCTCGAATAACTGTAGTTCAAATGGGGTTTTTCGAATTTTCAAGGACTTGCTTAAATAGGGCATTAAGTTGAGGAAAATGTATGCGAGAGCTCCTGGTTTTAAGCTTCACCTTATTCTCGGAATTTCAACTTTACCCCATTAACAACAAATGAATCTACCTCTATACTGAGATCTTCCAAAAAGTGACACTTGTAAATCCTGGACACATGCAAACAGCATTCTTTACATGGAATTGCTTTAGTCCACTTAGAGAAATGCTCCTCATTTTCAGATGGTGAGAAGACATGTTTACCTTCATCTGACCTATAACCAGAATGCCATTCCGACACAAAGCAAGATGGCATAGTCACACTCACTATATTCTCAAATATAGTTAACCCAGATCTGCCCAAAAAATGTTTTTGCTTGAATTTGAAGATTAATGGTATATAACTGACCTATAGTTTGTATGATGATCCCCAATGTTAAGTATTTCAGGATCAAGTACGTTGCATGGACAGGAGGGGGTGTCCTATAAAAAGGACAGTGGGCAAAAGGGGTATGATAATAAGAAAAATGTGTATGTCATTCTAATGTTATATTATTCTTAATTCCAATCTAATACAAGCTGTCTGATTACAGAATGAATTGTTGGAGTTTGAACTGAAGGGGATACAGTAAAATGTAAGACTTCAAAGGACCTTGGTGCTTCTACACGGCATGGCGGTACTTCTCAATACATTTCACATGTAGCGTTATGTTGCAATTTTTCGTAAGACTCTTTTTGTGGCATACCCTGCACCTTGTTTGCTTCCCTTTGGATTCAATCATGTGATCTATGTGGTCATATCTGAAATCAATATTTTTTAGCGGCGATGGACGACTGCGCTATTTTGCCGTTTTTTGTTCACTGGATTGCAAGAGTGTAACAGACACTCATCTTCGAAAAATCAGATGAACCAATTTACAGTACCTCTGTTCAGTTGCGAATCTGCCAAGCATTCTGCTCACACACATCAATACAGTGCGTGATAAGAGGAAAGTACCATTTTTTTCCTCGAACGGAAAGGCTATAGAGAATGACGTTTTGGTCAGATGTATTAAATGCTCCTCATTTTCAGATGGTGAGAAGACATGTTTACCTTCATCTGACCTATAACCAGAATGCCATTCCGACACAAAGCAAGATGGCATAGTCACACTCACTATATTCTCAAATATAGTTAACCCAGATCTGCCCAAAAAATGTTTTTGCTTGAATTTGAAGATTAATGGTATATAACTGACCTATAGTTTGTAGTTTGTTTGATTCCACAGTTATACAAATTGAAAATTTTCAGTTGTTCTACATTCTACAGTTATCAAATAAAGATGAGAACGTTTCTAATGGAGTGAGATTATTAGGAACAAAATCCAAACTAGGCCATTCAAAGTTTTCAGTTTCCAAGTCATGTTTTTGTCCACATGTATGCAGTTTTAGAAGACACGGTCAATTTCGGGTGTTTTCCTCAGTAAGTTGAAGTTGGAATTGTTATTTACAACTTCATCTACTACATCATCTTGTTCATGGTACATCATTTCAGCATCAGCATGCGACTGTGATCCGGAAAGATGATTCAAGTTCAAATCGTCCTCTTCACTGGATTCCTCATCAGTAACGATGTCATCCATGGAACTAGGTGGTAACACAGTAGCAGATGCCACATTGCAGTCTGTTTCTTCCTCCAGAATTGACAAAATCTCATTCAGAGACAAGTTGGAATAGAGGGGAAATAAACTATCTAATAGTACCCCTTATGCCCACTGTCCTATAAAGAGGACACTCAAATATAAATAAAAATCACATAGCCAATTATTCACCACCAAGAACAGAGAGTTCATATATTTATTACTTGTACTTTGACCAACATATCGCACCGATTGGATTATAAATATCAACAAAAAGTACTGTGTAACTTAGCTTTCATTCTTCCAGGGCACGAGCTTTTCTATGACGCCAATGTCTGGTTGTTATAAAGCTATCAACAATGTACAGAAATTTCTTTAAACTGGTTGAAACAAAACCAAATGACAGTTTATATCTTTAGTATGCTACCAACATAACAATTAGCATCAATTATTGCCTAACAGCTTAGGCAGTGTTAAAAGATGGTGGGTATGTACTCTGTCCTTAAAATAGGACAGTGGGCAGATCTGGGTATACCCAAAAATCACTCCCGTACACGTCTGGTACAAACAATGCCAACTATGCACCCAAAGTGATCGTTACGCTGCAGTGGCAACTTTCCATGTCATAGCCACTAATTTCTCTGTTGCTGTAATGGCAAGCGAGTTGAACTACTCTCACTTGCTTTTCCTGTTCGTTATGCAAGCACATTAAGAAGAGCATTCAGAGACTTACCATAGGGATGAAATAGTATACCAACTAACGAAATGGAAAATAGTAGTTATAAAGGTGGTCACAATTTACAAGTGTTCTTCAAGGATCATACATTCTCTTTTGATGTGTTATTGTCCATCTTAGTTTTTGTATAATGTAATTTCTTTCCTTTTCTCTCCATTTTCAAAATTCATTCATTGAATATATATATTTTATCTTTATTTTTGTTAACACTTTGCCCCCAATGCCCAAACACCGCTCTGGTCAAGTAACTCTCCCATGTGTAAGAAGCCAAGTGCTGTTTGTTTTCACATTTAAGTTTGCGTTACAGCAGGTTTTTAGTTTAAATAAATACCCCTCGTTCATCTTGTAGGGTAGGGTTTTAAGTACTTGCAAAAAGATACATCAGGTCGTAGCACCTATTGGAAACTACTTGTGTTGTGGTAATTGGTTGTTGTCAGATAGAGCTCTGTGAGTAAAATGGCTCCTAGCAAGTTATCCAGCAATGACATTGTAGAGATTTTGATCAATTCTGGATCAGAAATGAAAGATAGTGATAATGTTGATGCCTATGATATATTGTAACCATGTAATATACTAGTTATCTTTTCCTATTTCTCATTTGTGTTATCAGTTTTCTTATGCAAGCAATGTAAAAAGTACCCTTTTTCCGTAAATTATTTTGAGAAGGTTCCTAATTTATTTATTTACATATTTATGCCCTTATTGGAGCACTTGAATCAGTCTGTGTACAGTAGTAATAATAATGTTATTTGCTTTACGTCTCACTAACTGCTTTTGTACAGTTTTTGGAGATGCCAAGGTGCCAGAATTCAGTCCTGCAGGAGTTCTTTTACATGCCAGTAAATCTACTGACATGAGGCTGACATATTTGAACACCTTCAAATACCACCGGACTGAGCCAGGATCGAACCTGCCAAGATGGAGTCAGAAGGCCAGCACCTCAACCGTCTGAGCCATTCAGCCTAGCAGTCCATAAGTCTTTAGAGTATTAGCTAGAGATTTGGCTTTCAGCTACCTCATTTGTTCCCAAAACTTTTGCATTCTTTCCAACCTGGCTGCCGTTTGTTTGTCAATTACGGTATATAGATTCATAATATTGTATTTAAAGATAAAATACGTCAGTAGAAAGAGGAAAGATGATGCATTAACATAAATTGAAGCATACGGTAATGATTAATTTCAAAATATTTCGGTAAAAACCTGATTATAGCCACAGAAAAAAGAAATGCAGTATCCTCCTACCATGCACAATGAACATGAGCAATGTGGAAAGTGTTAATATTTGCATTGTTAAATGGCAGCATGTTCACCGGTGGTGCACGCTTTCATGCTGATTCATCCCTCTCTGTATTCTCAGCAGATTTAACAGGGAATTCAGATTTGTCATATAGCTCTAGGAAGATTCACAGTGTATGACATGACAATCGGTTTTGCCTGGCAGGAATAATATAGGATGTATAATGGCAGGAAATAACTTCCAAAACCATCAGCAATGGTGGGAAAACTTAGCAAGTGTACAAATCTCTGCAGCTTTAGCAAATGTGTTAATGATTTCCAGGTGTATTAATGCTACTATACCGGCGTGACCTTAAAAAGCTTTAGCGCTTCCACCAACAAAAGCTTCGATCCATCCTTAGGATCAAGTGGGAAGACCACATCACCAACCTAGCTGTTCTTGAGAAAGCTAATGCTAATAGTATAGAGTCATCCATCATTGGTCATCAGCTTAGGTGGATGGAATATGTCTGCTGGATGGATGATATGTGACTTCCACGTCAGATTTTATTTGGTGAATTTTCTTCTGGCACCGGACCTCATGGAGGTCCTAAGAGGCACTATAAGGACCACTTTAAGCATACTATGAAGCTGACAGGTTTGAATCCACAAACCTGGGAATAGATCGTTCAGCCTGGCGACATATCATTACGAGCGCTCTCAAAACGTTTGAAGGAAAACGGCGCAGTTGCAAAGAGGCCAAGTGACGAGCACAAAAAATCAGGGCAGCTCAACTACGCCCTCCTCCAACAATTCTGTGTGATCTGTGCGGTCGTTTGTTCCACGCTAAGATTGGACTGTTTAGTCACTGTAAACACATCCACAGACAGCCTTGAGTTCAGAGTGAAGTGACACTGAAGAAGATTATACTCAGAAAGGAGTTAAAGCCACCGCTGCCAAATGCTTCTAAGGAGAACTGGACTCTCATTCTAGGTAGCTTTGATGAGAAAAAGAAGCAGATCACACGTTTACCACTGGTGGTATATACCCAGCTTTCCTGTGGGCTGTCATATTCCACTGATGATACACAAAATGATAGTTGGAAATGCACCAAAATGGATGCAACTTTCATATATCTAGCCAGGCTGAGTGGCCGTGATGGGTACTGGCCTTCTGAGCCCAATTTGGCAGGTTTGACCTGAGAGCAGGCCCAGTGGTTTGTGAAGGTGTTCAAATATGCCAGCATTGTGGCAGTAGATTTACCGGTACACAAAAGAATTCTGCAGTGCAAATTTCTAGCATTTTGACGAGTCCAAACACCATAAAAGTAGTTATCATTTTATACACTGAGTGGCTAAAAAGTAATGGAAAGAGGTGTCCTGTTATAAAATGTGCCGTGTATGACCCCTGACCATTGCGGCTAGCTGCGGCGTAGCTGAGCAGTCTGTCACAGACACCATTGTCGTGAAGATGGCAACACGTTGCAAGTTAACCGACTTTGACCGTGGGATGATCATCGGCACACGGGCCATGGGTCATAGCATTGCAGAGATTATATGTGAATTCGGATTTCCGAGGTCAACAGTGTCGAGGGTAGATCTTAAATATTGCAGAGAGAATGTTACGAACCGCGTAAACTGCCGTATGGGAAGACCATAGATGTTTAATGAACGGACATCATATTGCCTCCGTAGAAGCATACTGGGCACTCGACAGGCTACTGTGAATCAGATCACTGCCCAGTTGAATGTTGAGAGTCATGAACCCATTTCTACCAGGACTGTAAGTAGGAAACTGCACTGCATGGGCTTCACCAGCTGACAACCAACTCATGTCCCTTTGCTGACACCTCGACACAGAGTTCAACGACATTCATTTGCCCGCGAACATCGGCAATGGACCATGGAACAGTGGCGGCACATGGTATGGTCCGATGAATCCTGGTTCCAGTTGTATCAAGCTGATGGGCACGTGAGAGTTTGGTGTATAGCCCACAAAGCTATGGATCCTGTGTGTCAAGAAGGTTGTGTCCTGGTGGGAGGTGGCTCAATTCTGGTCGGGGTGGCGTTCTCATGGTCGCAATTAGGCCCCATTGTACGGCTGCAGGGAGCGCTGACAGGTGCACGTGATGTGGACATTCTTTCAGACAATCTGCATCCTTTTCTGGCACTAGAGTACCCTGATCGAGATGCCATGTTTCAACAGGACAATGCGCCATGTCATCGCTCTGTGGTGGCACGCAGGTGGTTGGAGGAACACTTCAGTGAAGTTATGACCATGGATTGGCCCTCCAGATCCCCTTATCTTAATCCAATCGAGCATTTATGGAATGCTGTCAATGCTGGTGTACACTCCATGAACCCCACACCACCGAGCTCGATAGTGCAGTCGCTTAAGTGCGGCCAGTATCCATATTCGGGAGATAGTGGGTTCGAACCCTACTATCGGTAGTCCTCAGGGGCGAATGCTGGTCATGAAAGTCAGGCTTGCTCTTCCATTCGTGAAAGTTGGTAGGGTGGGACATGCATAGTTCTGAATGAATAAAATTTATAAACCCAATAATCGCTAAATCACATGAACATGCATTCAAGCTGGTTACGTCACACCTTCAAGAATGGCCAAAAGAATAACAAACAGACACATTTTATAATCATTAACAAATCATGACAAGCCAGTGATTATATAATTTAAACAAGTAAACGTCAAACTATGTACACAGAAAAATTGCAACTATTTATTAGATCTTCCTACTTGAAAACAAACTCTACTCTGCGGCTTCTCTTTACAAAACCATCAATAACTTAATCATAGAAAGAGGACTGTAATCTAATTTTTTCAAGCAATCCTTTTTCAATCGACAACATAGCTAATGATGATAGCCTCTCCTGACCTTGAGTCGATCTGCAATATGTATTAATGCATCTCAGTGTTGAAAAAGAACGTTCTGCAGAGGATGTAGTAGCAGGAATTGTTGCTACAAGTTTGATGAGCTTGAAAATTTCTGGCATACCCATGTACAGTTTATTAATATGCATAAACTGCATTAAGTCTGAAACACTTTTCTCTTTAAAATCAGAAAATGAATACATCACACTTAATTCGGTTTTTAAGCGAACAATGTCGAAAAATGACCCATAAGTCTTTTCTAGGGCAGTAACATTAGTGTCTGGAAACCTATTTCTGTGCTTCTCAAACAAATCACAATCCAACAGTGCGAAGAACACAAATTTCTTTATGCATTTAAAACGCTCTCCTATTTGGACAAGTACATTGTCAATAATTTCATTGAATAGACGTTTGTATTTTGATTTTTCTGGTTCATCACTAATTCTTCGATTTTTAGAGCACGGCTGTCCTCCATAAACGTCAATTTCAGTATCAACATGTCCATACAAACTATCAAAATCTTCATCTCTCATAGACTGGATATTTAAAAAGAGCTCCTCAACCTTCTTGCCACAGTACTGAATATACAGACTTTTTGTTTGTATAATATTGAACACAGTATCGGAGAATGGAAAAATCTTGGAGAACACTGCCAGCAGAAATCTAGTGTTGAACTTAAGTAAGAAGAAGAAAAATCCTTGTGCTTTAAATGCAGTGTCTTCATCCCAGTCGTCTGAAGTATCCTGTACAAGTTGAAAGAATTTCACCAGCGTATCATAATATTCCTTCACAGATGATGTTGCGATCTGGAGTGACTCAGAAGATGAATTGGGAGAGAGAATACAAAGCTGGAATGAGGAGTTTAAGAAATATGGTTTAAACATCAGCAAGACCAAGACGGTGGTGATGAAAGTGTATGGGGAAGGAGCAGAACCAATAGTCATGTTAAATGAAGCTCAACTGGACAGCGTTCCAGTTTTCAAATACTTGGGTAGCGTTATATCAAATGACAACCTAGCAAAACATGAGGTGAACAATCGAATCAATAAGGCAACACAATTCTACCACCAGGTAAGACACCTGCTGTGGGATGAGCAAATACCCATGAAAACAAAAATGACATTGTACAAGTCCTATCATACACCAATTCTTACATACAGTCTCGAAACCACAACACTGACCAATAGAGATAATTCCAAACTTCAGGCAGCTGAAATGAAATTCCTACGCACTATGATCCAGAAAACCAGGAAAGACAAGATTAGGAATGAGAAAATTAGAGAAGAAGTAGGAATAGACAATTCTCTCCTAAATAAGATTCAGATATCAAGACTGAAGTGGTTTGGTCACATGAAGAGGATGCCAGTAAACAGAACTGCAAGGAAGGAATTTGACAGAAAGGTAGAAGGAAGACGACCCGTGGGAAGGCCACGAAGGAAATGATAGATTTAGTTAAGAGCGATGTAATGCTGAGAGGTCATGACTGGGACAAGTTGGTGGAGGAAGAATGGTACAAGGACAGGATGAGATGGAGGAGGCTCATATACCACACCCGGGAAACTGGAGATGGTTTAGGATGATGATGATGATGATGATGAGTATTAATAAGACGTGAAGCAAAATTCCATCTCGTTGGTGCTACTGCTGGCAACTTCTTCTGAACAAAATATCGAAGAGCAGCTGTTCTCTTTGTAGACTTCAAAAAAAAAGCAGCAAGTCCTGACATTGTTTGGAAGAAAATTGTACTTTCTTTGATTTTTGAAGCAAACTGCTGTAGTGTTAAATTCAATAGGTGGCTATAACAATGCACAAATGTCGCATATGGATACTGGTCTTGAAGTAGTTTATTAAGCCCATTCACATGACCGGCTAAGATAGCAGCACAGTCATATGTTTGAGCCACAATCTTTTCCTCACAACTGAACTCTTTTAAAATAGCACGAACATGATTTAAGAGGGCTCCAGCAGTGCGATCTTTACTAACGTCAGCAAAACCAAGAAACCTCTTTTGAATTTCACCACTTTCGTCTACAAAACGGAATAAAGTAGAGAGTTGTGACTTGCTAATAATATCGGACGTTTCCTCCAACATCATTGCCACAAAAGTTGCTTGTTTAAGCTCCTCTTTTATTCTTCTCACAATTACTGAACTTATTTCTGCTAATAAATCATTTTGGATTGCAGACGACGTCCCTCTAAGAATGGTGGAGCCTTTCAAATGAGCTGCCAGAAGAGGATCATATTCACTTATAATTTGTAGAAGTTCGATGTAATTCCCTCTGTTTACGGAAGTTGCAGACTTGTCATGTCCGCGAAATGGTAGCTCCTGTTTTGCTAAAAAAAAACACTGCATCGATCAGTCGTTTAAGTATGTCACGATTTTTCTTTACCTTTTCATTATGAAGTTGGTCACTGATGCGTTTCTGTTCATCCAGCTCGTGGTCGATCCTTGAATGCCCAAAGCTACGAGTATTTAACTGCAAAAAACACTTCATATGGTTTGCAGATTTCTCATGTTTTGTAATGGACAGTGTCAAGGTTTTCAAACAGTCAAAGCCACTTTTACACCATACACCGTTATCAGCATAAAATAGTGAACACGGCCAGCAAAACAGTCTATTCAGTTTCTTGGACCCTGTCAACCAGTGCGTATTATTATATTGAGATACAGAGAACGTCTCTATTTTCCTCCCTGTGCTGTGTCTTTAAATCTAGCAGCGCCGGACAGGGCCTGCCATTCTTAATAATGTCTGTTTTCTCTTGGATAGTCCTCCAAGAAAATGGATTTGATAACAAGCTGTCAATAACGCACGGTTCGGAACCCATTGCAGCACGTCAAATCATTCAGAATAGATGATCGGGAACTTACAGTACACTACTCACCGACACAACACACTATATATGTAGCTGTCAGACCAGAGCTTCCAACTACACATTACAAACGTGACAGCTTGCAACCGGCCTTGGAGAGAAGAAACCTGCGCGCGCATACATTTCTCGCTGTGTCGACAGCTCCGCTGAAGCTCCTAAGACACGAGCAAGCCTCGCTGGACTCGCCAAGATATACGCAACATGCGATTTGTATAATGCAGATCTATTACAGATACGGTACATATTGTAATTTTTTTTAACTCGACTGCTTTAGAAAAATATTGCGCTTGCGCAGCAAGCGTAGCATGCTCGGTGAAATCGCCCCTGGTAGCCCTGAAGATGGTTTTCCGTATTTTCCTATTTTCACACAAGGCAAATGCTGGGGCTGTACCTTACTTAAAGCCACGGCTGCTTCCTTCCCACTCCTAGCACTTTCCTGTCCCATCGTCGCAATAAGACCTATCTGTGTCACTGCGACGTAAAGTAACTTGCAAAAAAAAAAAAAAAAAAAAACCCGCACCAATTATACAAGACCAATTGTGGGTAGCAGTGCAAGATGCGTAGGTCCAGATCCCTCCAGAATGAATCTAACACCTTTTAGAGTCAATGCCTTGCTGTATTGCTGCCATTTTGAGGGCTCACAGAGGAGCAAATCATTATTTACATCACATTCAGTGTCTTTCCATGACTTTTGGCCACTCAGTGTATTTACCACAACAATATCATCAGTATCTCCCTAGTATTGTCCTACTTGCTGCAGGGTCAATCAGCTCTTTGGATCATTGCTTTCCACTCCGCTTTATTTTCAGCTTCAGCCAAATGTATGCTGCAGATTCTATTATCTGCATGAATGTATCCTGCCTTCATTGTTTAGGTCTGCCTCAGGGTCCCGGCCTTTAACCTTAGGTTGTAAAGTATGTTGGGGGCATTCCAGGTGGTCTTCTTAAGACATAGTCGTACTAATATAACCGTCCTTCTTGTATTTATTCTTAGATGGGGGCAATGCCAAACTGTCTTCTCAGTGTGTCGTTCATATCCTGTTACAAACATTCCTCTGTATTTATTATTATTATTATTATTATTATTATTATTATTATTATTATTATTATTATTATTATTATTATTATTATTATTCAATTCTAGTATTAAGAGAATGTATATTGCGAGATTTGCTGCTCAATATAAGATATGTATTTATTTTGTAAACCAACGTTTAAGATATTGCGTTACGTGGTGTAATACTGTAACATTTACTGTCGAGTTATGGCACTTCCCCATGCATCATTGCTTTCATTGAGAAACAGGAGATGCTCGGAGGGAGTTTTTACACTGCCTGAGGTGATTGCAGCATATGGTGTAACACTTCGAAACTGGGTTTGACTGTTTTAACCATGATGTAGGTGTAAATCATGTGACAATTAGAATCTATAAAAGGATCTTGTATCCCATAGCAGAGTTAGTTGGATGGATAGCCTTGCTCTATGGAAAGTCATAGTCAGATGGTAGTGAGGAGTCATATGGATAGTTAGGCCTCAGATGGCCAGTCAGGTGGATGGAGAAGCAGCAGTTATATGGATATGGAGTCTTCAGCGAGCAAATGTATTAGATGTTCGAAGTGTGTTCCGTGTATGTGTTCAGTCGAGTTCTTGCGTCAGTTCGGTGACAGCCGAAGATAGAGTCTTCATAATGCAGATTAACAGTTCAGTGGTTTATGTGTAAAATTGATTATGCGGTGTGGTTATATTTGCAAGATACTTACAGCTGATGCCAATTCCAAAGAGTACATCATAATAACACTTAAAGTGTCCAAGGTACTGTTATGTGAACCAGTGAGGGATCATTTTCCCGTATAGATTTCAAATGTTCGATCAAGAGTATTTCAAATTTAATGCCTAGAGCTTCATTCCATTTTAATTTCAGAGTTTTATATTGTAATTTTATTATTGCAGCAAATCTCACCATTTCAATTCAAAATTTAAAGAATATAATTTATTTAGTATCAATTACAGTTAATTGTTTTATTTCATGGTAGATCAAGTAACCTCAAATTTCAGTTGGGTAACCAAACATTAGTATCCTTTTCCCAGAACCTATATCTTATGCTGTCAAAGTAAGCTTATTACCCTACACCCTAGAGATACTCAAGATTCTCATACAATTGTTGTTACATTTCTTTGTTAGTAATCACAAAGTGTCACCACAACGCTGGGGCTCGAATAATTCAGAACTGGTTCTGAATGACAGCATACCATAGGTTGATTTTGGGAAGAATATGCACATCTAAGCCAACAGAATTATAACCGGTAAATGTGAGGAATGTAATTTTGTGTTACATATTTGTATTTTGGGGGCATGTCAAAGGAAGTGAGAGGAGAAATCAATTTGAGGCGTACTATTACTAGAAAACCAAAGATGGATAAGGAAGGCAATAGCAAGTTACGTGACGAGGACGTTATTGCTTCTAAGGAAATCCGCGGTGAAGTTGAGAATAGGGAGTTGATGACCACGATGGAAGGTTTTGAAGTAAGTCAGGAAATTGCAGGAGTTGAGAAGCACAATGAAACTCAAAGGAAGTCGCGCAGGGTTGGGAGGGTGGGGGAGGGGGGGTGAACCTACAACATTTTAATTTGCTGATGTCCAGAATGACCGAGCTCAACGAAAATAGTAGTAAACAGGTCAATAGCAAAATGGAAGAAATTATTGGTAGTAGTAACAAAAATTGTAATAAACAGATTAACTCTATAAGTAAACAGGTTAACTCTATAAGTAGTAAAATGGAAGAAATTATTGGCAGTAGTTACAAAAATTTTAGTAAACTGATTAACTCTATAAGTAGCAAAATGGAAAAAATAATTGGTAGTAATAATAAAAATTTTATTGCAAACAATAATAAAATAGATGGGTTAAGTGAGTCACTAAATTGTAAGATAGATAATAGAGGCAACTGATCAAATATCTAAGTTAGAAAATAAGTTGAATAAAGAGTGTATTGAAATCAGAACTGAAATGGAGTTGAATCTGAGCAATCTTCATACCCAGATCGAGGAAGTCAAGGAACATGCACAGAGAATAGTAACAACATCGTACGGTTAAATAATAAGATTTCTAGTAATCGAGAAGAAATTCATGAGATGGTAGAGAAAAGATTAGACAAGATCCACAATGCAGTTGCGCAAGATACGAGGGAATGTGTCAGTAGAGTAGAACAGGTTGAAAGAAAGCTTGTTCAGGTCGGTGAACTACAGAACAAACAGGAAACTTTGTCACAGAAGGTGACAGAGAAAAATGAAAAATTACAGGAAGAATTGAGAATAATAAAAGAGAATGCTGAGAGAGTAAGTTAATGGAAAAAAGTTTTGAATTTCCAGAGGGTACTATGGCAAGAATTTAGAGGCCAGACTGTGAGAGAAGTGGTAGTAATGAGTGGTTTATTCAATAGGGACCAAGATTTACCTAAATTTACTGGAAAACAGTTCAGTCCTATGGAATTTGTATAACTAGTCAAGAAAAGATTTGCAAGTAAGTTGTGGGATAATATTATCGAATGAGAATACATGTTGGAGATCTTGTCGAATGCTTTTATCGGTGAAAGTAAAATGTGGTTTCAGGCGAACCAGAATACTATGTCAAATTTAGGAGAATTTAAAGAGAAGTTCATTGACAAATTTTGGGATGAAAATGTACAAGGTCACGAGAAAGGACGTATTATGTTTGGCAAATATAGACAACAGGAGGAAGTGTCTATGACTGAATATTTTCTGGCACACGTGCTCATATGGAAGAACCTTAACAGTATTAGTTCAGAAGTGGATATAGTGAGGATTATGTTGAAGCACTATTCTGCTAGGATTAGGGAAGCTGCCTGCATGCAAAAAGTCAGCACTATAAAAGAAATGGGGGCCGATGACCTTCGATGTTAGGCCCCTTAAAACAACAATCATCATCATCATCATCATAAAAGAAATGGAGGTATTATTAGACAGTTTCGAGGCCATGAATAGTTGAAAGTTATTGAAAGTTAGAAACTTCATTTTATTCCGTATTAACTGGGATTACAGTAAAATGAAAATGTTAAAGGTCCACCTTTTCAATACCATGAATGTTTATTGATGTGAATATATATCATATAACGTTTAAAGAAGGTTGGTACTAGTTTTGATGCTCATTGCGCGTCATCATCAGCCAACAAATCAATTGAGCAAAATGCAACTTATTATATAAACTTTATTGCGCACAAGTTGTGCAGTATTAGGATAATTAATCAATACAGAGGTCTATGATTGATTTCACACGATTTTTACACGACAGTACGTGATATCGGTCACAATGTTTATCACAGAGTTCACATATGCACATCGAGTCCGGGTCGTGGTATGTCTTCGACCTACAGATTTTGTGATGGTAGCCATGGACTGCCATGGAATTTACAAAATGTCTCAGCTCCTGGTTTGTGCCGGTCCATGCTCTGTTCATCATGGCCTCTGAAGAGTAGAACTCTGGCCATATCTCCTTCTTTTTCTTCTCCCTCTCTAACCGCAGTTTCTTCCAGTTCTCTGTACAGGGCAGATTGAATTTCCATCTCAGGTCCTCTATTAGAAATGTTTCTCTCGCGAGTTCGTACGCTAGTCTTGACTTGGTGTACTTTGAAATTCCGAGGGCTGCTTTCAAGAATCTGGCTTTCACTTTTTCCGTTCGTATTAGGTCTTTATAGCTTAACTTTTCCCATGTTATCTCTATTCCGTATATTAGAATAGGAACGATTTTGGCTTCAAAGAGGGCTATAGCTGTTTCCAGGGAAAGTTTTCTTAATGGCATGATGCCGTAGATGGCTTTGGTTGCGGCAGCTGCTCGTTGTGTTGTGTGAATTCTGAATGAGTGTGCTGTTGTCTGGACCATTACGCCCAGATATTTGAAGCTGTTCGTAGTTTGTAGAGGTTCATGTTTGAGGTAAATTTTGTCCCTTGCAGATAGGCGTCCTCCTTTCCTGAAGACCATGTGTACTGTCTTTTCTGCATTTATTTGCAGTCCGTTGTATTCAGCCCATGTTCCTAGAGCATTTATTCCTTTCTGGAGTTCGTTAGTATCGTGAGAACCCATCACCATGTCGTCTGCGTATATATAAATCTTGAGGGACGGAGCGGAAGTTCTTATTGCTTGGACCACGTCATGTGTGGCTACGTTGAACAGAAGGGGACTAAGGGGGTCTCCTTGTAACACTCCGTTTGTCTGTATAATTTCTTGCAAGGTTGTTACGTTGTCTGAAATTATGATGGTGTTTTTACTCAGGATGTTGTGTATCAAGACGCTTAGTTCCTTGTTTTGTTCCACCATCTGTTCTAGTTTGGCGCATGTTAAGGTCCTGTTGAGATTGTCGAACGCTTTTGTAAAATCGACAAATACTGCGTGGAATTTTCCTTTTGGGAATCTTATATCTTCCTCGATGTCATCTATGAGGTTTTTGACTGCATGTAGGGTGCTTCGGTTTTTCCTGAATCCAAATTGTTCCTCTGGGATCTTGTTGTCGATTTACTCTGTTAGTCTTATCTTCACAAGATTCGTCAGAATTTTGAGAAAGTTGTTCTCTAGCGCGATACCCCGGTACGAGTTTGGGTCAAGTGGTTCTCCTTTTCCCTTGTATATCAATGCTATACAGAGAGAAAGAGAGTCATATCAGCCCTTCACGTGGCCAAACGCACTCAAAATCAGGATGACCTGATCACATATAGCAGACTCAGAAAAGAATATAAAAACCTTCTAAAGAAGAAACGAGACGATTTCACAGAACACGAGGCTAGAAGAATGGTGGAAGAAGCAAAAGAAAACCCCTACATTGCTCTAAAGCCACGACAGTCACAGACAATGGGGAAAATAGAGATGCCAATCTGGGAGGCTCACTTCACAAACATCCTAAACCAACAAAGTGTCAACGAAGCTCATGAAATAACAAGACAATACGATGACATCAGAAGATTTACAACAGAGGAAATTAAAAACACTATATCAACATTGAAAAACAAGAAGGCAGCAGGCCCGGATGGGATATTTAACAAGCACATCAAAGCAGCCTCGGAAGTTTTAATCCCAGCAATCACGAACATGATGAACTTATGTCTGTATAAAGGACAAATCCCGGTGAGCTGGAAAATGCAACTTATTGAATAGCAATATATAACACATGATAGCACCTACAAGACAAATGTTAAACTATGACCAGTTGAAATATAAAACACATGATAGCAAATACAAGAATTAATGTTGAAAGTTAAATTGTCAAAAGTTAAAACAATGAAAGCAAAACAGAGAAGGTAACAATAGTTAGGGTATGATACATGAGAAAATAGTCCAGTTTGAGGTTTGTAGAACATAAGGTGTATCTATATACAACATTTACAATGCGCCTACTAAGGCAAATTTTAAATGTAACGTTAAAATTATGAGGGTATGGTACATATAACCATCTAAAATATATGACAGCACCTATAAAGTCACTGTTAGATTATAACCAGTTGAAATAATGTGGTGCTTCTGACCGTAAAATATAGCATTTTTGAGAAGGTATCCCAGTTGTCGAGCGCAGATGGAAATCGACTGCAAAATAGAACAGTAGAGGGAGGGAGGGAGGCAGATAATTATCAGAGAAGAGGTAATAATAATGATCAGCAGAGGACTAAATAGAAATTTTAATGGTGATAGGGGTCAGCAGAGTTACCAGAGACAATCTGGGAAAGGGAGATAAGGACAATTTATAGGACAAAGTGAAGGGAGACATGAGAATTTGAGGTATCAGAGAGATAATGATAGGCCAAATACAAATGCTATCCAGGATTCACCATCAAGCCAGAGCACTTTAAACTCTCAGGGGAATGGATAAGTAGATCACGTGGACAGGCCGAAGGTAGAAGTTGAACAGGTAGGTAGTGTAAATAATTGTGTAGTGAAAATAGATCTAAGAAAATAACGTGATTGTGACCTAAGTAATTTTAAGTGAAATGTTTTAAGTAATGATGTAGTCATAGCTAATAATGTAATTAATATTAGTATTAAGTTAGACGTAAGGAGTGATTTATTAAGACATATAAGTTAAAAAGGGCAAAATTGGATGAGTTCAGTTTGAGTGATGAGGTGCTATTCTGAGTTCCATTACCATCATCAGCAGAGGTAGGAACTATGTCTAAATTCTTTCTTTTGTATCAGGGGTATTTCACGCTTGTAAACCGTATTGGGAAGTGTGCATATTCCTTACAAGATCAGGAAAGGAATATTGTCGGTACTTATAACATTAGAAACTAGTCCAACTCGTTGGCTGAATGGTCAGCGTACTGGCCTTCGGTTCAGAGGGTCCTGGGTTCGATTCCCAGCCGGATTGAGGATTTTAACCTTCATTGGTTAATTCCAATGGCCTGGGGACTGGGTGTTTGTGCTGTTCCCAACATTCCTGCAACTCACAAACCACACATAACACTATCCTCCACCACAATAACACGCAGTTATCTACACATGGCAAATGCCACCCACCCTCATCGGAGGGTCTGCCTTACAAGAGCTGAACTCGGCTAGAAATAGCCACACAAAAAAAGAAAAAAAAAGGAGAAAAAAAACCATTAGAAACTTAAAGTGTCGCATTGGTGCACTGAACTCCAGTAAATGAAAATATAAGTGTAACGACGTTGTGGATTGTATAATAAAGAGAGAACAGGACACTCAAGAGTCATTTATTATGGCAATGTGCAAGATGAGTTCTCATTTTATAATCATTCAAGAGAGTGATATTTTATAAGTTGTATTTAGATGTTTTAAACAGAATGTTGTGTACTCATTTAAAATTTTTTGTATGTGTTAATTTCAGTGCTATATTGTTGTGAATTTGTATGAGAAAGAGAGAACAGGACACTTAAAGGACATCTGGTATGACAATGTGTGAGAAAAGTTTTCATATAAGTGATATTTTATAAATTGTATTGATATGTTGTGAAAAGAATGTTGTATATTTATTTAAAAGTGTTTGTATGTGTTAATTTCAGTGTTATATTAAGTTGTTCATAAATCAATGGATTCATTGTTCTACATTGATTAATTTATGAGGGAGGCGAGTTGTAACGGTTCATATCCTGTTACAAACATTCCTCTGTATTATTATTATTATTATTATTATTATTATTATTATTATTATTATTATTATTATTATTATTATTATTATTATTATTATTATTATTATTATTATTATTATAGTTTTTATTCAATTCTATCATCCGATTTTGCTGCGATCAATTGCTTGCTTGATTTCATTTCCATTTATTATGTTACCAATGTATGTGTATTGAGAGAATGTATATTGCAAGATTTGCTGCTTAATATAAGATATGTATTTATTTTGCAAACCAACGTTTAAGATATTGTGTTACGTGGTGTAATACTGTAACATTTACTGTTGAGTCATGGTACTGCCCCATACGTCATTGCTTTCGTTGAGAAACAGGAGATGCTTGGAGGGAGTTTTTACGCTGCCTGAAGTGATTGCAACATCTGGTGCAATACTTCGAAACTGGGTTTGAGTGAAGTATGGACTGTTTTAACCATGACGTAGGTGTAAACCATGTGACAATTAGAATCTATAAAAGGAGCTTGTAACCCACAGAAGATTTAGTTGGATGGATAGCCTTGCTCGATGGAGAGTCGTAGTCAGATGGTAGTGAGGAGTCATATGGATAGTTAGGCCTCAGTTGGTCAGTCAGTTGGATGGAAAAGAAGCAGTTATATGGATACAAAGTCTTCAGTGAGCAGATGTGTTAGATGTTCAAAGTGTGTTCCGTTATGTGTTCAGTGGAGTTCTTGCATCGGTTCGGTGACAACCAAAGATTGAGTCTTTGTAATGCAGACTAACAGTTCAGTGGATTACATGTAAAATTGATTGTGCAGTGTGGTTATATTTTCAAGCCATGTTATCTCTCGTTTAAAGCAGACCCGGCCAACAGCTGGAAACTGCAGATGATGATGATGATGATGATGTTCTCTCTCGTTTGTGAAGCTAAAAGGATACGTCACCAAATTAGGTTTGAGATACCTGCAACTGATGCCAATTCCAAGGAATACATCATAATAACACTTAAAAGTGTCCAAGGTACTGTTATGTGAACCAGTGAGGGATGAATTTCCTGTACAGATTTCAAATGTCCAGTCAAGAGTATTTCAAATGTAATGCCTAGAGCTTCATTCCATTTTAATTTCAGAGTTTTGTATTGTAATTTTATTATCGCAGAAAATCTTGCCATTTCAATTCAAAATTTAAAGAATATATTTGTTTAGTATCAAGTACAGTTAATTGTTTTATTTCATGGTAGATAAAGTAACCTCAAATTTTAGTTGGGAAACAAAGCATCAATATCCTTTTCCCAGAACCTATATGTCAAAGTAAGCTTATTATCCTACACCCTAGAGATATTCAAGATTCTTGTACTATTACTGTTACATTTATTTGTAGCTGGTACCCATTAACAACTGAAGTGTTAGTATTTATGGTTAATGTGTGTGTAAGTAATCAGGTAGAGAGACTATGTAGTGCTACGATCAAATATTTTATATATGAATATTTTATTTAGATAAGAGTAACAATCACACGTTACAGATGTGATCTAATAGGGAGAAGCCCATTGTCTAACAAACCAAGTGCATTTCTGTGACGCGATGCTTGGAAGATTAAAAAATTCCCCTTATAGCAGAGGGGAGGAAAGGCAATATTGAACTCTTGTCATGAGTGTGTGAATTATCTAAATCAACAAAATCATTTTAATGTCAATTCATGATAAACAGGCAAGTTTTAGCTAGCAAGCTTCATTTTAGAAGTTCATAGGAAATAAAAGTGATCCATATGTTCACAATATTGTCGTGTAGATTTCAAGCTACTTTCCAATTGAATTGTCATATGTACTATATTCTGTAAATGTGTATTGTACATTTGTATAACTTCAAATACGAATTGTGAATACGTCTAACCTCAAAATCTGTGTAGTTGAAAACTGTAGAAAACCTTGTAATATTTGCATATTGGGTATAAATCACTGTTATTCTGATACACATGGAGGTTTCTGGAAACTTGCTGTAATGATTTATTATCCAGACACATGTAGAAACATTAGGAATTTTATAGATTGTGTCACTGTGGTTTGTGTTCAAGTTTGATCTACTCCAATTGAGAGGCTGGTCTATTGATTGTTCCTTGTATGTTCGGAAGTGTTCCATTTAGAGTGTTGCAAGAACATTTCCAGGAGTCGATATTTCTAGACTGTTTATCAAGCTGACAGGCCGAGAGCCAGTCAGTCAGTGAGACAGTGACAGAGAGAGACAGTGCAGTAAGAGAATGCATGGTGTGGACTGTTGATATCTGTACTTTCCAGAATCGACTGTGTGAGGGTGAAGTAAATAACCAGTGTAAGAACTTGTTGATATCTGTACTTGACAGAATCAATAGTAAATTGCTTCAGTGTGTTTCCCTTAATAGTGTAGTATTAAGTATAATTGTGTATAACTGTGTGTTGTTAAGGAATAGATGTAGCGACAATAAAGTGGTTTTATGCAAGGAAGTGAATGTATCTCGTGTGATATTTATTTACTGGTACATCAAAATAAATCACATTGAGAATGATAGAATATCTCGTGATAGCTTTTATTAATATATATTTTATTCTAAGACTTTTTCTTATCATTTTCTGTTTTACTGTCATCTTGAGATACAACCAGTCGCACTACACAGTTACGGTTGTACCACGAATACCAGGCTGCGAGGTGGTGTTGAATACGAGCAGCAAGCCATGCAGAGCAGATGAAGTCTATAGTGGCCATGATGCTCACAATTCCAATGGTGTATACAGCCCTGGAGTCATCATTGGCTTCCATACATCTATGGGCAGAGAGTCCTAGATATGTTGTCGTGAGGACAACTGGTAAGATGAAGCTCAGAGCAATAGCATCGAAGATGAGATCACAGTGACCCTCCTGATGAATCCAGAGAGCAACAGATGCCAAAATACCATATCTGTTGAATAAAATAGACATGCAAAGATGAAAAGATTCATAAAACTCTTGAATGCTGTCGGTTATCTGTATCTATCACAATGGCCAACAAGTGAGGCTTGTTGAAATACTGTATCTTGCGAAAAGTTAAACACCATTAGAAATGGTCAGTACTTTTATTTGCTTAAAGTGGTATACAAGAGGGATTAGCCTCGATTACAGCATACTCATACAAATGTACTTAACAAAATACTTTTTTTTTTTTTTGGCCTTATACCAATTAGTTGGGGTCAGTACTTTGTATGGATTTATGGCTGGATGCCCTTCCTGATGCCAACACTATGAGGAGGTCTGTATTAATTATTGTGTGTTTCTTTGGTGGTTTGAAGTGTGATGTGTCTTATGTAAATGAATGTATATTAAGATGAACACAAACAACTATCCCTTGAGCTAGGGGAATTAACCAGGCTCGATCTGGCTGGTAATTGACCCCAGGGCCCACTGAACAAAAGGCCACTATTCTAACCATTCAGCCAAGGAGCTGGACATGCTAAAAATATTCTAAATATCATATTTTCAAAAACTATAATAATGTAGCAAAAGATAAGCATAAAATATTTTGAACTGAAGGTAAGGAGTTGCTGGCAAACAAGCAGCAGTGGCTGGTCCAAGTGGGGCAAGTGTTAACAATTCGATAGCACTGAAGACACACATTGGCATACTCTTACCAATACATGCCTCTAGGAAACACCACCAGTTTCAACACTGTTCTTTGTTACCCACACTTGCAGCCCTCCCAGTCTTACAGCAAGCAGCCACCACTGTGAACAAGTGATTTTTAGAGTAACTAACATATCGTAAAAGGTTGTTTATAACCAAACTGAAATCTATTTATCTTTTCTGCATTCCAATAGCATTGAATGTATTACACATTTTGATGAACGACGAATTACTGTGTGCTACTGTTTTTGCTAGGTTATTCCTGATGTTTGGGTGCTGATGGGAATTAAGGCATGGGACACTGAAATTTATTGTGTCTAGAAGTTTAGAATTGTCCACAAAGTTATTAGTTATTTTTGTATAGACATTGTATAGGCATAAATGGAAGAAGAAAAACAGAAATAGAAGGAAAAATACAACGGGCACTTATTAGAAAAGGACCTGTCACGCATGGAAAAAGATAATGATAAGAAAAGTGTGAGCAGCAATTTAATTGTCGCTGTATATGATTTACAGGCAGTACTTCAGTGTCCCAGGGGTGATGCCTCCAGTTTTTACTACACTTCAAAAATCAATGTTTTCCATTTTACGATATTTGAGTTTCAATGTAATATAGTCCAATGTTTCATATGGGATGAAACCAAAGGGAACTGGGGTGCTAATGAAATTGGAACTTGTGTCTTGAGATATCTTGAAGGTTTAGAAGAGAGAGTTAAGAACACAGAGAGCAAAATACTGGATGTAATATTCTATTCAGATAACAGTTGCGGCCAGCAAAATCGCTTCATCTTTTCAATGTATTTGTTTGCTGTGAAGAACTATCCATTTATAAACTCCATTACACACAAATTTTTGGTCAAAGGACATAGCCAGAATGAAGGCGATAGTGCAAATGCAACCGCTGAATGTGAAGTAACAAAATCTCTAAAATCTGGACCCATTTATGTTCCACAGCAATATGTCACACTAATTCCTATAGCCAAGAAGACGGGGAAACCTTACCAAGTCACTGAAATGAACTACAAAATGTTCTATGACTTAAAGGACTTGACATGCAAAATAGGTCTAAATGTCGTAAAAACTGAAGATGAAAAGCACGTGACCATTAGTTGCATCTCAGCAATTCGATCTGAAGGAAAGAATCCTGAAAGAATTCTTTTCAAAACTTCTTACGCAGATAAGGAGTTTTGTGCTATTGTAGTAAGGAAGACACGATCAAGTTCTACTGCAAACATCCAGCTGAAGGCAGTGTATAATAAACAAACTGATCATCAAAGAAACTAAAAAAGAGGGCTTGTTAAATTTAGTCGAAAAATGTAATTCCTAAATCTTATTCATATTATTATAATAGTTTGTAGTTAAAGATTCGGTGATTACTGCAATTATGTACCTATGTAATTATGCTGTTATAGTTCCTCTATAATGATTTATGTAGGAAAAATTATCATATAGTCCTAGTATGACATGTCGAAGAAGGGTATATTTTATTGATATGTACAAGGGTTGAATAACACTGACATTCAACTATCCACGGTTTCCTAAACCTTATATTACATGAAGTCTTTCTCGATCATAGGAATAACCAATTTTACAAAAGAGCAAAAGAAACTCGCTCTCAAAAGAATGACAAATCTTTAAATGGCTCTCCTGAAAAATTATGTATTTTGACTTGTGTCACTTTTCTTGTGTACCATCGATGTGTGCAAGGTCAGGTTCAAGCCGGAGGTGGGTCTATGATGTTTTAGAGGGTGTTTTTCATACCATGGATTGGGCCCTCTCACTGAGGTGACCACTAACATGAATTAGCATGTTTAGTTAAACATTTTGGATGATCAGGTGTTGCCTTCCAGTCAACATCTGCATGAAGAGTATGCTATTGATATCCCAGTTTTTCAAGATGACAACAACAAAGTTCATCGGGCTGGACGCATATGTGATTGCTTTTATGAACACTCCCCCACTCTATTACATCTCAATTGGCCTGCAAAATCACCTGACTTGAACCTCTTTGAACATCTGTGTGACATGTTGGAACAGCGGGTAAAACGCAGACATCAACATCCCCAAAATTTGGTGTGGCTTAACCTGGATACGATGTACCTGCACAACCTTGTGGACTCACTTCCTAACCAAATCCAGGTGGTTATCAAGCGCAGAGGTGGAGTTACATGGTACTGAATGATGCTTGTAAAGATTTCTCCAGAGGTACTGTAACTATGGGATCAGAGGTATGTGTATGGATTTTCATTGTTTTATAACTTCTGAGAATGACATCTTTTACCCCTTTTTATGATGTTAGTCCTCTGTCTTTTGAACGAAAAACTGTATTACAAGCAGTGAATGCCATTTCTTCCTCTTATATATATAATTTGAATGAACACAATATTGTGAGAAAACTGCATGTTTTATACATCAAAAGAAAAGTCTCCATCTCAGGATTACTAGAAAAAAGCATTTATGAACATCAGGCAGTCTTCACACATATCCTTTTTCGGTTTAAAAAACGAAATATTAAAATCATTATTAAAAATCCTGGAGTACATTAAGTAATTTGCAAATGACAGATACTTCTTCTTGCATTGATCAACATAATCTCTGTGCAGGTCTGCTATTGTTCTACTACCTTCAATGTATTCTCTCTTCGAATCATTTCAGCAGTAATGATTTCCTTTCCTTGGAATTTAATTAATGTGGTGATATACTCCTTCTTTTAAATCATCAGCAGTGTGGTGATGCTTACCGTGTTTGCCTCTGAGGTCTGAATCAAGTATTCCACCTGTTGCACAACTCCTCTTGTGTAATACTATTCTTATTGGCCTCTATGTTATGTCCAGTGTACTTTTAAAATAAGTTTTACAAACTCTGATCCTTTTTTTCTGCAACAGTATGCATTATTATTTGAGCGATGACTGCTTTCTATGATGTATCTGTACTTAGGAGAAATACTCCCTATATTGCACAGAAGGAACTTTGTAAGTCTCCCAAATTCCAATATTCATCAAATATCTTCTGTCGGTCTTCTTCTTTAATTTTTGTACTGCATTTCAATCTGTATTTGTCACTACAGCTTCCTGCCATTGTCTTCTTCTTAACGACTTTTCTGCTCCTGGAACTGGATACATACTCTTTCCCAGAGTTCCTGCACTGCTTTGCTAATGTTTTCTTCCATTCTAGTGGTCTCGCCCATCTTTTCCTTCCTTTCTTTTTTCCTATGTCAGCATTATCCTCTACAGTAGGGTCTTCTTCAGATTCTGCTCCTGCGGACGAAGAGGATGAAGTAGTTTGTCCCTTGTAGGTAGGATCTTGAATGTCATCATCAGATGAGATGTCCGATTCTGATTCTGATATGTGAGAATTAGGAAATGAGCTGCTACTACTTTGTTAGTTCACATCTGAAATAAAATAAAAGGATGTTTTCAACCATTGAAGATTATTTATATACATTGAGATTTGTTTTCTACAGATATGCAGTATACATATTCTCCTAGCAATAAATCACATGATTGATTTATCAAGAAGAATATCTAAACAAGGTAAATGTTCCAACCTTGTTGCAGTGATAGCAAAGCCACTTTGTCTTCAGATGGGTCAATAGAGTCTGAACTCTGTTGAAGCTGTGGTCCACAATGCAACACTAGTACCGTTGAATCAGCGACTGAAGTAATTCCAGTGGTATCTGAAACAAGGTTTAAAATCTAATCTGAAATGTTAGCTGGGAACCATGCTTTGCAATGAATCTAATTCACATTATATTTATAAGGAAACACCAGATAAAATAAAAATACAGATTATGAGTATTTTAAACTATATACGTATTGATAGGTAATTCCTTTCACTAACCTGCTTGATGAAATGCTGATGTAATGTCTCTTCTTGGATCTACTGGTGTCACAGTTCTTATCGGTTGACTCATCATCGCCTTCCAAATGATCATATTACACTTTTGCCAGCTTCAAGAAAACTCTTGTGCGCTGGGACGCCATTACTCATAATATCTGATGGCTTACTAGGTAATAAAATGAAAGAAAGCACGAGCAACTTGAAATATACATACTAACACCGCAGGATTTCATATTAAAAACTATGAGGAAATGTGTCACAAGTTCAAAGTTTACTGTGGAATTTTCCCACAGCAATGCTCTGTTTATATAGAAAAGTGACACAATTCAAAATATGTCACAGTAGGATATCATTATATTGGAGAAAAATGTCTTAAGTAAAAATAATTTACGTTGATGAAAAAAGATGTGTTGTGTTAAGGCTTACCTTTCTTGAAAATAAAATATAATAATATTGCCACAACTTAAGATATGACTTTCTTCTTGACATAGCTGTGATGTTCCTGCTTCTGCTCCCAGGCCTCAAGTGAGACGTGACGTTATTCACGATAACAGCCAGTTGTGATTCTTCTGGCGGAAAAACGACATTACTCCCATCTTGTGGCCAATTTTATAGATAGAGTTATGACATTTTTCTATATAAAATATGCAGTGAAAGCAACGTTCCACTTCTTAACTCAAAATTGCATTTTTTTTTTTACTTGTGTCACTTTTCTGGTGTACCATCGAGATCCATAATGAAATGCTTCATTTGGCCTTCGGTGTACTCGGCGACGTGTCGTTGGAATAATGCGAAAACATGATTCATCAGACCACATTACGTTCTGCCAGTCAGGTACTGTCCACGTTCAATGAATTCTAGCCCACTGAAGAAGCGCAGCTTTATGTCCCTGTGTGAGCAATGGCCTCTCACGAGGTGACCGACTCCAAATGCTCATTGCCTGCAGTTCCTATCGCAATGTTCTCTCACTAAAAGGTTGGGATGGACCTTCATTGACTGACTTCAACAATTCCTGTCGGGTTTGGAAGCGATTTTGATTCACAAGCCATGAAATGCGTGTCTGGTCTCTCTCAGTCAGGATATTTTTCTGACCACAATCCTGACATCGTGTTTCATGCTCACTTGTAGTACACCACCGCTTGAAGATACATTGACCAGCATGCTGTGAAACACCAACATATCCAGCAACTTCACGCACCGAATGGCCATAGGCACGGCCGAACATGATTGCCCATTTTTGCCAATCTGTCACATCCTTACATCTACCCATGTTGATGTACACTGTCTGCTTGAAACATGTCTCACAGATTGCTACTGCCTTATGCCCATGTAGAGGCAGTGCGCATGAGGTTGACAGGACTCATTCGCTGCGCCATCTGCACAGGCTTAACGATTCATCTGTGCGTGTGCACTAAGGTGACTAATTTTTTGTCCAGTGAGCTTATGTATGTATGTGTGTATGTATGTATGTACGTATGTTGTTTGTTCACTGTTTGAACAAATATTTTCAATGATGGAAAAGAATATGGGCATAATGTAATTGGGTTAAATTACAGTTACCTGGAAGTATAATAAAATTACAATTACTTCACCGAATATCAGTCTTAAGGAAATTGCTGGCATTTTTGCCTGGGGCTGGAATGTTACCAAAGTTTGCAAGGAAGAAGTTTTTTCAGCATAGAGGCACTCAGTAACTATCATCACTAAGTGAGGTTGAACATGATAGCTTGAAACTTTCAAACAACCCCTATACCATAATTATTTTGTTAGTGATTTCATCATTTACTGTATCATGTTTTATCCATTGGAAACCAAATAATGGGCAAATAGTTAGTGTTAACACAAATACAGCCCAAAAAATTCAGTTTCGTAACAAAAACAACAAAAAAGTAATACACATTTTCTTTGTAACTCTGATGTTTCTCCAGCAAACTATGCTTTTTTGTGTCAAAGCACATATTCTGGAGCAACTGCTGGCCAAGCGCTGTTTGCTAGTTCTTGCCCCAGGTGGATTGACCACTAATATAGTGTGCAAAGAGGCCTCTGAAAACTAATTCACAGAGTTGTTAATTAAACTCGTTTCAGTACCAGTGACTTAAAAATGACAGCTTGCATGTTACATTGGGTAGAAACAGAAGTCAGTTACATTGCCAGCTATTAACAACAGGTTCATTCTGCTAGTTTATTTGTAATATTCTATTGTTCATAATGTTTGCATAATGCATCTGTGTTTAATAATAGAGTTCTGAAGGTTTTATTGATTGTTAATTCATTACTGTTCTTTTGTAATTGCCAGGTTTGAAACTGCCTGTACAGTGCTGTCAGTATTGATATTTGTTTCTGATATTATCGGAGTATCGATCTTATTCTTGACCTAAGTGTTGATACTAAAATATTGTATTGAATGTGATATTGCACCATCCCTACCAACGTTGTCATCCTTTTGAGGTATATCAATTACTGAATAATTAGTACTTTATTTTAAAGAGTAAATTATGGATGAATTACTTTTGCTAAAAAGTAATGATTATAAGTAAAACTTATGAAAGGAGTACTCATTACAAGTAATTTGATTACTTTCACTTCACTACTTCCCAACTCTGAAGATAGTCTATTTAACCTCATTCAAACCAAGTATCAGTTCTGGTAACAAAACTCCTTAAGAGTCAACACATTTCTTTACTTCTATACCATCTACAGTCCAGTTGGATGCTTAAATAGCATCACCAAAGGTTATATGGTTACAGAGAGACAACAAAAGCTAGTGGTTGTTTCATAATGAGGCGTAGTACAAGGAGTTAGGTGTCACCAGTCACTTGATGGATGCAGTATTTCTGCATCTGTGTCTTGGCACAGCCAGAGTAAAAATATAGCTTCCACCACAGTCTCGGTGTTATTTATTGCTTTGACAGTACAGAAGCTACTGAGGTAAGGGCGGTGCTGTGAGTAATGATATCCTGAGCATGAGTAGTGGATTTGGATGTTGTGTTGAAACATTACACATTCTGGCTGAGTGAGGAAAGCAAAGGTAAACTACTTCACTCATTATCATGCTCTGTTCTCCTCATTTTGGCACTGTCATCAGTTTTTGGCCATTTCTTTGTAACCACATAACCTTTGGTGGTGCCATTTGAGGATACAACCAGCCTCTGAGCTGAAGACTAAACAGAATGGTATAGAGGTACAGGAAGGTGCCAACACTCAAGGCCTGTCTCATACTGTCTCATTACTGGAGTATTACTAGAATGAAAATAATAAGGGAAACTGATGATATCAGGCTAAACTTACCCTACCCTAATTTTATTCAGCTCAAAATTCACTTGAATATAATTTACAGTTGTATAAGATCTCCATCTAAACTTAAGAGGCAAAGAAGAACCTTCATTTCAGCAATGTAATTTCCTAGGTGGCTTTATAACAATTGATAGCAACAGAAAAAAGGGAAGGCTATTAATAATCCAAAATCTCTCTGCAATCTTAGCTCTGTTTCTAGTCAACTTCTTAATTTTTCAAGAAACAAGTCACTAGATCACTATGGATGCTATCCCTTTCAGCTCTAAGTCACACTTACATTAAAAATGTTTAATGGTCACGCTTCCATCAGAGGCCAGCTAGATGGAACAAAACCAGGTGAATTAGGGTGTGTGAAAGCTGCCCAGTAGTCCAGCCTGAAGCAGAGAAGTGTTTTTGTTTAGTATCATGAAATAAAAAAGTGGTATAAAAGCAAACTCAAACAATCGTGCGACATTGGTCTGAAAGGAATGGATATACGGTACATTTTCACTTTTATGTTTTTTAATTTTTGAAAAGGTGAGGATGGAACTGTTTATAGACATCTTTTATCCATTTGTATGATGTGAGTTTTCCATGCTTTAAATGAAAAATTACTGTAATCTGAGACTGTTGATCTGCATTTAGGACTGTTGCCCAGGTGACAGATTCCCTATCAGTTCCAAATGGTAGAACCAATAGTGATCAAAGAATAGTTTACAAATGTAAGACTCTGAGAGTTTTTATAGATCTCTATATTTCCAATTGGAGATCATACTTCTAAATTCTTATTTACCCCTGTGGAAAACTTTTACACAGCTGACATTTAGGATAACCAACAGTTGAAGAAGGGAATGAGGGACAAGGCAGTTAAAAAACGGGGGCATTCACCAATTTTGGGGGACAGCTACATGTTTAGCTGTCATTTTAAAATGACAAAAATTTGAACAGTTTCAAAAGCATTGTGTTGCGAGTTCCCTCTTTTTTTTTGACCAAGAGTACTCTAGTACTCTTACTGAAGTAATAACATCGAAAAATATATTTCACTCATCTTTATTGCACAATTTCTTTTCCAGTCTGTGGGTTGAAGACCATTCAGCTAAATGAAAACATACAAAAGTTAACAAATTCTGAAATAATGAAATAAATATTTTATAGCTTATATGTTATCATAAGTTTAAAAAAATTGTAAGTAGAAGGCAAAAATATATATTTGTGGTATTTTAGTTTTATCAGTTATATGAAATACTTTCTAACACCAATTGTTCTAAATGTTAACCTCTAGTTATAACTAATAAGTACACAAATACTGAAAACCTAAACATAAGTAAATCTATTACATCATTTATCATGCTTGAAACTGTATTTATTGGCAGTTCATTCCAAAATTTGTTTTAATTTGTAGTTCTGATTTAAGAGTATTCACATGAAGTCTGTTAGGTCTGATATGAAATTTTCTCTGACTAAATGATGGAGGAATAGAATACGAGAACTATACCAGTTTTGAAAAATTGCCATTAATTTCTTCTTCTTCAGGTAGAAAATTTAAAATAACTATCCATCTGTTTAAACAAGAATCTTCTACACATTTGTTTGTTGCAGCAATGTTAATAGACTCTTTGAACAGAGAAAGTTCTAAATATAATTTACGAAAATCTAAGTACTACACACGCCATGGCACGGACCGGACTAACGGTACCTCAGAAGTCGGAAGGTACATCCGGAATGCTTCTCCATAGATGCTATAATATGCTTCTTTACAGTTTCAAGGAGCATACTGTTGGCAATGGTTAAGAAATGTTTAGTTGAAGCTAGATGGTAAAACAGTTGCATATTTGTGAAAATTCATACCGATTAAAATAACACAAAAATTCGTTCAGTTAGAAAACAAAACAATTGCAGGACAAATGACGTTCCACATGGGACATTTATGAAATACCTTATAATGCAGGA
Organism: Anabrus simplex; assembly: GCF_040414725.1. Lineage (NCBI taxonomy): Eukaryota > Metazoa > Arthropoda > Insecta > Orthoptera > Tettigoniidae > Anabrus > Anabrus simplex. The sequence continues at coordinate 1,613,130,910 of NC_090265.1, read as the reverse complement.
CGGTTGGTCACATTACTGACATCTGATACAGTTTGAGTAAACATTGCAGTATGGGATGTTTCACTGGCTTTTGATCTTTAAAACTTTCAAACTAATGGGCACAATTTAGTGAAAAATAATACAGACATACCCCAGTACATGAGAAGTAGAGGCTTGCATAAACTGATTAAGACACAGATGGACTTTGACCAATTAGCAAACATCTTGTGATGGTTGTACTTGGCCAAACATGTCATAGCAGATATACCATCTCTTTTAAGAAACAACACTGCGTAGCTAACAGAATACAGCCAAATTCAGTGGTTCAGTATTGCTTAACATGGACAATTATTTACAGAATGATGTTTTTTTTCCTTACAAATTGGTTAATTCATTATAACAGAACAATTCCTAAGACTTCTGGGCCAGTTTTACAGTTTTATATGTTTCTCCTTGTTCTAAACTACTTAAATAATGCACTTCTTTTATTCTCACTGCATTAACAAAAATAATTACATTAGTTAATGGCTAATGTACAGTATAAAAATTGAAACAAGACAATGGGAATTAAAACAAGAGAAACCACTATACTGTATGACTATGGTGGCAGTGGTGGTGCAAGTTAATGAATTATCTGAAGGACAGATTTGAGACAGACAGAAAGGACCAAGCAGAAACAGACTTGGCCAGATATTTCATACTCAGTTGCAGTATACAGTATTGCTTCACAGAAATGTTTGGTGGTTTGCTGATATGGCCAGGCAACAGACTGTTTCATGTAACATGGTTTTCATACTCATTCGTGCAGGGCTCTAAGGAAAAGCATGATTGACTGCACAAAAAGGGGACAAGTGAAAAGGAACCAAGTGGTGGTGCTATTCTCTAGCCCGCATTGTTACACGTAATCGTAATCGTAATCTTCATTTTTCTACCAGATCTACAGCAATGAAGCCTTATTGATCCTTTACGGAAGAAAAATAATAATGCCTAGCCTAGTCTGCTTAAGTTGGTGTACACATATCATAAAGCTCGTATAGTAACACCAAAAAAAAAAAAAGTTACTGGAAATGATAATAATCAATTGTCAATAAGTCACTGTTGTCTTTTCATATATAAACCAAACCTCAAAAAAATCTCAATATTGCTGTTAAGAACAGGGATAAAACGAAAACTGATAGTATTGAAAATAATAATAATCAAATGTCAATGCTTCACTGATGTCTTTTCAGATATCAACGATCTCAATATTGCTATTGATAAAAAGGGATAAAACGAAAACTAATATAACTACTGCTATAAGGTAATTCCATCTATTTGACAATATGGCAATACTAGTAATGGGAAACTAAAACTGGCAACATATAACTGGGCAGAGTACAATGCTGTGTCGGGCTGAATCAGCACTTAGGCCACAGAGTATATCGCTTCCGGCCGGGATCTCATTCAGCGCATTCTCTCTTGAACACTGACCTTTCTTATATTCTACTTATGTTGCACACCTGACTACGTGTTACCTCCACTGTAATGCCTGAGTGCCATTTACTACACCTTAAGATTCTCTACTGGTAATCACACTTCAGCATCTAGTATTTCACTATATTAGTTACCTTTAAAGCCCAAGCAATTCGTCAACTAAGATGAAACCATATTAACTCACATATCACTAGGCTACTAGAGCCCCAGCTCATATTCCAACCATCTCCATATATTCACTTTCTCCTTAGCACCTGTCCTAGTTACACACACTCTCTTCCTCATTCACTACACACTTCACCATCTGGTATCATGCCTCTTCAGACCCACTTATCATTTAACCGCTCTTGTCATGGCTATGTATAACATGCACACACTCCACTATTCTCCAGAACGCAGCAATTTACTTCCAACTACAGATTACCTTTTTTACTTCTTGTCACTATGCCTTCGTCTTCTCTGTTCTTTTTGCCCCATATCTCTCTTAGGCTCAAACTTCTCCCTTTCACTAGGGCACCTCTTGCTTCTTCTTCCTGACTCCCAGTCGTATTTTCGCTTTGTTTGCGTGCTCTTGTTACATCCTGCGTTTCTACTCCCACAATCGCTCCCTGTTTTCTTCTTTCTTCTTTCCCACTGGCCTCCGTTCTGGACTCCTTCAATATTGCCCTGGTCTCCCTTATTTCCCTCCTCATCTCTGCTAATACCTCCCTGTTCGCTACTTCGAATACTTCAGCTATCGCATCCATCCCTTTCTTTCTTTCTTGCTGCGAGCTTGGATCTGGTGCTTTATTGTCCTTGGTTCTTTCTTTACCTCCATGTCCGTCTTCGCCCACTTTACTGTCTCTGGTCTGTCTTACTTCCACACTTTTCCCCACTACCATTTCGTCTTTGCTGTCATTTTCCATCTCTCGTAATTTCTTCGCAGTCCACACTCTGGTCCATATACCGTTAGTCACAACTAATTTTTGACCCTTAATATAGGCTCTCAACCCTTGTAATTTAGCCCTGGCCAAATGTTTCTTCAGTGTGTTAATGTTCTTTGCCCCTTCTCTGCCAATGTCTTCTTTGATCCAAATTTTTGTGCTACGTATGTTTTCTGCACCTTTTAACACTGCTTCCGCCATCAAGGTGGAAAACAGCTTCAGTTTTATCGGTCTGTCACCCCTTTTTTTGCCTATCCTTTCCACATCATCAATGTCAACTTCGCTAAAGTTAATTCTCATCATTTTCTGGATAATCTCCACTACTTTGTATGTTGTCAGTACTTTATCTTCTGCTTTATCTTCCGGTACTCCATATATAAATAGGTGTTTCTTCCTCCGTTCTTGGTTACAGTCTTCAATTTCCGATCACAGCTTCACCACCTCTCCTTCCATCTCCCTTATTCTTGTCTTGAGTGTTATAATCTCTCTCTCGTTGGATTCCACTTTGCTCATTATCTCGTCTGTTTTTCCCTGTATCCACCGTCGTATATGCTCAAATTCCTTCATTTGCTCCTTCATCATATTCTTAATCTGCTCAAACGGGCATACTTCTTCCACCACTTCTTTCACCACTTTTTTGATGACCTCCACGTCTTCCCAGTTCATGTTGCCACTAGAAGTCGGGCCAGGGTTTACCTCTACACCTCCTATAGTTAGTAGTACCAATATCACTGCTGCCGCTAATATCATCTCGTCCATCATTCTTGCTTCCATTATACCTCCTTTATTTCTAGCTATCTCCTTTCCCTCTTTCCTCTGCCATCTCCCAATAGCTGCACGATATTGCTCCACTCCAATCATCTTCCTCTTCCCACTCGAATTACTATACCACACACCATTCACATTCCACGCTGACTCTCCTGGCACCTCCACACAGTACGTCCGTCCCCAAACGCTGACTAGGTTAGACTGGCATTGTTACACCTATGTGAAATGAAGGCCAATTGTGTTTCCTGTACTTGGCAGTTAATTTTGAATCAGATGGGATTATGCCTTTGTGATTACAAGTTCTAGTTCTGCTGGTGTAATGTATTTGACTGTACCTACTTAATGTTAGAAGAAATATGAGCTACTGTAGTGAGAAATGGTGTGCATTCCTGTTCGCATGAAATGAAAAACTGCATTGATAAAGATGTACTAAGGACAATTTACTGTGCAGTTTGGGATTGGGAAACTATTGGCAAAATCTTCCACTCACTATGGTTTCTATTTGTAAATGAGTATATGCCAATCCTGTCTCAAATTACTTATGAGCATTTGGCCCAATAGTGGCAAAGGACTAGTTTAAAGATATCAGTACTTCACTCTTAAAAGTTTAAATGGATTTCACTATTGCCAGTTAGGGATTATACTTTTGAATAAATAAAGTTACATTGGTAAACAAAGAATTGTGTACATAGTTTACAGAGGTAAAGTTACCTTGGTGAGCAAACCATTGTGTACATAGTTCACAGAGATCAAGTTACCCTGTGTATGAACTGTTGTGTACATAGTTCCTGGAGGTCAAGTTACCTTGATGAGTGAACCATTGTGTACATAGCTTACAGAGGTAAAGTTACCTTGGTAAGCAACATTATATACATTGTTTGCTGAGGTGAAGTCACCTTCATGGGGAAACTATTGCATACGTAGTTCATGGAGGTAAAGTTACCTTGGTGAGTGAACTGTTGTGTACATAGTTCACAGAAGTAAAGTTACCTTGGTGAACGAACTATTGTGTATTGATGACCACATAATTCACAAAAGTCTCTTCCTGCTTGTGCTAGCCAGTGTTCCAGACACTCCTTATGAACCATTTGCATTGTGCCTCGACAGTTGCAAGGTGAGATGATGCCTTGTTGGTGATCTTCTCGGCATATTCGACATAATGTTCTGCCAGGTGCATCATCGTCATAATCAGGAACACTCTGTAAGGAAACAAAAATGTTTCTCTCTCATTGTAATGACAATTGATGTACCATGACTTGAAGTGTGTTAACCTTTGGAGTGCTAAGTATTCCCAGATGAACAGACAAGCTGAATTACTTTCACAGTAAAGTGCCTTTGGGTCATGGGAACTATTGTATGATGTGATTATGTAACTCTGAATTCAACTTGAAGTTACTTTTTGCACACATGTACCATTTTTATAAGGGGCAATCAAAAAGTTTCCGTTCAAGGCTGTGTAGTCCTGAATCGGGATGCCAATCAGGCAAAATTGCCATGAACATTGAGGCACTCATCCCACCAATGCACCAGGTTGAAGATCACCATTTGGTAAAACACCGTGTCTTGCTGTGTGAAGAAGGCCGTAACCGCCTGCTGCACATGCTCGTCCTACAGAAAGTGTTGACCCTTCAAGACTTATTTTGAGGGGGCCAAAGCTGATGTCAAAATCCATTGCTAGCGCATGAATGGTTATGTGCTGGTCTGCCCTAATTGCCTCATCCACCGCCTGCTTGTTGTTGCCCGTAATGGATGAGGCTGACCTCCCAGATCAACCGTTGTCTTGTGTCGAAACGTGATCCGCACGGTACTTGGTGGTACGTGGCTGCACTCAACGCACGCACCTCGGCATGACACGACTGCTATACTAATCCCTTTGCCTACAAGTCCATGCTTATATACCCACGTTGGAGTTGCGCTATGTTGCATGTTCACTGCAGCAACGCCTTCAAACAGAAACCTTTTGATCACGCCTTATACACTGCCTTTGCATAAGTAAATCTTGCTCAAAGTGGAAACTTGTCCAATATGTACGAAAGTTATGGTGCCAGTGCACTGGATATGGCTTTGTATGTTATTTTTGTAAGCAGAATCTGTTCCATGTACAAACGGAAATAAATTATGAAAATAATTATTGTATAATGCGAAAATGATGTTTTAGCTGTGAAATTTATTTAGGTTTACCCGGTACTGCAGGTACATAAATATTTTGCCAGGGGAAGAGTCAGGTGTTTACAGACACTGATCTAATGAGGCCCAGGTTTCCCAGATTCCTGGTAGAATGGGATTTAAATCTCCACTAATTGCCTGACTCTTGCCATGGTTCATAGAGATCTTTATCTTGATGTACAACTTGAGTCCAGTTCTAAGGTGAACAGTTCCCTTACTTTGTGTCCTGTCAGTAAATTTGTGTCAGTTTTGAAGGCTAAAAATATATGTCACTGAGACTGAATGAGAAAGTGAAAGTTATTGAAAAGGAAAAGTTGTCTTTGTGTGAAATTATGTCGCGTTTCAGATGCGGAAAAACTCAAGTTTATGAGACTTTAAAACATAAGGATAACATTACTAAGCAGTGGATGGAGGGGAATGGCCAAATGAAGAGGAATCGAAGGTAACAGGCAATGAAGAAATCAATGATTTAGTGTAGCCAGTGCCCGTTCGAGAAACCTTCTGGTTAGTGGACCTACGCTACATAATGAGGCTCTTGCCATTGCTAAATCACTTGGCACACCGCCTTTAAAGCATCAACTGGGTGGCTGGAGAATTTCAAAACAAGACACAATATCATATGGAATGAAGTCTATGGCGAGTCCAAAGACGTGGATGGAAATATAGTAGCCGAGTGGAAATTGAAGCTGCAAAATTTAATTTCTGGCTATGAACCTAAAGACATTTTCAACGCCAACAAAACAGGATTGTTTTTTCAAGTCTTGCCTTCAAAGTCACTTGCACTTCGAGGGGGAAAATTTTGGTGGGGGTAAAATGTTGAAAGAAAGACTTACATTACTGTTGTGCAGTAACATGGAGGCGGAAATGGAAAAGTCCCTGGTAATCATGAAATCAGCAAAACAAGGTGTTTTAAAAACTTGGTAAATTGGAGGAGCAATGAGAAAGCCTGGATGAACAGTGCTTTAATGGAAGAATGGCTGAATGAATTTAACTGTAGGATGAAGAAAGAAAATTGCAAAGTTATTCTTTTTCCTGACAATGCCACTTGTCACCCACATGCATTGCTTTCCAATGTCAAGCTAGCCTGGTTTCCACCTAACACAACCGGTGATGTTCAACCTATGGACCAAGGAGTAATTGACACCTTTAAATCTCACTACAGGCGTTTATTGATGCTGTCACTGATCAAGAATGTTGATACAGCTTTCAACACCTACTCCCTTGTTGCACGCTCAGTTTCCAACTGGATGCTGTCAACTGGATCGGTTTGGCTATAGGAGATCAAACCTCAAACAATCATAAAGTGTTTTGCAAAAGCAGGATTTGCAGAAAATGATGACGTCGGTACACATGAGGAAGTGACTGAAAATGCTGCACTGATATCTAAGCTGAGCTAACAACGGATTTTTGCATGTAATGTAGAATAATATATTCATAGCAGTGACCAGGTAGCTACTCGCTACAGTTTCCAATCTGCTGTACAGCTTCTGAAGATCCACTGTGCAGAGAATGAAGAAGATGAAAATCCATGGGATGAAGACCAGGAAGAGGAGGAGGAGGAAAGAGAAAGTCAGAAAAAAATATGAACTCATGAACAAGCTATTCAGTGTGTTAGGGACATTATGAAATTTGCTGTCAAGTCGAATTTACCATGACTTCTTGAGCTATTGTACAGCGCTAAAGTTTGCATTGAGAAAGACATGACATCAAGGAAGGTGAAATAGGTTTCTTTGTTAGACATGTGGAAGAAGGAATAATTTGACACAGTATTGTGTGTTGGGGATTCGATATGAACAGATAAAGACACCACTTTCAAGAGTGACATATCTTTGTACATCCTGCTCTCTGAGCGGTAGCCATCTTGTAAATAATGTAGTTGAATAAAACAGTGTGCAACGTAAGGTATACGTAACTTATTCCCCATCTATTCACAACATTTATTTTGTTGCCGAAACCCGGGAACATTTCAGTTCAATATACGGACCACATACTCACGAGAAGACAGGTATTGTGCAATATTACGCGAAAATACAATGTGAAGTGCAGTGAATTGAAGTGCCCTTGGAAATCATCACTCAACCTCATGAAAGAAGATGGCCATTGGTGGAAATTACCAATGGATGAGAATACCTTTTACACTACAATACTTGGGGAATATTTTGAGGAATACGGAAGGTTAGGATGAACATCTTGAAGTTTTCGCATGACTGATAGAAATTGTTTCTTAACTATAAACTTCATAACCTATCGTCATAACGGATAGTCATTTTGCATGTCATTTGTTATCAAATCACTACCATACTAGGCACTTCCAACAACATGCTTGTGACACGTGCTGCCATCTGTCAGCAATAACGCAACTATGTTGTCTTACACGACAAGACTGTTTGAACTTCAAGAGAAGGATGCACTCTGCGGGTCACAACGGTGTACTACTCACGTAAACAACAGACCGAGCAGCTGTCAATCAGGATTTACTACACGGCTATTATGGCAACTACAGAAGGGACCGCCACTCGACCTGCTGACTCGACTGCGACAATTCACAACTTGAAAAGAAAGAGAACTAGAGAAAGGAATAACGTTACTCGTTTCCTCATGGCAATTGACAGCTTCACGAGAGACACATCCATTAATGATTACCAGTATTACCGAGACCGACTCCAGGAATCTTTATCACATTTAACACAACTGGACGACTCAATTCATGATCTTCTGCCAGATTCAGAGTTTAATTTGACGTATCTACCTGCGAAGATTATATTGACAAAGCAAAATGTGGAATTCAAAATGCTAGTTAGGAGATAGAAAATAAACTGTCCACTACCACTGCGGAACTGGCATTGAACAGTACCCCCCACTCCTACGTCTGACGCAACAATGACTCACACTGTTAAGCTTCCAACTATTAGACTACAACCATTCGCAGGCGACGTAGAAACTTGGATGCCCTTCTGGGAACAATTTGAATCGTCTGTAGATAAAAACCCCACCCTCTTGACAATAAGCAAGCACATTTTCCTGTGCAGCTACCTCAAGGCAGAGCCTAAGATGGTTGTCGACCTGCATCTACATACGAAGACACGAAAAAATACTAATGGCACGGTATGGAAATAAAAGCAGAATTATTCAGGCGCACATTGATTATTTGGAAGAAATTAAACTCATAACACTTGTTTCACCTGAATCACTGAATTCTACCTACATGGAATGTAACCAGCATATTCGTTCATTACAAACCCTAGGCGAAAATGTCAACGGATATGGACGAATGCTAGCTCCAAAAATTCTTCGAGCCTTTCCTGACGACATTTGTACTTGGTGGATAATTCATTCCAGACGAAACGAGATCCCGGAGTCTGACATCATACAATTAATGGATTTTCTAGGAGAAGAAGTGGAATATGCTCTTGTTACACAGAAGATTCAAGGAGAGCCCCTAAACTCTAGTAGTGTGTTACCAACTACAGCTGCATTTCAAGTTCATTCTAGAACAAAGGGGCCCACAAAAAGCACTAAACAATCTAATGATCCATTCTGCGTATTCTGTGAAAAGTGCGGTTATTGGGGTCAAGATTTTAGAACGATAACTACCATACACGATCGTATCCAGAAACTGAAGTCAAATAACCGTTGTTTTCTTTGTTTATATCGTGGGCACACCATTTCAAAGTGCAGCAAGAAAAGTAAAGCACAGTGCGCCAACTGTAAGAAATCACACCATAGGGCAATCTGTGACGAGAATGAGAAGACTTTATCTACTCCGCCTTCTCAAACTGCTGTAGGAAGGGTAAATGTTACGTCCCCCGGTTTTACTTATTTGCAAACAGCTCAGGTGTGGATTACTGGTCCAATGGGTTTAAGCAGACTCACTCGCTGTGTTCTCAATGCAGGCAGTCAGTCAAGCTTTATCACCAAATCGCTGGTAGATAAGCGATTTGTAGTCTCTTTACCAAAGAAACAAGTTATCCTTGAACTACCCCATAACCTACAGAATGCAGAAGCTCACTTGAAGAACCTTCAGAGGAGACTTCAAAACAATGACGACTTCAACCAGATGTACTGCCTCCAGATGTTGAGCTACATTCAGAAACAACAAGTGGAAGAAGTGGATACGACGAGAGTGACTGACGTCATGTACTACCTCCCACACAAAGCTGTAAAGAAAGAGAAGTGTGGTACGACCAAGTGGAGAGCAGTATTCAGTGCCTCGGCTTATCAGGCTAACGCACCCTCTCTGAATGACATGCTCGAAATGGGACCTAATCTCTTGTCAGAGACCCTCGCCATTCTCCTGCGTTTCAGACTTTACTGACATGCAGTCATCGCGGATATACAACAGGCATTCCCTCAGCTGGTCCTCGATGAGAAAGACAGAGACCTTACCAGATTTCTTTGGTACAGAGTGACCTTACGTACCGCTTCACTCGGCTCCCCTTCGGCTTGACGTGCAGCCCATTCCTACTCTCTGCGACTATCAGGGAACATGCTGAGAAGCACCGACTAGCATTTCCAAATACTGCATCATTAATCAACAGCAACACCTTCATGGACGACATCCTTATTGGAACGAGTGATGACCAAGGTGATCACGATTTACTATGAACTCACTGACTTGATGAAGTTCATTAGCCTCCCCCTCGCAAAATGGGCTACTAATTCGGATGAGCTGCGGGACATATGGAAGGCAGAAGGAAGAGACAGTATACTACAGACCCAAGTTCTAGGCATGAACTGGTGCACTTCAAGTGATTGTTTTTCGATAAATACGGACGAGTGACAGATTTTGAAGATTGCGAGCAGCTTTTATGACCCACTTGGCTTGTTAACGCCAGTATCTCTCATCGGGAAGCGAATATTTCAGGATACTTGGTGTTGGGGTGTTCACTGGAATGAACTGTTACTTTCTGATCTTGCTGCTCAGTGGCAAATATGGATATCAACTATCTCTTCTCTCTCACAAGTACGCATACCCCGTTGGGTACATATCTCAAGCGAGGTAGATACCCAGATCCACGTTTTTTGTGACGCTTCTCAGCGAGCCTACAGGGCAGCCCTGTACATTCGTGCAGACAATGAGGGTGCTGTACAAGTTCATTTAGCCTGTAGTAAATCAAGACTAGCTCCAGTGAAGAAAGTAACCCTACCACGCCTTGAACTCCTAGCAGCGTTAGTAGGAGCACGACTTCTACGATATTACAGCAAAGCAACTGATTGTGACGTCACTCAAGCCATCTTATGGACAGATTCTGCTGTGACCTTGGGTTGGGTACGTGGTAATCCAAATCAATGGAAGACCTTCGTCTGTAACCGCGTGACGGAGATCCAATCTTATACAACATCATCACAATGGCGACACTGCCCAGGATCTGACAACCCTGCAGATCACCTATCTTGTGGAGTTTCTTCAGATCAGATACAGTACCTAAACATATGGTGGCATGGGCCATCTTGGTTAGCAAAGGCAGATTCTTACTGGCCTCGAAATCTGCTAGTAACTTCATCACTTCCAGAGGTGAAGAGCACTGCCCAACAGGTCCTCTACATGGATTTGCCGTTGCCAATAATTAATTGCACAAAATTCAGTTCTTACGTTCGCCACTTGCGGGTCACTGCTTGGGTACTTCACCTGGCACGTGTCTTTTGTTGCAAAGACCATGAAACTGGAGAACTCACTGCTAAAGAACTTAATCATGCACGCAACTATTGGATACAGGCCACCCAAATCGATTGCTTTCCTGCTGAACTGAGCCCACTACAAACCAACGCCTCTCTTCCAGAAGGATCCAAACTATGTTGCTACAATCCCTTTCTGAAAAATGGAATCCTGAGGCTTGGTGGATGACTAGAAAATGCTGAACTTACCCACGAACAGCATCATCCCATAATTCTTGATGGCGGTCAACACTTTACCCAGTTGCTGATTAGGGACACGCACATTCGCCTCCATCATTTGGGAGTGCGAATAGTTCTGTCAGAACTCCGAACGAACTTCTGGATACTACGAGCACGACGCACCATTAAGAAGATCCTACACCGCTGCCTACCTTGCAAAATGGCCTGAGGCATTGCTGGACAAGCAATTGAGGCACATCTTCCACCGCAGCGAGTCATTCCACAGAAACCATTTGTGGTAACAGGTATTGATTTTGCCGGACCATTATACATCAAGGAAAGGCACGCCGCACAAAAATGCTACATTGTCCTTTTCACATGTGCAACGACCAGAGCACTTCATTTAGAATTATGCCGAGATCTCAGCACCGACAAGTTTATACAGGCACTACAGAGGTTTGTGACAAGACATGGCATTCCGCACAGTATCTACTCTGACAATGCCCAGACGTTTCAGTGTGCAAATAGAGAACTGTCAGATCTATGGACAACAATCTCGCATGCAAAGATTCATCAGTATCTGTCACAGCGTAACGTCATATGGAAGTTCATTGCACCACGCACGGCTTGGTGGGGAGGCTGGTGGGAAAGGATGATTGGCTCCACCAAGCGATGTCTGAGGAAGACTCTGGGACGATCCTCAATAGATCAAGACAGTTTGTAGATGGTATTGACATCTATAGAAGCTGCGCTGAACTCCAGACAACTGACCAAGGATGACGACGTAGATGTTCTTACTCCAGCACATTTCCTTGTCAGCGGAAAACTCGCTGCACTACCCTCTGGACCTGAACCTCAGGTAAACTTTCCCATTAAAGAATTCAGGCTCCAGCAGCAACTGGCGGATCATTTCTGGAAATGGTGGAATAAAGAGTACCTGCTGCAACTGCAAAACTTCCACCAAGTACGATGCCCAAGAGGAACACGCCCTGTTGTCAAAGTAGGAGACATCGTTCTTTTGCAGGAAGATCATCGACCACGTCATATGTGGAATGAGGCTCGTATCGTGGAGTTACGTCATGGACGAGATGGACACGCCCGGACAGTTGTGCTCTCTGAGACGGACGGCGCCCGCATTGTCAGGCCTCTTCAGCTGGTCATACCTCCGGAGGTTGACCAGGGTGGGGAGGATGTTGGGGATTCAGTATGAACAGATGAAGACACCACTTTCAAGAGTGACATATCTTTGAGTAACATATCTTTGTACATCCTGCTCTCTGAGCGGTAGCCATCTTGTAAATAATGTAGTTGAATAAAACAGTGTGCAACGTAAGGTATACGTAACTTATTCCCCATCTATTCAAAACATAGTGTGTAATGTGTTATAGGTATATTGTAGTTTGTCTATTAAACATGTGGAACAAGGCAAAAATTGTCTGGATTTCATTGAGTACAGTACATGCAGTACATACTATAAATAATATGTTGAGTGTGTTATAGTATAGGCCTATGCGAGAGTAATAAAACGTACTGTACATCAAGATATTGTGTTAATGAGGTTTGAATCACCAAAACTAGGCTAATGGATCAGGGGTAAGTAATTTGTGAATATTTTTGTATAATTTTGTTCAATCCGGTAACTTGTCTCATTCGGAAAAGAAACTCGGACCCTTGTGATTCTGCTTTGAGCAAGTTTTACTGTAGTTTCCTGTCCTTTGATAAATTTGAAGTGTGAGGTATTGTAAAAGCAATTTCCATGTGGAATCCTGCATCGTGTCTGCTTAAGCCACTGAAAATCTCTTCACAGGTGTCTTCTAATTCTGAGTTACAGGGTAGCTCAATTAGTTGGTCAGAAGGGAGAGTATAGAAATGAGGCAGTGAACGTAATAGTGGAGTAAGTCACTCTTTCCTTCAATACTGAGTTAATGGCATATCTGGATTCTCCACATTCAAAATCATCATGAGGAAAAATGGTGTTAGTCATAACTAGCAAAAGGATTTTAAGGTGCAGCACCTTTCAAAAATTCAGTTATTTTCATACAGAGAGGTCAATATATTTTATTTGGGGACATGAAATGAAGCTAAATAAATACAATTTATAGCACCTTTTTGTGAGATTCCTACAGTTCGACACCTTTTCCCTGCTATTTGACACTTCAGCATGTTTTCCTCCCACTTTTATCTGTGTTTTTTTTTTTTTTTCTTCCTTGAACAGATTTTAAAACATTTAGTTTATACAGAAGTCAAAAATAGTCAAATAATAATTAAAATGTAATTTATGGAAATCACCAGCAAGAATGGCCAACCTGCAGCTGTGAAATAAAATTAAAATTTAAACAATTATGCTGCAACAGTTGACACTGATGAGGAATTATTTAATAAAACTAGGTGATGTACCCGTGCTTCGCTACGGGATTCTCAGAAAGACTGACTGTGTGGTTTTCCTAACTGAAGTCAGTATAGGTCATTACAAAAATGTCAGTAGGAATGTAGTGATTAAAAGCAATGTTATCATATAAAATACTCGATCAAATGAAAAACTGCACATTTTCTCACTTTTAACGAACAATATTACAGTTCTGATCTAACAGTCCAAAGTTCCAGAGCTGGAATGATCAGGCCGCAGACAGCCGTGAACACTTCTCTGTCATTATTCCGTTAAATATGCACACTTCTTCCAATCAGTGACTCAGAGTAGGGATTGAATAGCTCGAATGCTATGATGAATCAGTGTGTTACGTAGGCTACCAGTAGTATTGGAAATGAAATGGCGTATAGCTTTTAGTGCCGGGAGTGTCCGAGGACATGTTCGGCTAGCCAGGTGCAGGTCCTTTGATTTGACTCCCGTAGGCGACCTGCGCGTCGTGATAAGGATGAAATTATGATGAAGACGACACATACACCCACCCCCGTGCCAGCGAAATTAACCAAGGATGGTTAAAATTCCCGACCCTGCCGGGAATTGAACCCGGGATCCCTGTGACCAAAGGCCAGCACGCTAACCATTTAGCCATGGATTTAATATTAAGAATTTCATTTTTTGTCCGCATTGACTCGAGATTTATAATGCTTATAAAGTTCAAGGTTTCCACCTATTCAATACATTAACCTTTAACTTTATAAGCATTGTAAATTTAGCCATGGAGCTGGACAGTAATATCGGAAAATTTATGAAACACAGGAATGGCATGCTAAAGAAGAAAGTTACCTAACTCCCCAGCTACTTCCTGCCAATATTTAGGTAGACTGTTACACTCGTACGACTGGGAAAGTTGGCCGTGCGGTTAGGGGCGCGCGACTTGTAGCTTGCATCCGGGAGATAATGGATTCGAATCCCACTGTCGGCAGCCTTGAAGATGTTATTCCGTGGATTCCTATTTTCACACCAGGCAAATGCTGGGGCTATACCTTAATTAAGGCCAAGGCCACTTCCTTCACACTCATAGCCCTTTCCTATCCCATCATCGCCATAAGACCTAACTGTGTTGGTGCGACGTAAGGCAAATTTAAAAAAATACAGTATTCAGTACGCAGCAGTAATCCTATCTATTGGAGATGAGTGGCAACAGAGACAAAGCACATCACAACAAACAATGGTCAATGTTATGTTATTGTTGGTCAATTTTATGAGCTTTCTATTTTGTAGGCCTTCACACTCAGTTTTTGGACTCTGTGATCTTAGGGCATCTTATAAAATTATTTTTAGCTTAGACTGTAGTTCCTTATTCTCTGACTTTACATACCGATTTTCATTAAATACTGTCTACCCATTTTCTCATGACTCGGTGCTGATAAGGACTTAGTAATAAAAATCCAAATTCATTAATATCTCTGATCATAGCCGGTATGGTAACAATGTATAAGACATAAGTGATTGGAAATGTAATACTGTATAACATTAGTTATGTAGTGTTTATCGATACGACCACTAACAACATAATTCTTTGGGAATTAAATTTTGAGCCTACACCTAAACTACCATTTCACTCAGCATGAATAAAATTATTTATGGCCTAGATTATAGCAACTAATTCCCCGACATTGCATACCGATTTTCATTAAGATAGGACCACTAATAACATAAATATTTGAGAATTCCATTCCGTTTTTCCCAGCGTGAGTACAATTATTTATGACCTAGATTGTAGCGACTTATTCCTCGACTTTCCCTACGGATTTTCGTTAATATAAGACCATTAATAACAAATATTTGAGAATTAAATTGTAGGCCTTCCCCTAAGCTACCATTTTACTCAGCATGAGTAAAATTATTTATAGCCTAGATTATAGCGACTCATTACCCGACTTTATATACCAATTTTCATTAAATTCTCTTCAGCCGTTTTCTCGTGATGCGTGTACATACATACAGAAAGAAATTATGGAAAAGTAAAAAGTGCATTTCCTTGTTACTGAGGGCACACTGATGCAGAAATACCATCCTTTTTAAATTCTGAGCAATGTACAGACAAAACTCTTATTTTATATAATTATATAGATTGCCAGCTAGGTATGTGAGGAACGGCACAAAAAAGAATGTTATTGTAGCGGGTGATCTCAGTTTACCAAATGTCAGCTGGGATGGTAATGCAAATTACTGAAAGCATGACCAACAAATAATAAATTAGTCTGAGAAGGACTGCTGAATCAGAAAATGATGGAAACTAGAGGGAGAAATATTCTAGATGTGGCGTGGTGCTGATAAAACCAGACGAGCCCTATAGAGAAACTGAAGTAATAGATGGTATAAGTGATCATGAAGCCATTTGTCATAACTAAAAATAAATATGATGGAAAGGAAGGTTTTAAAAGTACTGAGTAAGTTGGCCGTGTGATTACTTTTGTTTGCAGTGACGTCTGTAAAGCTACATCAAATGCTATGGACTGGTGACATATTGATTTAAGCAACTTCTCATGCTTTTCTTTGGGAGCAGATGACCACTGTGCTGGAGTGTGGAGGATGCATATGAGTACTACAATCCCTACCTCAATATACTTCAGCACGTCACCTAATACTGGCATAATGGTCTGCAGATACAACATATGGTTGTCTTTCATCATTGGTAGTGACACAAACGTCATTGGCTGCAAAGTGGCATGTTAAAGAAATCCTGTCCCCATGTGCTAAATCAGTCAGTCGGTCGGTCGGTCGGTCGGTCGGTCAATCAGCATTTAGGGCTGTTGCCCTTTATGCTATTAATTGTTTACCTAGCCTTTCCTTAAATGTTTTGAAAGAATTTTGAAATTTACTGAAGATTTCCCTGGATAAATTATTGCAATCTGTTATTCCTCATCCTATAAATGAATATTTACCTCAATTTGTCCTCTTGGGAATTCCAACTTTATCTTCTTATATTGAAAGTTTTACCCCAGCTTATTTATCTACTAATATCATTCCATGCTATCTCTCCACTGACAGCTCTGAACATACCACTTAGACAAGCATCTCGTCTCCTTACTCCCAAGTTTCCACAGGCCAAAATTTGCAACATTTTAGTAACACTACTACTTTGTTGGAAATCTCCCAGAACAAATCGTGCTGCTTTCCTTTGGATCTTCTCCAGTCCTCATGTCAAGAAGTCCCGGTGTGGGTTCCATACACTGGTGTCTTACCAGAGACTTATTCGCCCTCTCCTGTACATCCTTACTACAACCCCTAAATACTCTCATAACCATGTGAAGAGATCTGTAACCTTTCCTGGATGAGAGAAAGATGTACACATGTGCACACAGCTCAGGTTTTTGTCATCAATATTTATGTCATGTCTCAACACTTGCATAGGCTCTCCACAATGAAATGATTTGTTGCCCATTGAACATTTGTGGGATCAGATGGGCACTGGGCACCACCTTCATCCATGCTGAATTGTTTCTGATTTGCAACAACTGCAGGTAAATCTGCCACATGATAACATACAGAGTCTATTTGATCTCATGACTGATCATATAAATATATGTTTCCAGATACGAGGCAGCCAAACGAGGTACTGTAACAGAAGTGAGGAGAATATTGTCCTAAAGTCATAACATATTATATTATATATATATATATATTTTTGTAATTCTGTGTTAGAAGTTTATGATGGCACTAACACATTGAAGGTTTTTGGCAATGAAAGGATGGGAAAAGGCTAGGATTGTAACTGCAAATCACATTTGTTTTCTTGGACAAATTGTGCTCCTGCTTTAGCAAAATTGTGGCAGGATCTGGGGGGGGAGGGGAGAGACTCGTCTGGCATACTGCACCAGCACGCAATATTCTTTACAATAACAAATCATTTCCTTTAGCATAATCACAATTTTATTCATACTACTCAACACCATTTTCAAAACTATAACCAAGGAAACTACATAACACAAATGGAACAAAACACTGTCTTTCCTCTGCTGAAAATCAATTACTCGAACAAAGGTAACTTTTTCACTTGCACTACAAGAGAACTAGAAGCTTCAGCAGTGCTGGGCAAGAAACTTTGTTACTTTTTCTGTATTTCTAAAGACATCAATATTTTTCTATAATATCCTTCCAAAGACATACACAAAGCATAAATTAAATAAACAGTATAAACCAAAAATTAATGGCCATTCCATACAAAAATGAAATCTTTGTTTACGCGTGTAAAATGTCTCCATATGTGAGGTAAAGCTTCACTAATAGGGGTGCAAAAGAGATGTTAGAAATCCAACAGAGCATGACTTGCATGATGTAATAACATGCCACACATGGCTACCAATTTACCGGTAGGTATGGCTAGTGACAAGACGAATTGTCTACTTTGGTTAGATCATTGGCTAGTGGCAAGACCATTGGTCTGGATAGGTTAGACCATCGGTATGGGGGCAAAAAAGTGGAGGTCTGGGGGCACAAGCCCCCAGGTTAGAACCACAAAGCAGCCAACAGGCCTCTAGTAGCCCCTGTGATAGTAGTGGCTAATGAAAAGACCATTACGTTGGCTAAAATATCAGTGAATTTCACTTCTTTTGGACTTTATATTCATACTACGGATACATCCAGCACACACCATGACTTCATACTACGGATATGTCCGGCACACACCGTGACACAATTGAGTTTCTTACAAATTATACAAAACTGTGTTGATTATCCTCCTAGTCAATACTCAATATTACATCCAATTAAGATGAAATTTGAGATAGACATGTTTCGACCTGGCATAGGGACATCCTCAGTAAAAAATATTTCTAATAAACTAAAAACAATAGACACACAATATGAAGTGCTTGTTAAAAGGTTTTTCCTTAAAAAACATGATGAATATTAAAAATATGAGGTGCTGGTAGTTAAAACAGTTTTTGAACTGGAGGCTTTTTGTTGAAATATTCTCATTGTCCCCTGATGCAGTTCAACTGATATCTGTATACTGTTGACTTAATTATTGTGTTCATTCATAGGTTGACATATGTAAGTTGTTATTGAAGTTGAGCCGTCTATTTTCTAGTGTGTACAGTGGATAATAAAGGTCAGATTAAGAATAAAAAATGGTGACTGACTACGGAGTCCAGCTCTCGACTGAAATGTTCCCAGAGTCAAAACGTACTGTAACTGTTCAAATCTCGTTACAAGGTGACATCTGTATTGTTATTACTATTATTTCATCTGTGATATTATTATTATTATTATTATTATTATTATTATTATTATTATTATTATTATTATTATTATTATTTACAAATGAATGGACCACTAAGGATCATGCTACAACTTCATTTCTTTCTCTTCATGCAGAGTTTTCTCTGTGTCCAATACTCCTTCATGCGTTCGCTGGCCTGCTTCTGTTGTTCATCTGCCCAGGCTCTTCCAGCCTTCCTAGTTCTTCCTGCGGCTTGAACATCTTCCAAATTCTTCAGTGTGTTCCTAAATGTATTCCTTTCTAACAGCTGGTCTTGTGTTTTTCAGGTACCCTTTGGATGACATCGTCCAACTGATCCCAAAAGAGTTCCACTTTCTCCTTGTTCTTTCTGTTGTCCTCATTTATGGGGGCATGGGCATTTACAATAGTGTATATTCTATTGGTAGATTTGAAAGCCAAAGTTGATAGTCTTTCAGATTGGGACTCAAACTGGACTCTGGAATCCAGGACATTCTTGTTTATTATGAAGCCAGTTCCTAGGTCGAAGTTGTTTTCACCTGTATATCTGGTCTCCTGAAGTGCTGTTATGATAATTCGATGATTTCGAGTGTGTCTGTAAAGTGTTTTAACTTTCTAGTTTTAAGAAGAGAATTAGCATTGAAGGTGGCTATGAAATTCGGGTATTTGCATTTGATTTTGCTTGAGGTTCCAAGATGCTCTGACTCGTCTCTGTGTAACGCTGCAGACTCCCCAGAATCCGAATGTCTGCTTGTGCACAACGGTGCACCTGAGGTAATTTGTTTTACATTACACTTTCCCATGAACGATAAACATGAGTTTGGGGTAACTACTTGAGTCACCAGTTTACAATCAAGGTTGTGAGCCCTGGAGGTTTCTTCCAGCTGCCCCTAACCTGGGGTACAGATGCTGACCTAAGGCTGCCCAATCTGGGAACAGACGTCTGGGGAATTTTATATTCTTCAACCAAGATTCAATTCTTGGAGGTAGCTTATCCGCCCTCTCTGCCGTTGGGAGATTCTTCTCTTCATCCTCCATTGAGACCGTTGACCAGTTTTCACCTAGTAAACCTAGGCAAGGTTTGCCCCTTCCGCCCTCTCTACCATACCGAAGGTCATCTTCTCCGCCATAGATGCTATTGAGGACTTCACCTATAACCCAGGCTAAGGGCCCGCCATATTTATGACCCCTGGAGAGAGGGTGTCCCAGTATTTTAAAGCCCCCAGGAACTGGGCTACCCGTTGGTCTGCAGGTTGTATTGGGTATTTGAACCAGTCCTACAAACTGTAGGGGCCCCCTATCAGCCACCTGGGGACGCGCTCTGTAGGGGTTGGGTTCCCCTGGTTACTTTCGGAAGTTAACCTCACCCTCTATATAACACTAATCAGAGATTATTATTATTATTATTATTATTATTATTATTATTATTATTATTATTATTATTATTATTATTATTATTATTATTATTATTAACAAATACATTGCAAATGGGTATTCCGGTGGCAATGGTCACTTACAGTAATGTAATAATAAAGTAAAGTAAACAAACAAACAAACAAACAAACAAACAAATGTACAAACAAACAAACAAACAAACAAACAAATCCATGGAAAGAAAATATTACAAGAATTACTACTAGTTTAACATTCTAAATCACTGGGCAAGTTGGCCATGCGGTTAGAGGCATGCAGCTGTGAGCTTGCATCCAGGAGATAGTGGGTTCGAATCCCACTGTCGGCAGCCCTGAAGATGGTTTTCCGTGGTTTCCCCACTTTCACACCAGACAAATGCGGGGGCTGTACCTTAATTAAGGCCGTAGTCGCTTCCTTCCAACTCCTAGGCCTTTCCTATACTATCATCGCCACTAGACCTATCTGTGTCGGTGCGACGTAAAACCACTAACAAAAAAACATTCTAAATTCAGCATCATCATATACAAATTCACACACAAGTATTTCCAGTGCTTAACACTATGGCTTACAATACTATGGGCTGACCTTAGTATTAGCTTAACATTATAAGTGATAATAAAGTGAAGTTAAACCATAATTACCCTACAACAACAACAACATCAACATCAACAAGAAGAAGAAGCAAGAAACACTACTAGTTTAACTTTTTAAATCCAGTGTCATTATATAAAAATTTACACACAAGTAAGTATTACATACTATCCACTTCATTCCGTATCGATATTGTAATCAAATGACAATTAAGTAAAAGGTTCCACCTGATCGATACTTTTTATTATTTAGCCTTCGGCTACATTTTATGTCATTAAAAACTTACAGTACATGTTTCGATTGCTTAGCAATCATCATCAGCTGTTTTGCTTAAAGCTTAGGTGAAAAAGCATAAAACATTTCATAATTAAAATTAAAATTAAAATGTGTTAGTACGGGACACTTAATTGGTGTGGGAGGGGGTTGTTTGTTAGTTAAGATTAAAATGATACAAATTAAAACTATTTCTAAACCTAATTTTAATCTTAACTAACAAACAAACCACCCCCCCACCCTCCCACACCACTTAAGTGTCCCTTAATAACACATTTTAATTTTAATTTTAATTATGAAATGTTTTGTGCTTTTTCACCTAAGCTTTAAGCAAAAAAGGTGATGATGATTGCTAAGCAATCAAAACATGTACTGTTAGTTTTTAATGACATAAAATTTAGCCGAAGGCTAAATAATAAAAAGTATCGATCAGGTGGAACCTTTTACTTAACTGTTATTTGAAGTTTGGTATTTCGATTACTTAACACTATGAAGTACATTACTCTAGGTTGAATTTACTACTAGCTTAACACTACAAGTGATAATAAAGTCAAGTTAAAAACATAACTACCCAACAACTACAACAACTTGTGTACAAAAAGCAATTCCATGAAAAAAAAAAATTACAAGAAATACTACTAGTTTAACATTCTAAATCTAGCATCATGTACAGTTTCATACACAACTTAATTATTTTCAATACTTAACACCATGGAAAGAAAATGTTACAAGAAATACTACTAGTTTAAGTTTCTAAATCCAGCATCATACACAAATTCACACACAACTTACGTATTTCCAGTACCGTACCTTAACACTATGACTTACATTTCTATAGGTTGAGCTTACTACTAGCTTGACACTACAAGTGATAATAAAGTAAACTTAAAATATAACTACCCAACAACAACAACTGAAGTACCGGTACTACAAGCAATTTCACAGAAAAGAAATATTACAGGAAATACTACCTACTAGTTTAACATTCTAAATCCAGCATTAAGCTATAAAATTTCATACACAACTTAAGTTTTCCAGTGCTTAACACTATGGCTTACAATACTATAGGTTGAACATACTACTAGCTTAACATTACACTGTTAATAAACTAATGTTAAAAACATAATTAGCCTACAAGAACAACAACAGTACAACAAGCAAATCCCTGGAAAGATTATATTACAAGAAATACTACTAGTTTAAATTTAGAATTTTAAATCCATCATCATCATGTACAAATTCACACAAAACTTAAGTATTTCCCAGTGCTTAACACTACAGCTTACAATACTATAGGTTGAACTTACTACTTGCTTAACATTACATTAACATTACAAGTGATAATAATGTTAAAAACATTGGTAATTACCCAACAACAGCAACAACAACAACAACTACTTCTACTACTACTACTACTACTACTACTACTACTACTACTACTACTACTGCTGCTGCTGCTGCTGCTGCTGCTACAACAACAACAACAACAACAACAACATGAGTACAACAAGCAATTTCCTGTAAAGAGAATACCACAAGAAAAACTCACAATCTAAAGCAAACAGAAAATCACAAATTCAGAGTCTGTAATTTACAACTTTTATTTTTACTTTACAGTAGCACTAATGGTCTTCTTAAATGACTTGATACCAGAAGGGAATCTATCAAAGACTGGTGCAGGTAATTTATTCCAAACCCTTATGGTCCTGTTAACAAAGGAAAACTTGCTTGCTCATGTCTGTATGCTGGTTTCTGGCCCTAATTTTATGCTTATGATCATTTCTCGATAAGTATGAGGGAGGTTCCAACCTATTCCTAATACTACTCTAGGCAGCCCTTCTTGTATAGCTCTTATAAAGACCAACACAGGCGAGCTCTAGTCCTTCGAGATTCAAGACTTTCCCAATTAATGGTACTCCTCCTATTCCCGGTTACGAAATGCACCGCCCTTCTTTGAACTTTTTCTAGGGAATTTATTAAACCCACCCTGTATGGATCCCAGCACGCAGATCCACATTCGAGAATCGGTCTTACTAGCTAACATTTATAAGCTTTACATTTGGCACCAGAATTAGCTTTTTTGAGATTCCGCATAATAAAATGTAATGATCTCCAGGATTTCTTAACTATATTTTCCACTTGCTGTGACCAGTTTAAGTCTTTTCTAATAGTAACACCTAAGTACTTACAACTATCAACTTCAACAACACTTTCTCCTCCAATTTTGTAATCCCTCTTTCCTGTCATTTTCTTTTTACCGAAACATATTTTCTTGCTTTTTCCGCTGTGGATTTTCATTCGATTTTCACGCGCCCATTTTTCAATCGTATTTAAATCCTGTTGAAGTAATAGTTCATCCTCCTCTGTCTTTATCTCCCAATATATGATGCAATCATCGGCAAAGAGGTGCACTTCCAATTTTATCGAATCAGGCATATCATTCATGAAAAGTATGAAAAGAATTGGCCCAATAATGCTACCCTGAGCCACACCAGACGTAACACTTATTGGAGAAGATAGCGTTTCTCCCACGCGCACCCTCTGAGTTCTTCCACTGAGGAGTTCTCGTATCCATTTCACAACTCTGATGTCAATGCCCGTACGTGCTAACTTGTTAAAGAGGATGTCATGTGGCACAAGATCGAATGCCTTAGCAAAATCAATTACTATTGCGTCAATCCTTGACCCACTGTCAAGCTTATCCGATATATCTTGACATATGGAACAGAGCTGACTTTCGCAAGAGAAGCCTTCCCTTAAACCATGCTGCCCATTAAATATCATTCCAGAAGAATCCCATTTTAACCTCAAATAATCTACTATAAATTGTTCCACTTGTTTGCATACGATTGACGTCAAACTTACCGGTCTGTGGTTATTCACACTTGTCACACCCTTTGTGGATAGGAACTACAATGGCCGATTTCCAATCTTCTGGAACCTTCGTATTGTTCAGTGATATATTAAAGATTATTAAATGAAGGGTATGGGGAAATATAATGGTAACCCACATTAGCCATGAATGGAGATATTCAATTGGAAAGGTTTAAAAAAATATTTCATACAAACGTTATTGACATTTTATTAGTAATGGAACTGGTATTTGCTGTTCAAAGACTGAAGCATACAAATCAATAGAAAAAAATATAAACATTGAATTAATAATGTACAAATGATTCTATTTTCTTTGCAATGGCAACTTATTTTGTGGCATACCATTGTTTTCCTGCAACTAGCACAAGACTGCTGAATGTTGTCACATCTCATCCGCAGAGGCATCTACATACTCATCCTCAATTGTAGATGTCTTCTTAGTTTTTATGGCCCTGTAGAAGTCGTGGTAAATACGAGGTATCCATTTCAGTGCAGAAATGAGGTCGTGTTTCTTTTTTGCGTCAACTGGAAGTGACCCGGAATACTTCTTTTGAAGACTGGTACTTTGTAAGGTTGAAGGACGACCTCGTTTGTTTAAGTTTACTTTCTGCCAGTCTTCCCCATTAAATGTATTTGATACCATCATGATCCCTGGCTCGTCTTCAGTGAGGATGAGACGTAAACTATCTCGGAGTAACACCTTGTGCCCTTCTGAGATATTCTCCTGACTAAACAAACATCTCCAGAATGACTTGTTTATACTCTGTATAAGCCCCTCCCCAATCCGTTCAAAACACTTTTTAGCACATTTACAAGAAGCACCAAGTACATTTCTCGCCTGGATCACTGTACCCTTTTTTGTTGTGTACTCAAGTCCACTATTCCTTGCAAGTTTCTTCCTTTGTTGTTGGTTCACTTTCCTTTTTCTTTTTCTTGATGTCTTCATTGGGATGTATTTATTCTGAGGGTCAATCCTGCTGTGGTCCTCTTCATTCTGGTAACAAAATGATATTGTATAGAAAGAGGCATTTTAAATTATTAGCTTCGTTACATCAATGAAATGGTAACCTCATCAATGAAATGATGAGTGAAATGGTAATCCACAAATACGAGTATACTGCATTTGTAAGCATCGTGTGATTTATACATTACAGTATAGTTGTATGAAAATATATATTAAATGTATCTCAGTATCATGATCTCGTATAATAGTTCAATATCCAATAAAATCCAAATAAAAACGCAGCTTAACTAGCCCGCACAAAGATAATGGTAACCAGCAAATAACAACATGTGGTGGAAAACAAAACTTACCTCACTTGTACTAGAATTAATATTAGTAGAATCTTCCATCTCCTTCTGTAAACTGAAGTCTGGATCATTAATGTCGTCATCAAAACAGTCAGAATCACTGGAATCACTAGACAATTCACTTAAAATTGCATTAATATCACAACTTCCCTTACTACTGCCAGCTGCTGCCTCCATTTTGAATTTGTGGGTTACCATTGTCTATCACTAGAGAGTGTGGGTTCCCATAGAAACAAACCAATATTGTGCTGCCATCTGTCATCAATAAGATGAACTCGTAGCACCAATTAGTGTAGATATGGGTTACCATTGTATTACTGTACTTACCTTGAAATATTCAAATTTGAGGGTTGCCATTGTCTTTCCCCATACCCTTCAAATATGGTAGTATCGCTTCACCCCCGAGTTTAAGTGCCTCTCCAGAAATAGAATCTGACCCACAAGATTTACTTCTTCTGAGTTTAGAAAGACCTTTACGCAATAATGAAGCTTTAATTTGGAAATCTTTATTAGTTTTCAGGAAACTGTCCCTGAATAACTGTGCCGCCAGATTAAAAACCTTTCTGTAGTGCTTATTTAATGCTTCTGCTTTATCTGTATCTGTTGTTGCCAATAAATCCCCTCCTATACAAAGAGAAAGAACTGACTTTCACTCTCCCTTCAATCTTCGTATATATTTTAAAAAAGGGTTCCAGGAATTCCAATTTTCATTTAGGATATTGTCAAGATATTTCTCTTCTGCCATTTATTTTCTGTTAGCAAAAGCTTCACCAGACATCTATACTCCTGCTTTTCACGCATTGTTATTTCTTCTGTTGAACGCTCTCCTAGTCTTATGTTTATACTTCCTAATAGTCGCGGTGTAAAACGGCAGATATGAATTTTTCCTAATTATTCTTTTGGGAACGAATTTATTCAGTCTGGTATTTAAAATGATTTTGAAGTTCTCCCAAATATCATCCATCCCCTTGTCCTCCTTTAACCAATTAGTATAGTACAACCTCAGATAGTTTTGAAAATCTATGTTGTCGCCTCTCGCATAGCACGTGATACCAGATCTGGTAAGTTTCTTAGATTGTTGCAGGTAAACTGCGGATGTATGTCTTAGAAATTCCCACATGCCTCGTATTACAAGTTTCCCAAGAAAGATTGAGTACCACTGCACTGTGGTCACTAATCCAACTGAATAATGTCACAAGATATAACTATGTCATCCGGTCTGACTAGAAAAATATCTAAGAGTGCTCGTTTACATGTGTTCTTTGTAACGACTTGGGAAAAGCCATTATTCCACACTAATACGTTAACTGCTTCCTGTGATAGGCCCCCGTGGTTGACCCAGCCCAGTTTACCAACAGTAGGTTTAGATCCCCTGCAATTATAGTTATTTTCCCGTAGCTTATATTTGCACATGTCAATTCTGAGATACGAGTGATCTTATTTAAACCTGATTTTGGTGGGCGATAAGCTCCAATAATGACTATGTTTCGTTTATTGGATGCATTATTTACCTCCACCCCAATTATTTTGCAGTCATCAAGAACACATTTTAATGTACTGCTTAGCTCTGACCTTACACAAATGAAAATTCCTCCTCCTTTAGACCCGCTATCCTGTCTCAACATTAGAAATTTTGACCTGAATATTTCTGAATTATACATATGATCTGATAACCAACTTTCCATTCCCACAAACATATCAGGGTCGCTCGCATCAACTAAGTTATCAAGTTTTGCAATTTTACTACCAATACTTCCACAGTTTACCTGCAGCAATCTAAGAAACTTACCCGATCTGGTATCACTGCGTCTCACAATGTCCTGTTGGTGGCCCTCGATGTTGTTGTAGCTGCATCGAATCTACTCCCATTGTAGATCGTCATTCGGCTGCCTGTTCTGCACCGTCATCTGTTTGGGTGGAAAAGGACTTGGTAACCCTCGTAAAGAGTTCACCTAGAATCGCCACTCCTCGCTGGTTCAGATAAAGTCCATCCCTGCTGAAGTCCCTGTTGTCGATCCAACTGTTGCCGTCTACAAATAGTGATCCAGAACTTTCGGCAACCCACTGAAGCTCTTTGTTCAATCGGCCGATCTTTTCCATGATACATCTGGTCTCCTTAGTATACCACTAATTACAACATTTGCCTTTGGGAACTTTTTCTTACCTAGTCGAGTTCAATAGGTCATAGATGTCCCCCATTATATATTCAGTCCGTTGCCTTTTTAAGTCATTAGTTCCTACGTGGCGAATTGCTGCTTCCTCATTCCCGCCGCAATTCATTCTCTATTTTCCTGTTCAACTGTTTTGCTCATATTCCCGGCATGCATATCGCTTTCACTGACCTATTTTCCTGTCCTATATGCCGCACGATAGAATAGCCTATCACCACGCAATTTACAGGTTTCATATTCTCCATAGATGAATGAGTGCCTACATTTCTCATATACACTTCCTGTAACTTCTTTTGTAGCTCTGCAATCGTGAGATTTGCTTCATTTAATTCTCGTTGTAGTTAGTCAATTCTTGCTCGCTAGTCACATTCCCATTCATGAAACACTTGCTACATGCCATTCTTTCCTTATCACTGTCCAGGGCCTGTAGCTTACCACACTTGAAATGAAACCACATTCCACACGTATCACACTTAGCACCAGATCTTAAATTCCTCTTACAACCCATACGCTTCACGTTCACGGTCACTAATTCTTCTGAAGCTGGTTGAACAGGGCCCGGGTTTAACTCTAAGCCTCCTATAACAGGTAAGTGTTTTACGACCTTATGGCTGATGATGGCCAAATATCAATAAGCCAAAAGTAGTACCATGATTAAAATAAATTGAAGTACTACTGCATATATTGTATTGATTTAGTGGATTATCTCATTTATCTATAATAAGTAATGGAAATGCGAAGAAAGGTAAGATGTAGTAAGAACTTGGTGGAAGAGAAACAAAGTATGATGGTTACAATGAACAGGGAGCTGCGACCACTCTAGTTTTATGAAAGATGATGATAAATGGTCATATTTTTTAAAACTGTATATATCTTACAGGTGAATTTTGAGCTTGTTATAGCCTTAGGGACAATTGTGGCCTCACATCATTGAATACAACATCACAATAGTCAAAATGTGGCATTACAAGTGCTTCAGTTAATTTCTGTTTAAGTTTCTTTGGAATTACAGTATATGTTCATATTTATATAAGATGAAAGGTCTAAATATCTAAAGAGTCTTTGTTTTTTTTCCTTCATATTCAAAACAACTTGACAAGGATGATAAAGATAAAGTTGAAATTCAGTATGTCAAATTGGGGAAAATATTTGTTTATAAAGCGAGGAGTTAGGGATTGCAATAATTTACCGAGGGTGATGTTTGATAAATTTCCGAATTCTTTGAAATTATTCAGCAAAAGACTAGGTAAACAACTGTTCCTAAATGCAGAGCAGTGGTGATTGATTGATAATTTTTTTATGTAAGTAATGATAATTTTAGGAGTTGGTAGGTCCCTGGTAGCATAAAGGAAAGGATCTCTCATCTCTGCTACTTGAGGTTTTATTTCACATCATTTTTGCATGATTTTCTCCTTTTAAATATGCACCCAACAGTAAAGCACTTTTCTCTTTCTTTTTAGAAGTTGCTTTACATTGCACCGACACAGATATGTCTTATGCCAATGATGTGATAGAGAAGGGCTAGGAGTGGGAAGGAAGCAGCTATGGCCTTAATTGAGGTACAGCCCCAGTATTTGCCTGATATAAAAATGGGATACCAAGCAAAACTATCTTCAGGGCTGCCGACAGTGGGGTTTGAACCCACTATCTCCCAAATGCAAGCTCACAGCTGCACGCTCCTAAGCATGGTCAACTCGCTCGGTCCAGTAAAGTGTAACCGCATGTAAGACTAAGTTTATAAGTATGATGTTAACTATATAACTGGATGTTTGTATGCATGTAGTGATGTAAACAGATATATAAAATGTACACCATGTTTATATACTGTAGGCTTGTATTTGGAAATTAAAGTCATTGGCATCATGGCATCATGGTACTGATTCATGGATAAATAAAAAGTTAATGCCTATGGTACAACCTGCAATCATCAAGTGCAAATTGAAGAAAACAAAACTTTATTTTTTTAAAACATTTCAATGAGAACATTTTTTGTTATTTGGCGTGAATAAGAAGATGAAACTGTGGAATGATCTTTGTCAAGGCAACTCACAAGTCATGTTTGTGAACAATTTCAACATTTTATTTTGATAGATACAAGAGCTGAAAACCCTGCCTCACAAAAGTATTTCAGTGGAAACTGTAGGGGCAAATGTAATTTAACTGTGTTGCTTTTATTAATATACAATGCTGAGAGTAAAATTTCTCAGATTCTTTCTGCTGTTTACGCTGAAATTGTAGTAAATAAAAATGTTAAAGTTTTATTTGACTTTCACAGACTCCCTGAAGCCCATCACACATCCCCAGTTTTCTTTTCAAGCCCACACAGGAAATAATAATGCTGAAGAAAGAAAAACCAACTTACTGGTACTGTATGAATAGCAGATGTCTGAATAATGATTAAATTTTAAAGGGCAGTAATTTAGAACTAAGTAAAATATTAGCTGTGACATTTAAAGTGATAAATATCAAGATTATGAACCTCAGGTGAGTAAAGTCTCTTGGTATATAAGATATGAATTACCATGACAAGTTTAAAAAAAGACAATTTATCCCTTAGTAACCTGATAATATTTTAAGATAGAGAACAAATGATTAAAAGAGAGCAACAGGTAGAACCAAAGCTAAAATGAGCTCATGACCCTTTGATCACTGCCCATCTCTCTTCTATTACGAGTTCTGAGAATATTACCGTTTCACGATGGGCTTCCTGTAACTTCTGCTGTCGTTGTAGCAGTTGCTGGCGATGATTCTGTTGTCGAGCTGCTTCTGTTTGAAGATCTTGTGCTTCAGAGTCTTGTGGAAATTCCTGATGTTAGGAAAATCCAACATTAGTTTTTGATATATTTCATAATTTTAAAACTAAGCACACTGGTGATATTGTCAGGGTAGCAAGAAGTAGACAAAAATTGTTTCTTTTATAACAAATCAATATTCTTCTCTCTTGTGACATGACAATATTCCCCTTGGAACCAACTAACCACGTTCATATTTCCGCCGTCTCTTCTGATACACTCATTGATCTCCTGATAACCAATAATCCACAGAAGGTCCTTAAACACAGTCAAATACCTGTTCCTGAAATATCAACTCATGACCTAATGTACTTAGTGTATACGTTAAGATTTCCTAAATATAGCTCGAAATACACTGACTGACAGAGCAAATGCAACACCAAGAAGGAGTGGTCAGAACTTTATGCCAATTGCAGGGTAGACTGACGTCACTGAGGTATGTTCATGATGTGAAATGTGCCGCTGTGCTGCGCACGTAGCGAACGATAAATGGGACACGGCGTTGGCGAATGGCCCACTTCGTACCGTGATTTCTCAGCCGACAGTCATTGTAGAACGTGTTGTCGTGTGCCACAGGACACGTTTGTAGCTAAGAATGCCAGGCCGCCGTCAACGGAGGCATTTCCAGCAGACAGACGACTTTACGAGGGGTATGGTGATCGGGCTGAGAAGGGCAGGTTGGTCGCTTCGTCAAATCGCAGCCGATTCCCATAGGGATGTGTCCACGGTGCAGCGCCTGTGGCGAAGATGGTTGGCGCAGGGACATGTGGCACGTGCGAGGGGTCCAGGCGCAGCCCGAGTGACGTCAGCACGCGAGGATCGGCGCATCCGCCGCCAAGCGGTGGCAGCCCCGCACGCCACGTCAACCGCCATTCTTCAGCATGTGCAAGACACCCTGGCTGTTCCAATATCGACCAGAACAATTTCCCGTCGATTGGTTGAAGGAGGCCTGCACTCCCGGCGTCCGCTCAGAAGACTACCATTGACTCCACAGCATAGACGTGCACGCCTGGCATGGTGCCGGGCTAGAGCGACTTGGATGAGGGAATGGCGGAACGTCGTGTTCTCCGATGAGTCACGCTTCTGTTCTGTCAGTGATAGTCACCGCAGACGAGTGTGGCGTCGGCGTGG
This sequence comes from Anabrus simplex, assembly GCF_040414725.1. NCBI lineage: Eukaryota > Metazoa > Arthropoda > Insecta > Orthoptera > Tettigoniidae > Anabrus > Anabrus simplex. The sequence goes on along the minus strand of NC_090265.1, from coordinate 1,613,099,600 downwards.
AGAAAGGTCAAATCCGGCAGTAACTGTGGAGCGCCCTACCGCTAGACAACACGGCATCATGGTTTGGGGCGCTATTGCGTATGATTCCACGTCACCTCTAGTGCGTATTCAAGGCACGTTAAATGCCCACCGCTACGTGCAGCATGTGCTGCGGCCGGTGGCACTCCCGTACCTTCAGGGGCTGCCCAATGCTCTGTTGCAACAGGATAATGCCCGCCCACACACTGCTCGCATCTCCCAACAGGCTCTACGAGGTGTACAGATGCTTCCGTGGACAGCGTACTCTCCGGATCTCTCACCAATCGAACACGTGTGGGATCTCATTGGACGCCGTTTGCAAACTCTGCCCCAGCCTCGTACGGACGACCAACTGTGGCAAATGGTTGACAGAGAATGGAGAACCATCCCTCAGGACACCATCCGCACTCTTATTGACTCTGTACCTCGACGTGTTTCTGCGTGCATCGCCGCTCGCGGTGGTCCTACATCCTACTGAGTCGATGCCGTGCGCATTGTGTAACCTGCATATCGGTTTGAAATAAACATCAATTATTCGTCCGTGCCGTCTCTGTTTTTTCCCCAACTTTCATCCCTTTCGAACCACTCCTTCTTGGTGTTGCATTTGCTCTGTCAGTCAGTGTATGTCATTTTTAGAGATTTAAAAATGTAGATTCCCAACACCTAAAAAAAAAAAAAAAATGCAATAAATGTCCTTCGGGTGGCATAATATTAATGCTGTTTGCTTTACGTCGCACCGACGCAGATAGGTCTTATGTCGACGAAGAAATAGGAAAGGCCTAGGAATTGGAAGGAAGCGGCCATGGCCTTAATTAAGTTACAGCCCCAGCATTTGCCTGGTGTGAAAATGGGAAACCATGGAAAATCATCTTCAGGGCTGCCGACAGTGGGGCTCAAACCCACTATCTCCCGATTACTGAATACTGGCCGCACTTAAGCGACTGCAGCTATCGAGCTCGGTCATAATATTACTGAAAGATATAGATGAGAAAATAGATCCGACTCATTGGCTGAATGGTGAGCATACTGGCCTTTGGTTCAGAGGGGTCCTGGGTTCAATTCCCAGCCAGGTCAGGGATTTTAATCTTTTCTAATTAATTCTTCTGGCTCGGGGACTGGGTGTATTTGTCCGTCCCAACACTCTCCTCATCATATTCATACAACACACTGCACTACCAATCACCACAGAAACATGCAATAGTGATTACATCCCTTCATATAGGGTTTGCATCAGGTAGGACATCTGGCCATAAAACAGGGCCAAATCCACATGTGTGATGCAGTTCGCATCCGCGACCCCACAAGTGAGGGAAAAGTGGTAGGAAAAGAAGAAAGAAGACAGATGGAAAATGGAAAATATTATTTCTCATATTCATCGATTTTACAATATACATGCTCCTAAGCGCTGTGTGAAAATAACATGCCCGCCCTGTCTGTGGCTGACAACTGAAACCAAATCTGTGATGGCTCAGCATGATACATTATATAGACATTACAGACAAAATTTATCAGCAGACACATTTGAACAATAGCGTGTACTTCGAAATTGAATTAAACAAAATATCCGCAATAATAAATTTGATTAATTCTGGCATCTATCGAATAATAAAAATGCTGGGAGTACTTGGCAACAACTTCATTCATTAGGTATTAGACTGCCTCCTGTGAACCATGCTAAACCAGAAATAGCACTTGACGAGATTAATAGACACTTTTCAACAGATTCATCTGATCTCCTTTTTTTCTTCGAATTTTGAATTGCTTCAGAGTCTGAAGTGAGATGAGAACTGATGTCAATTAAATTCCAGGCCATGGGGGCTGATGAAATCCCTATATTTATTACAAACATTATGGATATTATATTGCCGACTATTACTGACTATCTAATGCATGCCTCCCGTGTGGTTATTTTCTGAAAAAGTGGAAGAATGCTCAAGTTATCCCAGTTCCAAAAAGGTCGCCAGCTAATATATCATCCGAATTTCATCCTATGTGCATTCTTTCAGCACTGTCTAAAGCTCGAGAAAAATTGATCTATAAACAATTTGAACAATACTTGGAAAAATATTCTGTGTGTGACCCCTTTTAATCTGGTTTCAAGAAAGGACATAGTACAGGGACGTGTATAGATGAGCTATAGAGGAGCAGAAAGTGACCATACTTATTTTACTTGACTTCAGTAGTGCATTTGACACAGTAAATATCGACATATAATTTGCAAAACTGCAAGATTTAATTTAAATCCCTAACCTATTGGCGACAACATATTATTATAAAGGACTGGAAGACTAAGCAAACAGGAGTGCCACAGGGTTCTGTGCTAGGAGCTCTTCTGTTTACTCTATATATCAATGAAATCTCTCCTCAGTTCAGCAACTGTAGCTACCATTAATATGCAGATGATCTACAAATATATTATCACTATAAAGCACCTGATATTGAGTTTGGAATTCATCAGATGAATTCTATTTTAAACCTATGCTAATGGGAATTGTTTATTAATTAACCTAAAAAGACACAAGCTATTATAATAGGGCAGCAACGGCAGCTAAATGTCCTAAACAAGAGGTCATTGCCTTCACTTTTGCTTTGTGGTATAGCTATATCAATTCAGAAGTCTGTAAAGTACTGTATCTTGGGATTATCATAAATGACCCATTAGACTGGAGTGAGTACATAACATGCATCTCTAGGAAAATTCACTCATCATTTCACCCTCTTAAAACTCACCAATCACTTCTTCCATTAAGCATGAAAATTAAACTTATACATATACTTGTACCGTCATATTTCCCATACTTAATTATTGTGATATGTTAATGATTGATGCCACCATAGAACAAACATTGAAATTACAGAGAGCAATGGCTTCATACATCTATATATATATATATATAAAAGTAAAGCTAAGTGGGTGTGTGTTTGGCTAATATGGACTCCAAAACTACTGGACCGATTTTGCTGAAATGTTTACAGTTTGTTCTTATTACTGTACTCCTGAGTCAGTTTAGGAAGTGGTTTGAATGAAATCTGATGGGTAGCTTTTTATGATGAGTAATTTTATGTAATTAATTTAATTGCAAAGCCGCACCAAGATTGGATCGACTTGGTGGACAAATTGTCGCAAGGTGACAGCAGCTTACGCTATATTATGACAGTCCGGTAAGAAATGCTATACATAAGAGGATGGGAACACGCCGCCTTGCTAGGAGGTTCATGACCGTACCTCTTATTTGGAAATAAAAATGAAACATGGCGTGATCGACATGGACTTTCATGTCATAGGACCAACTTTGATATGTCTGTCAAGTTTGAATAATGTAGGTGTGTATTAGATGTGAAGAAATGTCTGAAACTGTGAAAAATATAGAATATCAACAGTGGAATGACAGGAGTTATCACCCACTCCTAATGAAGAGCTACTAGGGTTTTGGGGCATAGCCCTAATGAGCAAGGGCGAGTCCATATAATGTATCTTATCTTACTATGTATAAAAATGGATGTATGCGTGTGTGTAAATGACACATCTCCCCCTAAACTACTGGAGCAATTTTAACCAAACTTGGCATACTTATGACTTACTATCTGGAGATGAGCACTGTGAGGGTAAGCTATCCCTAGCACCCTTAGGGGTGCGGGGTCGTGGTGGGGGTGGGAGTGGGGTTAGGTATAAATATAATTGAAAATCCATAGTTTTCGGGCTCGCTGAGATGAATAGTGTCACTCCAGTTTTTTTAAGTCCAACCCTTTAGCATATGGAATGAAAAGGGGTAAAAAATAAATTGTCCAAAATGACCAAGATAATGGATGTATGAATGTTATAGCACAGCTATCAACCAAAATTGGTACAGGTATAACTTACACCCTGAAAAATATACTGTGGGGGTATGACACCCCTAGAACCACCAGGGTAGGGGCTGAAATGTAAATATAACTAAAAATGACCAATGATAATGTTGAATCTATAGTTTCCGGGACTACTGGAGTGATTTCAACCAAACTTGGTACACTTATGACTTACTGTCAGGAGATAGCAGTGTGGGGGTATGACAACTTTAGCACCCTTAGGTGTAGGGTTTGGAGGGGGGTGAGATATACAAATAATCAAAAGTAGTGTCGAATCCATAGTTTTCGGGGTCGCTGAAATGAATAATAACAATCCAGATGTCGTTTAAGTCCAAGTTGAGCCCCAATCAGCAGGGTGGTAAGAAGGGGTGAAGAAAAGAAAATGTCCAAAGTGACCGAGAATATGGATGTTTGTGTGTATGTTCCAAGTTTCAGCATATTGTAGCTGTCATATAAACTTTGTAAATATGTTACCTACTATGTGAAAAAAATATTCTGGTGGCAAGATGCCTCTAGAACCCCTAAGGAAGGCAGTGAAATGACCTATATTTGTGTTTTTGGGACTATGGGAGAGATTTCAACCATATTTGGTACACTTAAGATTTACTATCAGGACACAAAATGTGAGGAGGTATGACAGCCCTAGCGTGCGCGGCGATGGGAGGGGGTGAGATATAAAAATGATTTAAAATCATGTGGAATCGATAGTTTCTAGGGTCTCTGAGATGAATAGTGCCACTTTGAATTTTATTATTAAAGTTCAAGTTCAGCCTCCTTTTGCGTAGGTGATGAGAAAAGGCGAAAAAGAAAATTAATGATGTTTTTTGCTTTACGTCCCGCTAACTACTTTTTTACGGTTTACGGAGACGTTGAGGTGCCGGAATTTTGTCCTGCAGGAGTTCTTTTACATGCCAGTAAATCGACCAATACGAGGCTGACGTATTTGAGCACCTTCAAATACCACCGGACTGAGCCAGGATCGAAGCTGCCAAGTTAGAGACACAAGGCCAGCATATTTTAGAAACATCTAACACGGTTGAATTAATAAATGCGGGTGAAGCTACCACCCCCGGAGGCCTAGGTTCGATTCCCGGCTTTGCCACGAAATTTGAAAAGTGGTACGAGGGCTGGAATGGGGTCCACTCAGCCTCGGGAGGTCAACTAAGTAGAGGTGGGTTTTATCCCCACCTCAGCCACCCTGGAAGTGGTTTTCTGTTGTTTCCTACTTCTCTTCAGAGCAAATGCCGGGATGGTACTTAACTTAAGGCCATGGCTGCTTCCTTCCCTCTTCCTTGTCTATCCCTTCCAATCTTCCCATCCCCCCGCAAGGCCCCTGTTCAGCATAGCAGGTGAGGCTGCCTGGGCGAGGTACTGGTCACCCTCCCCAGTTTAACCCTTGACCCAGAGTCTGAAACTCCAGGACACTGCCCTTGAGGTGGTAGAGGTGGGATCCCTCACTGAGTCCGAGGGAGAAATGTACCCTGGAGGGTAAACAGATAAAGAAGAAGAAAAATAAAATTTTTGTAAATAATATAAATTTATTAAGGACTAGCAGTTACCCGCGGCTTCAATCGCGTGGATTCCGTAATTTGATAACGGTAATCGTTTCTCAGCATTGTACTCACCCCAGACACTCTTTGTAAACCACGTTTGTAGTATTGCCTTTTGGAGCTAAGACGACCATGCGACATAGAACTGTACATGTGAGAAAGAGTCTTGTCTCAAGCCGAAAAAGAAAATACATGTTTCGTTATTATGGAAGGAGATTCCAAATACTGATTTCCATGTCTGTAATATTTTCATTTTTTGAGATATAAGTATCCTCACAAAATTAATACAACTCCTTTTTCACCCGCAACCACCCCCGCCTGTTAATTGTTTCACCCCTAAAAATGCGTGTTTTCTTTATTTTTAAAGGAGATTCTAAATACCACTTTTCACGCCTGTAAACTACAGTTTTTGAGATATAAGTTTCTCCATAAAAATAATTCAATTTTTTCACTTCTTTTCACCGTCCCCCAAAGTGAATTTTCTGGAAACAAAAAAATACCTGTTTCTTTATGTATAAAGGAGGTTCCAAATACCATTTATCATGACTGTAACTTCTTCAGTTTTTGAGATATATGTATCCTCATAAAAAGAACTAAACTCCTTTTCATTCCCCCCTCCCCCAAGTAGATCCCCCCAAAATGTGTGTTTTATAAATTTTTAAAGGAGGTTCCAAGTACCATTTTTCACTTTAGTTTTTGGGTTATAAGTATCCTCATAGAAAATAATTCAACTCCTTTTTCACCCCAATGCCCTCCTGTTAAGTTGATTCCCCCTCCCCCCAAATGCATGTTTCTTTATTTTTAAAGGAGATTCCAAATAGCCTACCAGTTTTCACCTTGGGTTAAGTGAATTTTCCAAAAACAGAAAGTACCTGTTTCTTCATTGATACAGGAGCTTCCAAATACCAATTATCACGACTGTAACATCTTCAGGTTTTTGAGATATATGTATCCTCATAAAAAATAATTCAACTCCTTCCCCTCTCCAAGTTCAATTTCCCCCAAAATGCATGATTACTTATTTTTAAAATATATTCCAAATACCAGTTTTCACGCCTGTAACATCTTTAGATATTTTAGATGTACTGTAAGTGCTCTCTAACAAATAATTCAATTCATTTTTCATTTCTTTCACCCCCTTAAGTGGATATTCCGAAAACAAAAAGATGCGTGTTTCTAAATTTGTAAAGGAGATCCAAATACCAATTTTCACGTCTGCAACTTTTAGTTTTTTATATATAAGCATCCTTATACAAAGAATTAAATTCATTTTTCAGTTCTTTCAGCCCCCTTAAGTGGAATTTCTGAAAGAAAAAAAAAGAAATATATATTTCTTTATATCTAAAGGAGACTCCCAACACAAATTTTCACGTCTGCAACATCTTCAGTTTTTGAGATATTACTACTCCAATAAAAAAAAATTCAACCCCCTTTTCAGCCCTTTTTACCTCCCCATTTTAAGTGGTTTCTTCCGAAAACAAAAAATACATGTTTCTTCACTTTTAAAAGATTAAAAATACCAATTTTCACATCTGTAACATGTTAAGTTTTCGAGATGTTCCGTAGATATGCTCATTTTAAAAATTCACCCCCTTTTTTCAGTTTCTCTTAAGTGGCTTTTCCAACAACAAATTATCTTTGTTTCTTTACTTTTACAGGAGATTCCAGGTGCCAGTTTTCAATTCTGTAACATGCTACGTGTCTGAGATATATTGTAGGCCCTGATATATTCTTTTTAAAAATTCATCCCGTTTGTCACTCCCGTTCACCCCCTATTCATTGGATTTTCCAAAAACAAAGGAGATTCCAAATACCAATTTTCATGTCTATAACATCTTCAGTTTGTGGGATATAAGTATCCTCATGAAAGGTATTCAACCCATTTTCTCCCCTTTTCACCCTCGTCTCAGTGGGATTTTTCGAAAACAAAAAATACCGTACGTGTTATTTTTAAAGGAGATTCCAAATACCAATTTTTACGTCTGTAAACCTTTTAAGTGTTTGAAATATAGATATCCACATTTAAAAATTTCACCCCCCTTTTCACCCCCTTAGTGACGGAATATCCGAAAATCCTCCCTTAGTCAGTACCTACACCCTAATATAAATGTATCTTCAAAATTTCATTTCTTTATGTCCAGTAGTTTTGGCTCGACGATGATGAATCAGTCAGTCAGTCAGTCAGTCAGTCAGTCAGTCAGTCAGTCAGTCAGTCAGTCAGTCAGTCAGTCAGTCAGTCAGTCAGGACATGCTATTTTATATATATAGACTAGCAATTACCCGCGGATTCACTCGCGTGGATTTCGTAATGTGATCAAAGTAATCATTCCTCGGCATTGGACTAAGACATTATCTGAAAATTCCTAAACTTGAGTTTCATTTACCCCAGAATTTTTTTGTAAACCATGTTTGTGGTATTACCTCTTGGGGCTAAGACGTCCATGCGACATAGAACTGTACAAGTGAGAAACAGTCTTCGCTCAAGTCGAAAAATAAATACATGTTTCTTTATTTTTAAAGGAGATTCCAAATACCTATTCCCACATCCTCATAAAAGTAATTCGACTCATTTTTCACCCCAGACCGTTAAGTTGATTCCCCCCCCCCCTCCAAAAATGCGTGTTTCTTCATTTTTAAAGAAGATTCCAAATACAAATTTTCACGTCTTTAACGTCTTTAGTTTTTGAGATGTAAGGTACCGGTATACTCATACAAAGAATTCTACTAATTTTTCAATTCATTTACCCGCCCTTAAGTGGATTTTCCGAAGACAAAATAACACGTGTTTCTTTACTTTGAAAGAAGATTCCAAATACAAATGTTCATGCCTCGAACATCTTCAGTTTTTGAGATATAACTATCGCCACAAAAAGAATTTAACTCCTTTTTCAGCCCAGCCCGTTAAGTTTAGTTTTTGAGATGTAAGGTACCGGTATACTCATACAAAGAATTCTACTAATTTTTCAATTCATTCACCCGCCCTTAAGTGGATTTTCCGAAGACAAAATAACACGTATTTCTTTACTTTGAAAGAAGATTCCAAATACAAATGTTCATGCCTCGAACATCTTCAGTTTTTGAGATATAACTATCGCCATAAAAAGAATTTAACTCCTTTTTCAGCCCAGCCCGTTAAGTTGATTCCCCTCCTCCAAAAATGCGTGTTCCTTCATTTTTAAGGAAATTCCAAATACAAATTTTCACGTGTGTAACATTTTTTTGAGATAGAAGTTTCTTCGTAAGAAGAATGAATTTTTTTCACTTCCTTTCACCCTCCCCCCTTAAGTGAATTTCCCGAAAACCAAAAGTAGGTACTTGTTTCTTTATATATAAATGAGCTTCCAAATACCAGTCATCACGACTGTAACATCTTCAGTTTTGAGATATATGTATCCTCATAAAAAAGAATTAAACTCCTTTTCCACCGCCTCCGCCCCAAGTTGAATCTCCCCTGCAAAAATGCGTGTTTATTTTTAAAGGAGATTCCAAATACTAATTTTTACGTCTGTAACATCTTTAGTTTTTGAGATGTAAGTATCCTCATACAAAGAATTAAACTCATTTTTCAGTTCTTTCAGCCCCCTTAAGTGGAATTTCTGAAAAAAAAGAAATATATATTTCTTTATATCTAAAGGAGACTCCAAACACAAATTTTCACGTCTGCAACATCTTCAGTTTTTGAGATATTACTACTCCAATAAAAAAAATTCAACCCCCTTTTCAGCCCTTTTTACCTCCCCATTTTAAGTGGTTTCTTCCGAAAACAAAAAATACATGTTTCTTCACTTTTAAAAGATTAAAAATACCAATTTTCACATCTGTAACATGTTAAGTTTTCGAGATGTTCCGTAGATATGCTCATTTTAAAAATTCACCCCCTTTTTTCAGTTTCTCTTAAGTGGCTTTTCCAAAAACAAATTATCTTTGTTTCTTTACTTTTACAGGAGATTCCAGGTGCCAGTTTTCAATTCTGTAACATGCTACGTGTCTGAGATATATTGTAGGCCCTGATATATTCTTTTTAAAAATTCATCCCGTTTGTCACTCCCGTTCACCCCCTATTCATTGGATTTTCCAAAAACAAAGGAGATTCCAAATACCAATTTTCATGTCTGTAACATCTTCAGTTTGTGGGATATAAGTATCCTCATGAAAGGTATTCAACCCATTTTCTCCCCTTTTCACCCTCGTCTTAGTGGGATTTTTCGAAAACAAAAAATACCGTACGTGTTTCTTTATTTTTAAAGGAGATTCCAAATACCAATTTTTACGTCTGTAAACCTTTTAAGTGTTTGAAATATAGATATCCACATTTAAAAATTTCACCCCCCTTTTCACCCCCTTAGTGACGGAATATCCGAAAATCCTCCCTTAGTCAGTACCTACACCCTAATATAAATGTATCTTCAAAATTTCATTTCTTTATGTCCAGTAGTTTTGGCTCGACGATGATGAATCAGTCAGTCAGTCAGTCAGTCAGTCAGTCAGTCAGTCAGTCAGTCAGTCAGTCAGGACATGCTATTTTATATATATAGACTAGCAATTACCCGCGGATTCACTCGCGTGGATTTCGTAATGTGATCAAAGTAATCATTCCTCGGCATTGGACTAAGACATTATCTGAAAATTCCTAAACTTGAGTTTCATTTACCCCAGAATTTTTTTGTAAACCATTGTGTGGGATATAAGTATCCTCATGAAAGGTATTCAACCCATTTTCTTGGGGCTAAGACGTCCATGCGACATAGAACTGTACAAGTGAGAAACAGTCTTCGCTCAAGTCGAAAAAATAAATACATGTTTCTTTATTTTTAAAGGAGGTTCCAAATACCTATTCCCACATCCTCATAAAAGTAATTCGACTCATTTTTCACCCCAGACCGTTAAGCTGATCCCCCCCCTCCAAAAATGCGTGTTTCTTCATTTTTAAAGAAGATTCCAAATACAAATTTTCACGTCTTTAACGTCTTTAGTTTTTGAGATATAAGGTACCGGTATACTCATACAAAGAATTCTACTAATTTTTCAATTCATTCACCCGCCTTTAAGTGGATTTTCCGAAGACAAAATAACACGTGTTTCTTTACTTTGAAAGAAGATTCCAAATACAAATGTTCATGCCTCGAACATCTTCAGTTTTTGAGATATAACTATCGCCATAAAAAGAATTTAACTCCTTTTTCAGCCCAGCCCGTTAAGTTTAGTTTTTGAGATGTAAGGTACCGGTATACTCATACAAAGAATTCTACTAATTTTTCAATTCATTCACCCGCCCTTAAGTGGATTTTCCGAAGACAAAATAACACGTGTTTCTTTACTTTGAAAGAAGATTCCAAATACAAATGTTCATGCCTCGAACATCTTCAGTTTTTGAGATATAACTATCGCCATAAAAAGAATTTAACTCCTTTTTCAGCCCAGCCCGTTAAGTTTAGTTTTTGAGATGTAAGGTTCCGGTATACTCATACAAAGAATTCTACTAATTCTTCAATTCATTCATCCGCCCTTAAGTGGATTTTCCGAAGACAAAATAACACGTGTTTCTTTACTTTGAAAGAAGATTCCAAATACAAATGTTCATGCCTCGAACATCTTCAGTTTTTGAGATATAACTATCGCCATAAAAAGAATTTAACTCCTTTTTCAGCCCAGCCCGTTAAGTTGATTCCCCTCCTCCAAAAATGCGTGTTCCTTCATTTTTAAGGAAATTCCAAATACAAATTTTCACGTGTGTAACATTTTTTTGAGATATAAGTTTCTTCATAAGAAGAATGAATTTTTTGCACTTCCTTTCACCCTCCCCCCTTAAGTGAATTTCCCGAAAACCAAAAGTAAGTACTTGTTTCTTTATATATAAATGAGCTTCCAAATACCAGTCATCACGACTGTAACATCTTCAGTTTTGAGATATATGTATCCTCATAAAAAAGAATTAAACTCCTTTTTCACCACCTCCGCCCCAAGTTGAATCTCCCCTCCAAAAATGCGTGTTTATTTTTAAAGGAGATTCCAAATACTAATTTTTACGTCTGTAACATCTTTAGTTTTTGAGATATAAGTATCCTCATACAAAGAATTCAACTAATTTTTCAATTAATTCACCCCCTTAAGTGAATTTTCCAAGGACAAAAGATTACTTGAAAGGCTGAGCGCAACAGTGGTCTAACTCTCCTCTAACTCGCCATCTGTTATTATTAACTTTGAATCTATACATACTGAATAAAGTCGTTTTTCGTGCGTTGGCAGCTATGTTATTTTTTGTCCCCGAAAATAAGCAATGAATATTTAGTGCAACTGCGGTCTAAGCCACTTCTGCCTATCAGAATTGGTATATGAGGTCACGTGCACAAACAAACAAAATGGCTGACGGTGTTAGTGTTGTCTGTGATGTAAGTAATAGTTCTGACGAAAATTCAATGGAAAAGGACAGTCCAAGAAGTCGAAAGAGGACAAGAAGCGTAGAAATGTGGGCTAGAAATATGAGGAAGAAAAAAGAAACACTGGAGAACAATGTGTCGGTCGTACGGGAAAGTCAGTTGCCAAGAGACAACAAGGTCCACCCTTGCAACTGTGTAAATAGGCTAAGTGCTATGAAGGGACCAGTGAGAACGACAGAAAGGGAATTTTTGAAAGGTTTTGGAGACTAGGAGATTTCGCTATACAAAATGCATTTATAAATGGCAGTGTAAAAGTGAGTAATGTAAACAAACGTTATGGTGAAGATAAAGTAAACAGCAGAAGTAAACAGCAGACGTCAATTTTCTCGAGAATATTTTGTTTGTGTTCAGGGTTGTGATAGGAAAATGTGTGTTTTTTTTTGCTAGGGGCTTTACGTCGCACCGACACAGATAGATCTTATGGCGACGATGGGATAGGAAAGGCCTAGGAGTTGGAAGGAAGCGGCCGTGGCCTTAATTAAGGTACAGCCCCAGCATTTGCCTGGTGTGAAAATGGGAAACCACGGAAAACCATCTTCAGGGCTGCCGATAGTGGGATTCGAACCTACTATCTCCCGGATGCAAGCTCACAGCCGCGCGCCTCTACACGCACGGCCAACTCTCCCGGTAGGAAAATTTGTAAAGAAGCCTTCATTTCGTTACTGGGACTAAGTAATGGTAGACTGAGTCGTTGTGTTTCCACAAGACAAGTTGAAGGAACTCCCAAACATGATGGTAGGGGAAAACACAACAGTAGGCCTAATAAAACTACTGAAAACCAAGAAAAATATATTCAGGAACTAATTGAGTCCATCCCTAAACGTGCAACTCATTATTCAGTGAAAGTGATTCCTCACAGAAGATATCTTTCAGAGGGGTTAAATGTATCTAGACTTTATTTGTTATATGTTGAATGGATGAAAACTGAGCGTAAGAACGAACCTGTTGTGAGTGAGTATATGAATAGACATATTTTCAATACCAAATTTAACCTTTCTTTCCAAAAGCCTGCAACTGACACTTGTAAAACATGTGATGTGTTAAATGCTAAGCTACAGTGTGCAGATGAGGAGGAAGGTAGAATGACATTAAAAGCGTATTTAGAACTGCACCAAAGAAAGGCTACACAGGCCTATGAAAATCTTAAGGATGACATTAAAAAGTCAAAAGGAATCAATGATATGAAGGTTATTAGGTTATTACAGTTGATATGCAACAAGCACTACCGACCCCTCATCTTCACACTAATGAAGTATTTTATGAGCGTCAGTAATGGACATGTAACTTTTGTATACATGACTGTACAAGTAATGAAGTTTATATGTATGTGTGGCCTGAAAATTATGCAGGAAGGGGTGCAGATGAGATAATACTTGTTTGGGTGAATTTTGTGATGAACGCCTACAGGGCATTAAAACATTAGTTGCATATTCAGACAACTGCTGTGGTCAGAACAAGAACATTACTGTTGTTGCATTTTGGCTACATATTATTCACAAACTTTTGGTTGAATCTGTGGAGCATAAATATCTTGTCTCTGGCCACAGCTATTTACCCTGTGACACAGACTTTGCTCTTATTGAAAAGAGGAAAAAGGTACATAAGTATGTATTTATTCCTTCAGAATGGGTCAGTGTAATCTTGCAATCAAGACTTAAACATCCATTCAAGGTAAAAGAAATGAAGAAGCATGACTTTGTTTCAGCACAACCACTAGTGGATAAAATGTGTAATAGAAAGTTTTCTGAATAAGATAAAGCTGCTGTTAATTTTAGTAAAATTTCATGTTTGAAATTTACTAAGGACCACCCATGGAAATACTTTTATAAACATTCACAGTCACAACTAGAGGGTTACAGTTCAGTAAATGATACTAAGGGGAAAATACGTAGAGAGAAACACACTTTTGATTTTGGTACCATTATGCTCCCTGTAGGGGCTGCCTGGCCGAGGTGGTAAAGGCGTGCTCGGTTCGCCCGGAAGGACGTGGGTTCGAATCCCCGTCAGGAAGTCGTAAAATTTAAGAAACGAGATTTCCACTTCCGGAGGTGCATATGGCCCTGAGGTTCACTCAGCCTACACCAAAAATGAGTACCAGGTTAATTCCTGGGGGCAAAGACGGCCGGGCGTAGAGCTAACCACTCTACCCCATCAAGTGCCGAGGTTACGAATGCTGGAAGCCTTTACCTTCCACCCCTCCAAGGGCCTTCGTGGCCTGTACGGAGATGACTTTGCTTTGCTTTATGCTCCCTGTAAAGCACAAAACTCCAAGGCCAATGAAAAGGAATTGAATTCGTTTCATGAGGACACATATCTCAAGAACTGAAGATAATCGGTATTTAGAAGATCCTTTACTATTAAAGAATAATATTTTTGCAGAAAAATTCACTTAAAGGGCGGCGGGGGGGGGGAGTGTGAAAGTAAGTGAAAAAAGTGAATTATTTTTATGGGAATACTTATATCTCAAAACTGAAGGTAACACATGTGAACATTGGTATTTGGAATCTCCTTTAAACATAAAGAAACACGCCTTCTTTTTTTTTGGGGGGGGGGGGGGTAAATCAACTTAACCGCGGTGGGGTGAAAACGGAGGTGAGACCAATTGATTTTACTGTTCCTAATGTACTTATAACGAACCTCCGTGGCTCAGGCGGCAGCGCGCTGGCCTCTCACCACTGGGTTTCGTGGTTCAAATCCCCGTCACTCCATGTGAGGTTTGTGCTGGACAAAGCGGAGGCGGGACAGGTTTTTCTCCGGGTACTCCGGTTTTCCCCGTCATCATTCATTCCAGAAACACTCTCCAATATAATTTCATTTCATTTGTCATTCATTAATCATTGCCCCAGACGAGTGCGACAGGCTTCAGCAGCCGGCACAACTCCTATCCTCACCGCTAGCTGTGGGCTTATTCATTTCATTCCTGACCCGGTTGAATGACTGGAAATAGGCTGTAGTTTTTCAATGTACTTATTCTGATCATAAACCGATCATTTTTAATCTTTCCTGGGTTCGTTTTCAAGAGCCATCTTTTCCTTTGGAGAACCTTCTTAGATTACAGTAGATTCTTCTGGCATATAAATAAAAAATTAAACACATTTGAAATAAACGACAGGAATGAAATTGCCCGTGCAATTGTTCACCTCTATAATGCATGGAAGTATGTCATTCGTATCGCCAGAAGTCCTGCGCACTTGCCTACGGGCGACAATGGTGGTGGTCATACTGTCATCAATGACAATGGCAGCAGATGTAATTTAACGCCAAGTAGAGGTCTTGCATCTTGGTGTGGGGTACAGAACATCAATAATAATAATAATAATAATAATAATAATAATAATAATAATAATAATAATAATAATAATAATAATAATAATAATGTTCTGGACCGTCGTCAAAAAGTGCAGACCGTGCTGGAAATGGGTCCTGGACGGGTAATGACTACGATTGCAGTCCGGCCGCCGGTTCAGTACCGCCAAGGCACCCAAGACGACACCACGCCGTATCTCCTCAAGGATTTGATCCACATTAAATATGCTTATAGGAAAAGGTGGCAAAGATTTAGTGACCCTACTGACCGGGCGGAATACCTGGACCTAGCCCGGGAAGTACGAAATCGATTGCTGGAAAAAAGATTTTAAAATGGGAGGAACTTTGCCGTAATCTCTCAGAAAACGAGTCAGATCGTGAATTTTGGCGGGATCTCTCAGAAAACGAGTCAGATCGCGAATATCGGCGGGTTATATATAAAACGATAAGCATTCAATTATAAATTTCAGTATAATACCGTAGCGAAGCACGGGTATCTTGCTAGTTTTATATATATATATTAGGTTTAAGTATTCACAGTGTTTTCTTTTTCGATACTTATTTCTCAAATATTCTGACATGACCATGAAGATGATGGCTTTGATATATCTGATTATGTATAATGACAATGTTTTATTTTTGTAAATCTTATTTCTCAAATAGTCTGACACAGTCATGAAAGTGCTGGCATTGATATACATGATTATGTTTAAGTTTTCTTTTTTTTGAAACCTATTTCCAAAAATATTCTGAGACCATGAAGATGATGGCTTTGATATATCTTTGAGATATCTGATCTGATATATCGACAATGAACATGCGCTGTTTTGCGTTGCATTCAACTGGTCACTAAACACGTCTGCTCCTCTCACCCACTCACATGTAATGGCACAGAGATGTACTCGGGAGATGCGCACTCACAGCAACCGATTGGTGCATCGAAATCACGGTTTCCAGCACTTCTTATGACGGGCAGTTCTCCTGTTCATTAACAAGAGGCAATTCCGCGTCAGTATTATAAATATTTCCGAGCCAGTTTTATTTTGCCCACCCTATAGATACCCATTAGCCAGCACACCATACATCTTATTTCTCTATTGGTAAGTCTTGCTTTATCGACAACCTTTCACTAATTTCACAGAATTAGTACTCACTAAAAGCAGGATGTTACCTACTGTATGTCGTCACTATGCCTGGCCAGCTAGGTATAAAAGAGCCGTCAATTTCCTCCGAGTGTCTCTCTCTCTCTGTGTGTGACTGCTGGATTTCGCCATGGCTCGTGGCCTAGTAGGATAGGACATGCCCGAAATATAAAAAGCTCCACTATTTTTGTAACACCTCTCCTTTTTGAGGGAGATATTTTAATTTTTTAAATTTCTTGGAAGTCTTGGCTTGTTTTTCAATTAGAATTTATTTAACGCCGGTTCTCTCAAAACATAAAGATGTTTGTACCCCATATCTATAGTTTTATTGGAAATGCTTGAGTTCACTCTATTTACTTGTTTACTGAATTGTTAACTGAAAATTCAGAACACAAATAAATTAATGAAACAATATTTTGCAAATGAAGCATTTTTTGGTTTTTTTGCTACTATCTTGTTCAGCTTTGAGGCCCATTTGCTTCCTTATACAGTACCTATCGTCTGCATCTGTTACAAATCAAGGGGACCTACTCTTGCTCTAAATGATTTAGATGTATTTCGTATATTCTAACTGTATTTTCAATTTGTTAACAAAATCAATTATGCTTCTTAATGACTAGTGTATAATGATTGAAACAAAATTACTCACTCGTAATAGGAATTTAAACAGAAAAAATGCCGAATGTTGTTGTTGTTGGTGGTGGTGGTACGATTCTACGGCAAACAAAGGAAATTATGTGAAGGGATAGATTTGAAAAAATACATAAAGCACCAAATATAAACAGACTCTACCGGAATTTTCATGCTCGGTAGTAGTACACGACACAGCTACACAGAAACATTTGGTGGTTTGCCAATATAGCCAGGCATTAGGCTATTTATAGTCATGCAGTGATGTACTCTGAACCGTCCAAACGAAGTAGACTTTCCAATCCAGCTGTCAAGTCCGACTCGTTGGCTGAACGGTCAGCGTACTGGTCTTCGGTTCAGAGGGTCCCGGGTTCGATTCCCGGCCGGGTTGGGGATTTTAACCTTAATTAGTTAATTCCAATTGGGTGTATGTGTTGTCTTCATCATTTCATCCTCATCACGACGTGCAGGTCGCCTACGGGAGTCAAATAGAAAGCCCTGCACCCGGCGAGCCGAACCCGTCCTGGGATATCCCGGCACTAAAAGCCATACGACATTTCATTTCCAGCTGTCAATCCTGAATCGGAGGAAACGTTTCCATTGTTGATAAGAGTATGGCTAGGTGCTGTACATACAACAAAATTCGAAGCGTAATAAGAAAATTCACTTTACATTGACACCACTCTTCATATCATACTCCGCGTTGTGGGTGGGGGTGGTAGAATAGCACCCACGAGATCCCCTGCCTGTCCTAAAGGGGGCCTCAGGGGCTCTTAACTTGCGAGCGCGGATTGGTGACCACGGGGTGCTTAGCGCAGTTCTGACATTGCTTCCACTTAGGCCTACTTGTGTCAGGCTCTTGTTTTATTTTTATTTTTTTCCCACTTAATTTTTGTTCAGAGAGAATGACTACCTAGTTGTACTTCGTCTTTAAACAAAAATCACCACCACTACCACCTTACTTTCATCTATCCTATCCGACTTCCCTTGGTCAACTTTTGTTATTTTCTGACCCCAACGGTAGGCCTATTAGGTTCGCGAACCCTAGGTAGTCTTTCATTTTCATACTCTTCGTGGCCCTTGTCTTTCTTTGGCTGATACCTTCTTTTTTGAAGTGTCGGATCCGTTCCATTTTTCCCTATGATTAGTGTTAACAGAGGATGGTTGCCTAGTTGTACTTCCTCTTAAAACAATAATCACCACCACCATGTCAATACTCAAGAATTTGACACATCTAAGATGAAAGAAGCGAAATAGTAAAAAAATCTAAATTTATAAAACGCTCATTGAAGTAAGACTTTGTAATCTAGACTGCCAAGGTACCTAATTTACTAATTACGTATTTTAAATAGTCTATCTGGAATTTTCTTGGCATTGAAAACAAGCTTTTACGTACGGTACACGCAAAAGGGAAGTTATTTAAGCAGAAATATATGCAAAGCATATACATTCCTGTAAGTATGTTATAATTAAAATGTAGGTCTCTTACACATGAATACAAAATATTCTGCTTTATACTGGGTGTACCTGCGTTCTTTATGATCCCAGTCTGTGCCTGATGCGGTTCCTTCCTGGCGCCAAAGGTCGGTGCTGACCTACTAGAAAGCACATCACGAAGTGCAAGCAGTTCTGACAACGTCAGGTCTAGGACACACATTTCTCAAGAAGTACCCCCAATTTAAAAATGAAATTCGGGGTACTTTTCCAGGCTTGCTGAAGTTGTTACTGTCTACCATAACGAGTAGAAGAGAAAGTGTGAGCTCTTAAGAATGCTATTGAGGATATTATTATTAAACTACAACAAGCTTTAGACTCAGGTATGTTAGCAGCTGGTTTATTTATAGATCTTAAAAAGGCTTTTGACACAGCTGATCATAAAATTTTATTACATAAATTAGAAGTAGCAGGCATTAGAGGAATTGCATTGGATTGGTTTGTTGATTACCTCTCTAATAGGGAGCAGTTTGTTACATGTAATAATAATCAGAGTAATGTGAAGGTGATCTCAACTGGTGTGCCTCAGGGTTCTGTGCTTGGGCCTTTATTGTTTCTTATCTTCATTAATGATATTGGTCACCTTAAATTAAATGGAAGACTATCCATTTTTGCTGATGACACTAATATTTTTTATACAGGCTCTAGCAATCATGAACTTGAACAAAATATGCAGCAGGATATTCGATTACTTGAAACATGGCTTAATTCCAACCGATTAACTATCAATCTAACAAAAACAAACTACATAAATTTTCACAAACCTTTATATGTATTAAATTTGGATAAAAATCTGCTTTTCTTCAATCAAAAGTAATGAAAGTGCACAGTACTAAATTCTTAGGACTGATTATAGATGAATATCTGTCGTGGAGTAATCACGTGGAGACTATTTGTAATAAAATTATCCCTGTGATTGGTATCCTCAGTAGATTGCGATATAAGTTTTCTCGTGGGTTGTTGAAGGGTATTTACTGTGCTCTTATTGAAGGCCACATCTCTTATATGATACATGTCTGGGCATGCTGTAATAAAGAATTATTTGGAAAGGTAGAGGTCCTTAGGAAGAGAGCACTAAAAATAATTTTCAAACTGCCCATTCTGACACCGACTAAAGATCTGTATAAATATTGTAATATATTATCACTTCCAAACCTCCGCATAAAGGCTTCTATAATTATGATCTATAAAATTCAAAACAAATTAGTCCGCTCAAACACATCAGTAATTACCAATTCACAGATTCATAATTATGAAACAAGAATTATTTATAATATTCACTACAATTAGATTCATTCCACTAGTTATGGTCAAAACTCTCTTTGGCATTTTTCTATAACTATGTATAACTCGCTTCCAAAAAATATAAAAATGTTACCAACTTTATCTATCTTCAAGAGTAATGTAACTAAATACCTGAAGTAGTATGGTAAATATGGTTAGGAAGCTTTGTCCTATCTTATCTCTTACACCATGTTAAATTATATATTTACTGTATTTTATTTTGTAATCAGATTGTGAATATAGCTGCCATTGTCATTTATTTGTATTGCACCAAGAAGAGCCTTGGCTCAGGTGCCTATATTGAAATGAAAAAAAAAAGTTGTTCCCTGTTGGCTATTATAGGGACGGTGATGAATCGTCCGCTAGGGGCAGCACCATTGCTATCCGAGAGTTGGTATCTGCGTAATGTGGTTATGTTCGGTAATGTTGTTCTGTGAAGGCAAGAACTTAATTGTCGTGCATTATTGTTAAGTGAAAGTGAAGAGCGTGTAATTTGGTGATGGTATTCTTTTATTTAGTGTAAATATAGTGCTGAGTTTATAAAACTTACAAAAATACCGACGAGGAAAAAAATGCCTACTTGCTTCGTGCCAGGATGTTAAGTCTGGCTACAAAACTACAAAAGGTAAACACTTCTTCAAACCACCTAAAAATGAAGCAGAATTTTCAAAATGGCAAAAGGCGATTCCCAGAAAGGACAAAAAGCTTTCTGATACGTGTTATGTGTGCGATTCAAATTTTTTTGATGAATTTATTGTTAAATCAGATTAATTTGTAATACAAAGCGAAGAGGTAGAAATTCCTTGAGATAGATCGAAACCGAAAACTGGCGCTGTCCCTCATATATTCCCCAATTTGCCACAATATCTCACGAAACAATTAAACAAACGAAAATCACCCTGTAAAAGACAACCTCCGAAGACGAAGGAAGGTTCAAGAAACAAATCACACAGGCCTCACCTCGAATAAAATTTCGATGCTTTTTCTGAGAGTGTTAAAAAGAAATGAAATACAGTAGATTCATACACCGCTAAAAAGACAATAAGTTCACTTAGAAACAAACTAAAAAGACATGGACGTATTATACAGAGGTGTGAAAATTATTAGAATAATTTGAAAATTTTGTATAAAATCATATTTATTCATTGATATTTTACTTCCAATTGAAATTAATCACATATTTAGTGTTTGGTATGCATGCTCTTTGAATTGTATGATAGATTCAATCTGATTTGGCATGCTTTCTACAATTTTTTGCCGGAATCTTTGTTTTCCGTATCATGATGCCATACTGGTATTTTAATGAGTGTCTATGAGATTTATCTTGGTTGTAGTGCTGTTTTTCTTCAGTTTCCTCTTCACAATGTCCCAGAGATTCTCAATAGGGTTTAGATCTGGGCTACTGCCAGTCCAAAGAAGAGTTTTAACATCGTTTTCACTTATAAACTTCGTCACAGACTTGGCTTTATGGCACGGAGCACAATCATACATGAAGACAAAGCCACCATTGTGAAACCACTCTCTCATTTGCGGCAAAAATCCTCTTTCAAGTACTGTTTTGTATTGATGCTAGTTAATCATACCCTCTACTATGTACAGACGTACTGTACTATGAACTGACGTAACACACCAGACCATAACCTGGGTGGGATGCTCGACAGTTTGTGCAATGCATTGGGGCAGGAACTCTTAATCAGTGCTTCTCCTCACGTATCAGCTACTTTTGCAAACACTGATTCGTTGGGAAAACATATCCGAAAATTTAAAAACATAATATAATACCATACACACTTCAGTATAATGAAACTGAAGTGAATAAGTTGCTTACAAAGAGAGCTTCATCCATTTGTTTTAAATTTGGAATTTTCCTTCTTCAGAATATCATATTACAATTCAGGTTCTTTGACTGGTATCATTATAAGTAACTGATACTAATTTTATAATACCTTGCTCCAGTCATCTCTGAAATGTTGTCTGACGTCCTTTGCCTAGGAAAGTCTCTTCTTTGCAATTGCAGGTGTGATCTTAGCCTTCTCTCGTGGACGGCGTGCAGGGAGATGAGCAGAAATTATTTTTCGACAAACGGTTGAATCGCAGACATTTACTCCGTGGTTCTCCAAACTCCGTTTTAAATCTCTGTTAGTGTCTCTTCTATGTCTCTTTGCCATTTGAAGTAATTTCCATTCAGTCTTAGGACTGAATTTAATTTTTCTTTCACATTTTCCTACCCGAGAGTTTGCATGTTCGAAACCAGAATTCAAAGACTTCTTCACTCTACACACAGATGTTTGTGAAATTTGTAATCTATCTGCTATTTCTCCTTGCGTGTAACGTTTTTCATTCAGAAGACACTTGACCAAAGCCACTTTCCAAGGAGAAAGGTCACTTTTCTTGCCCATTGTCAAAAAAACACACCCACACAATTAAAAACATGAACAGTTTGATAAAAACCACTAAATCGTAATAAATTAGGCAAAGAAATCAGCTGGGAAACTATGGTAATATATAACAACAATCATAACAACACTAAAACACTCTCACAATGACAGAACCTGAATTCTGAAGTCAACTGTTCAAACACACATTGTAGGTAACATGACACAATTTCGAAGAAATGTCCCAATTATTCTGAAATTACTCTTTTGTAAGACAATAAATATTCCAAATCACTGTTAAAAGATGAAAATTAAATGTACTAACATTTAAACTCATAATGAAAGTGAAATAGTACACCTAATTAGAAGATAAACAAAAAAAATGGTGTTAATCACAATTATTCTAATAATTAATGACTATCCGTAATATATTGAAAATAGCTAATGCTAAGATTTTGGTGCTAGAAAAACAACTAAGAGATCCCAAATTACAGCCAAATTATTAAAGTGAGCCGACATTAAGCAGAAAGCAAAAGGTGATTATTGACACCATGCTAAAAACAAATTGTCTAGGAAGATATATAGTATGCAATGTATCCAAGGTCACAAAATGTCATAAATGTGTCAGCCTGCTTCACGGAAAGCCTACAGAAGGAATACTTGCCGCAGCCCTCACATTTGTTAGAGACTATAGCAATAAATACAGCACTGACAGCACTTTTCTCAACCATCCTTCAAGAGCAGTTGAAGGGTCAGGGGAAAAAAGCAGGAGAGTCAATATGTGTACAACTTGAGAAAAAGCAACTTTTGTGCTTGACTTCCCTAGTTCCTTCCCCTAACAGCGAAATTTTGAGTACTAATTTCTCCTGACTCGCCTGCTTTTTTTTTTTTCCATTTGCGACTGCTGAATAGATGCGCATGATCATTCTGAAGCGGATTGTAACAATATCTCAATTTCGATGAAAAAGTGACTTACCTGGTTTTTCCCCCCGACCCTTCAGTTTATAATGTGTTCGTGCAACTTGAAAGTGTAGTGGAACAAAAACTCTCCTGTGAACATAGTCTATGGAGCGATATATTTTACGAGTGTTTGGACAGTTTGCACAGTATCACTATTAATTAGAAATAATTAGGGTGCTGCGATGACCATGTTGCGGGCATTATCCCTAAACTTGTGTTACATTATATGAAATGTAGATTTTATTTTGTAACAAGGCAGATGAGAAAGGAACTCAAATCTGCTAAGACCACAAAGTCTAACGCGGAAGCTATCTAAACTATCTGAAAACTGACTTCTGGAATGGTAAGCAAAAGCATAGTATTTTGCATGCAATAATTGTCTTTTATTTGTATGCTCACTTGTAAGCTCAAGCTCAAATACTGCTGGGAGAGCGGTCTAGCGGAGGAGCCGATGAACTAGGGGAGTGATCACATTTCTTCCTTCTACTCGCTACCGTATGTGTCTACTGTGTGATCAATGGCATGTAGCTACTTACTTACGTTTTCTTCCCTCGCCACTCGGCAGATGTCAAGATTCGTGCTTGCCAAAATAGAGTCTACTGTAGGTATGGTGACATGTTCGGCAAATGGTCTTAGCCGCTCCTCCAAGCCCAAGGTGTTGGTTTGGTCGTCATCGTCCGGAGTGCTGGTAGTTGGTGAGGAGAAATCGGGCAGTGCCCAGGACCTTTTCATGATGGCAGCACATGCCAACGGCTGGGAGGCGTCTACAGGCTGTTATTTGCGTTATCTCTTAAGTTTCATTCCCTCATCGCGTAACCATGGAGATGAAAAACCCAGTGTACTACACTATTGAATTCTTTAACGACTTAACGCATTGTTGCAAGTTAGAAACGAGTTTCAGTCGGTCGAAACTGTCGAAAGTCGTTTAGTCTCAGACCAAATAATACTACCCGTGAAGGTTTTTCGCTCGACTCCCTAGCCCTCACCATGGCTGAAGCAACACTTCCTCAGGAGCTTCGAACTATAATATACACGTACAACCGCGCCCAACGAAATCAAGTAGCCGAAATCCTGTAACTTTGGAAAGGAAAACCATCAGTTGATCAGTGGCGTATGCTGGGATCAAGGCGTGGGTTACCACTAGACTTAGGTTATCCCTTTTTGATAGTTGGTTTAGTGAACGTCAAGCCTTAAGCGTTTTGAGTTGCAGCCAATAGCCAGCGGAGTGGCCTGCTGTGTTATCAAGGCTGTTTCATAAGCTACTGGCACCGCCAATACTCAACACCTCATCAGTGGAGATGGTAGCCTAGAGTTTAGCAAATTAAAGCCCGGCTTTGTGGCTAAATGGATATAACGCCTGCATTTGGTCCGAAGGCCATAGTTCAATTCTCGGAGTCAACCTCCTCGTAGTCTTAATTTCCCTGGCTTTTGCACTGGTTGTTTATGACCGTCTTCGCCATTCATTTCATCCTCATTAGGTCACCACCAAACCTTTCCAGAGGATATGCATTATTATTATTATTATTATTATTATTATTATTGTTATTATTATTATTATTATTACTATTATTATCATCAAATTACCAACAGTCGTGCTCGTCGTTCACTGGTTTATTAGCTTCCTCGATAGATCAGTGGTGGTATCCGACCCATGATCACGGGTTCGATTCCAAACAACAAAAGAGAATACTGAACCTGAAAGATTTGAGAATATATGTCTATAAAAAGAAAATTATGTTACTCCGAAAACAGCAACCCTGCAGCAGCGACTCAGGGGTTCATGAAATGAGAAGACCAGGGATAATGAAAGTAACTGCACATACGTATTAATTGTACCAAATTAGAGTTTAAGTACAGGCTAACAAATAATAACAAAGCCATTGTTTACGGCACAAACTTCTGAGCTTACGCTTACAAGTAGCTCTCGGTACCATTCATCACATAGCCTATGAGGCCAGAACGAGAGTGGCCTCTGTTGAATTTGATTGCCAGCATGGGAGGTTTATTGGTTACCATGGCAACGAAGACGTCTCACGCGCATCGTCTCAGGTAGCCTGGTCATGCCTGGCCACACACCTTCATGTCAGCATGGTCTCACTTTTACAGGTGTCAACCAGCGTACGTACCAGCCTGCACAATACGGTAAATTACATCAAATAATCATTCATATACGAGTCCGACTCATTGGCTGAATGGTCAGCGTTGAGGCCTTCGGTTCAGAGGGTCCTGAGTTCGAATCCTGGCCGGGTCAGGGATTTTAATCGCCTCTGATTAATTCTTCTGGCTCGGGGACTGGGTGTTTGTGTTTGTCCCAACACGTTCCTCTTCATATTCACACAACACAACACACTACACTACCAACCACCACAGAAACACTCAATAGTAATTACATCCCTCCATATAGGGTTGGCGTCAGGAAGGGCATCCGGCCGGAAAACAGGGCCATATCCACATGTTCGACACAGTTCGCACACACGACCCCACAGGTGTGGGAAAAGCGGTAGAAAAATAAGAAGAATCATCATTCCCACACGAATCATTGCCGTACGCCTTGCATTGCGCATATGAAAATATTAATGTATTATTAG
The DNA here is from genome assembly GCF_040414725.1 of Anabrus simplex. Taxonomy (NCBI): domain Eukaryota; kingdom Metazoa; phylum Arthropoda; class Insecta; order Orthoptera; family Tettigoniidae; genus Anabrus; species Anabrus simplex. Next base: position 1,613,073,970 of record NC_090265.1, on the reverse strand, counting down.
CTACGCGGGAAGGATCCAAAAAGAAGGTATTACAATTTGGCCGTGAACTTCTGGAAGGAAATAAATTAGGTCCTCAGTTGTTTCACAGGAAAATCTGAATACTTTTGAAATACAAGTTGAGAAGGCCCGGACTCCCATGCCTCCACCCAAAAACCGCCCCTGCCTTGCAGTGTCTTCCTACTCGGATGTAGAATTAGATGGGAGAGAAATACCAGCACTCTGTTATATGTATAATTAAGTCGGAAGTGTATACGATGAGGAATGTATGGTTGTTTGGAATCGAACCTGTGATCATGAGTCAATCAATCAATCAATCAATCAATCAATCAATCAATCAATCAATCAATCAATCAATCAATCAATCAATCAATCAATCAATCAATCAATCAATCAATCAATCAATCAATCAATCAATCAATCAATCAATACTGATCTGCATTCAGGGCAGTCGCCCAGGTGACAGATTCCCTATCTGTTGTTTTCCTATCCTTTTCTTAAATGACTGCAAGGAAATTGGAAATTTATTGAACATCTCCGTTGGTAAGTTATTCCAATCCCTAACTCCCCTTTCCATAAATGAATATTTGCCCAAATTTGTCCTCTTGAATTCCAACTTCGTATTGTGATCTTTCCTACATTTAAATCGCCACTCAAACTTATTCGTCTACTAATGTCATTCCACGTCACCTCTCCGCTGACAGCTCGGAACATACCACTTAGTCGAGCAGTTCGTCTTCTTTCTCCCAATTCTTCTCAGTCCAAACTTTGCAACATTTTTGTAACGCTACTCTTTTGTCGGAAATCACCCAGAACAAATCGAGCTATTTTCTTTAGACTTTTTCCAGTTCTTGAATCAAGTAATCCTGTTGAGGGTACCATACACTGAAACAATACTCTAGTGGGGTCTTACCAGAGACTTATATGCCCTCTCCTTTACATCCTTATTACAGCCCCTAAACACCCTCATAACCATATGTAGAGATCTGCACCCTTTATTTACAATCCCATTTACGTGATTACCCAATTAAGATCTTTCCTTATATTAACACCTAGATACTTACAATGATCCCCAAAAGGAACTTTCACTCCATCAACGCAGTAATTAAAACTGAGAGGGCTTTTCCTATTTGTGAAACTCACAACCTGACTTTTAACCAAGTTTATCATCATACCGTTGCCTGCTGTCCATCTCACAACATTATTGAGGTCATGTTGCAGTTGCTCACAATCTTGTAACTTATTTATTACTCTATACAGAATAACTCTATACGGTACCTCTGATTCCAGTTCTTTACTCATATCATTTATATATATAAGAAAACATAAAGGTCCAATAATACTGCCAAGCTGTTTTTGTCGTAGTCAAAAATAAATGTGATAGAAAGGAAGCTCTTAAAAGTAGGACTATTAGGCAGTACCATATGGCTGATAAAGCAGGCATGAGGCAGTTTCTAAAAAGTAACTCTTTCTTAGCATTAATCCCGACTTGCAGGGTCTGCTGCTTTGCTACATCTCCTCCATTTCTGTCTGTCGTTGACATCTTCTGGTGTTAAGCCAACACTGTGCTTGTCTGCCCTGATGTTGTCAGTCCATCTCTTTGCCGGTCTTCCTCGTGGTCTTGTTCCCTCTGGGTTGATGTGGAGCGCTGTTTTGGCAACTGAGTCGTCCTGTTTTCTCATGACGTGGCCGTACCAGCGGAGACGGGCTTCCCTCACTATGATCGGTGGAAAACGGTAAATAAAAGTGTAAACAGACTTTGGGATGGGTTTAAAGAAATTGTTGAGGAATGTGAAAACAGGTTTGTACCTTTAAAGGTGGTAAGGAATGGTAAAGACCCACCTTATTATAATAGAGAAATAAAAATACTAAGAAGGAGGTGCAGACTGGAAATAAATAGAGTTAGAAATGGCTGTGGAAGTAAGGAGAAATTGAAGGAACTTACTAGAAAATTGAATCTAGCAAAGAAGGCAGCTAAGGATAACATGATGGCAAGCATAATTGGCAGTCATACAAATTTTAGTGAAAAATGGAAGGGTATGTATAGGCATTTTAAAGCACAAACAGGTTCCAAAAAGGACATTCCAGGAATAATTAATGAACAAGGGGAGTGTGTATGTGAGGATCTTCAAAAGGCAGAAGTATTCAGTCAGCAGTATGTAAAAATTGTTGGTTACAAGGAAAATGTCGAGATAGAGGAGGAGACTAAGGCCAATGAAGTATTAAAATTTACATATGATAACAATGACATTTACAATAAGATACAAAAGTTGAAAACTAAAAAAGCGGCTGGAATTAATCAGATTTCTGGGGATATACTAAAGACTGTGAGTTGGGATATAGTACCATATCTGAGGTACTTATTTTTGATTATTGTTTGGTCGGAGGAGCTATACTAGATGAATGGAGAGTTGCTATTGTAGCCCCTGTGTATAAAGGAAAGGGTGATAGACATAAAGCTGAAAATTACAGGCCAGTAAGTTTGACATGCGTTGTATGTAATCTTTGGGAAGACATTCTTTCTGATTATATTAGACATGTTTGTGAAATTAATAACTGGTTCGATAGAAGGCAGTTCGGTTTTAGGAAAGGTTATTCTACTGAAGCTCAACTTGTAGGATTCCAGCAAGGTATAGCAGATATCATGGATTCTGGATGTCAAATGGACTGTATCGCGATTGACCTGTCTAAAGCATTTGATAGGGTGGATCATGGGAGACTACTGGCAAAAATGAGTGCAATTGGAGTAGGCAAAAGTGTGACTGAATGGGTTGCTATATTTCTAGAAAATAGATCTCAGAGAATTAGTGTAGGCGAAGCTTTATCTGACCCTGTAATAATTAAGAGGGGAATTCCTCAAGGCAGTATTATCGGACTTTTATGTTTTCTTAGATATATAAATGATATGAGTAAAGGAGTGGAATCGGAGGTAAGGCGTTTTGCGGATGATGTTATTCTGTATAGAGTAATAAATAATTTACAAGATTCTGAGCAACTGCAACGTGACCTCGATAATGTTGTGAGATGGACAGCAGGCAATGGTATGTTGATAAACGAGGTTAAAAGTCAGGTTGTGAGTTTTACAAATAGAAAAAGTCCTCTCAGTTTTAATTACTGCGTTGATGGGGTGAAAGTTCCTTTTGGGGATCATTGTAAGTGTCTAGGTGTAAATATAAGGAAAGACCTTCATTGGGGTAATCACATAAATGGGATTGTAAATAAAGGGTACAGATCTCTGCACATGGTTATGAGGGTGTTTAGGGGTTGTAGTAAGGATGCAAAGGAGAGGGCATATAAGTCTCTGGTAAGACCCCCAACTAGAGTATGGTTCCAATGTATGGGACCCTCACCAGGATTACCTGATTCAAGAATTGGAAAAATCCAAAGAAAAGGAGCCCGATTTGTTCTGGGCGATTTCCGTCAAAAGAGTAGCGTTACAAAAACATTGCAAAGTTTGGGTTGGGAAGAATTGAGAGAAAGAAGAAGAGCTGCCCGACTAAGTGGTATGTTCCGAGCTGTCAGCGGAGAGATGGCGTGGAATGACATTAGTAGACGAATAAGTCTGAGTGGCGTTTATAAAAGTAGGAAAGATCACAATATGAAGATAAAGTTGGAATTCAAGAGGACAAACTGGGGCAAATATTCATTTATAGGAAGGGGAGTTAGGGATTGGAATAACTTACCAAGGGAGACGTTTAATAAATTTCCAATTTCTTTGAAATCATTTAGGAAAAGGCTAGGAAAACAACAGATAGGGAATCTGCCACCTGGGCGACTGCCCTAAATGCAGATCAGTATTGATTGAATTGATTGATTGATTGATTGATTGATTGATTGATTGAATTCCTCTCTTAATTATTACAGGGTCAGATTGGCCTGTAAGTTTCTGCTTTATGTCTGTCACCCTTTCCTTTATACACAGGAACTACTATAGCAACTCTCCATTCATTTGTTATAGCTCCTTCAACCAAACAATAATCAAATAAATACTTCAGATATGGTACTATATCCTAACCCATTGTCTTTAGTATATCGCCAGAAATCTTATTAATTCCAGCCGCTTTTCTAGTTTTCAACCTTTGTATCTTATTATAAATGTCATCCTTATCATATGTAAATTTTAATACTTCTTTAGCATTAGTCTCCTCCTCTATCACGACATTATCCTTGTAACCAACAATCTTTACATACTGCTGACTGAATACTTCTGCCTTTTGAAGATTCTCACATACACACTCGTTCATTAATGATTCCTGGAATGTCCTTCTTTGAACCTGTTTCTGCCACCTATACATAACCTTCCATCTTTCATTAACATTTGTATGACTGCCAATTATGCTTGCCATCATGTTGTCCTTAGCTGCCTTCTTTGCTAGATTCAATTTCGGACGCCACCACTGATCTACCTACGAAGCTAATAAACCAGTGAACAATGAATACGCCCGCTGTTATGTTGTACAATTCTACGTTTTAATTTCATAATAATAATAATAATAATAATAATAATAATAATAATAATAATAATAATAATAATAATAATGATGATGCATGTCCTCTGGAAATTATCTTGATACCTGAGTTGCGAGAATAATTTATCCAGTAACTGTGTTATTACCCACGGTTGAGCCATTTCGCAAAAATAACACCACACGATCACAGTCACGTTAAACTCTATAATTTCAAATAAACAAAAATCATTTTTAGAACAGTAATATTATGAAATACACGAATAATTTTAAACTATAAACAATCCATAAGATGCTCTGCACAAGCAAACAACAAACATGTGATAACGTAAGCACATGGGTTAATCGTGTCAGTTCGGAGACCTTCGGAGACCTTCGAGTGTTTGAGCAAGAGAGAAACGTAATGCTTTCTCTTTCTACCGCCCTCTCTCACACGTTAGCAGTGGTGATCTGGCGGACCGGAGCTGAGCACGCCTATCCGCTCGGTCCCCCGCAGCAACAAGCCATGCCAAGTGAGGCGAGAGGAGAGCGATCGTAGCTCCTGGGCTGCAACATTAGTCTCCGATGTCTTGCATTCAGAAATATATGCGACATTTCTTCTCATTACTTTCAAGTTTTGTAAATGGAACATTCTGTCAAATGCTTACATTATAACGTGCTTTGGATTTCCATCGTTTTCGTTTGAGGTTTGGGCTTTAGCGATAGTCTTGATAGACCCCAGTATACGCTACTGCTGTTGATGGTCCCGCTCTCATGTCTACAGAACGAGTTGCTACTAATGTGGGAAAAATCATTAGCACTATTTGCAGAATCAAATCAGTTTGTTCGTCTCACCCCAACGAATGTATGGCTATTTGGTAAGCGTGCTGGTTTTTGGTCCAAGGAGTCCCATGTTCGATTCCCGGCCGGGTCAGGGATTTTCACGTTAATTGGTTAATTCCGAGGGTTCGGGGACTGGATGTGTGCCGTCTTTAGCATTAGAATTCATCAGTGGTACGGCTCCATTCTCAAAGATGCGCAGGTCGCCCGGCAGGAGTCAACTCGAAAGACCTGCACTAGGCCTGTCCGGAGGCCACAAGCCATTATGATTATTATTATTATTATTATTATTATTATTATTATTATTATTATTATTATTACGAAGATTTTATGGAGAGCAGAAGGTGCGGACATGAATGGGTGGATATACCAGAATCGAAAGATTGAATTAAAACTTTAAAAATTGGCAGTTTTTTCTTTTCTTAACCTTTCCCGCCTCTTTATTCAAATCCTAATAATTTGACAAGTATTTAACAATCGATTACAAAAGTTAACTCGTAAGCTTGAAAAACACCTTTAGAGAGGTCTAAAATAATCGGATAACAATTTTGCAGGTTGACCTTGAAGCTCCCAATTACAAATGTTCCATTCAATGCTCCATTCAATCAACAGTTAAGGAGACGGATCTCCCAGTTTTTACGCTAAAGGTAAGATAATATTTGCTCTATCAATTAACACTTAGGAATCTATTTCCGAAAATTCACACTTTCCAGGCCTATCAAAAGTACAACCTACGTTTAACAAAATTAAACAGTATTCACTGTCTTAACAGTCTGATATATTTAACATGAAATAAATGGAGTTAAACAGAGGTGAAAAGTAGCCATTCCACATGGCCTTTGGTAAATACAAAAGGTTCAATTAATGGCCCAAAAACCAAAAAGGGTGAGGAGGCGAACATTTGCGCTCCTTAAAATTTACATTAACTGCTTAAAACCCTATTTGGGCTTATGGCCCGACGTTACAGAGGCTAAGCCTATACTACAGAAGTGACTAGATAGAGAAAAATATTTGAGTTACAGAAATTATAAGATAGAAAAGGTTACAAAATCATAGTCAACTCGAAATCAAGTTGAAAGGGAATACGAGAGGGTACCTCACTCTCTATTCCCTGATTTCGGTTAAGTTCTTTTGACTAGTTTGAAATTTACATTTAGAGTTTGAAATTTACATTTTAGAAAATAAAGTTACATTACTAAAGATTTGAAAACATCTCCTCGAGCTAGCTTTGAAAGACTATCAGATTTTAAGCTGGATCTGTCATTACCTTTTGCTGGTGGACCTCCCGAAGATTGACGAGGTGCCTCCGCTTCCGTTACGAACACACACTAGAGTGTAGAATGGAGCGATACAAAGAAATTTCCAGAAAATTCTGGGCCAAGGGCCCAACACACCCCCAGTTCTCACTGGATAATCAAATAAATAACAGAAGGTTTTGATTGGCTGAAAAATAAATGTACAGAATTTTTCATTGGCCAACATCTTAAGTTAGCGTGAAAAGATGGAGGTGTTGTAAACTTTAACACACCGAAAACAAAGTATAAACAGTTCAGTTTAGGAAACCTTAACATACAAAATTACTCTTGAATCTTAATAGTTCTTCTTCACACCAGAGGGCACATCTGTTGAGAAATGTTCAAACTTCTTGTGCTAGTTGTTGCAAGCTTTATATTTCAGATGGCGCTTGATTTAAATGCGCGGGGTGGTTGTACCTCCGGTACAATTATTATTATTATTATTATTATTATTATTATTATTATTATTATTATTATTATTATTATTATTATTATTATTATTATTATTATTATTCTAAAGATTATCCAAATCTAGGAAAACACTGTGATAATGACCGAGCAATGCCAGTTACGTCAGTAAGTTGTTTTCCATTACTGATTAATAAAGATTTCAATATGTTGATGTTCACTAAGTGGAACAAGCAGCACGCTTGTATTTTTATCGTAATTTGCTTATCACTGAAGCTGAAAAGTCTTGTTTCGCGACGTATACATATGATAAGAGATCTAATCAATACTGTATTGTCTATGTTCAAAAAGCTTTATAAAAGAGTGGTGTGAGGTCATGCTGGAACAAACATCATTTTCGGAAAGAAGGAAATAAAATATGGCACCACGTAGCAGAAGTTTTCGCATAATTAATTCACCTTGTATGGGTATGGGTCTGATATCTTCATCTGAAATACTGATAGTCGATTATTTACTGAAACATGAGAAAAATACTATATAGCAAAATTTTGATTCTCTATGTACATTTCTGTCACGTTTCTGCGAACGTTTCTCGTGACTGCTAAGTGTATGTAAGACAGCTACAAACATCTACAATAACGCACTATGCACAATCTCTTTGGTTGGCAATGGTGCAGAAAAGAACGCCGAAGCAGCACTCTTCTCTCTCACCTGTCCCCACTTCCTCGTAAAGCAAGCGCTCAACAAAACTCGGAAATATTCTTCCATTGGTGGACACGAAGTATACAAGGTACGCAAAACTTAAAGATGACCTCGTTCACGACGTTCCCACATTGACGAGAGAAACCATTAACACGCCTTTCAACGATGGCAAGACATCAATGAAGCTAGCTAATTAATGACTGAATTAATTGATGAAGGCAGTTCGTGTTTAGGAACGGTTATTCCAGTGAGGCTCAACTTGTAGGACTCCAGCAAGATATAGCAGATATTTTTAAGATTCAGAAGGTCAAATAGACTGTATCGCTATTAACCTATCCAAGACTTTTGATGGGAAGCTACTGAAGAAAATGACGGCTATTGGGCTAGACAAAAATGTGACTGAATGGATGGCTAAATTTCTAGAAAAAAATCAGCTCAGAGAATTAGAGTAGGTGAAGCATTTTCTGATCCTGTAGTGATTAAAAGGAGCAATCGAGCAGTTGATCTTTTTGTGAATTATGTTATGCTGAACAAATGTACGAGTTCCCTCGTAAGAGGAGAAGTCCTGTCATTTTCAATTACTATGTTCGACGACCTGTCTTCATGAGTCTCTGTCCTGGGCATGGTGAAATTCTTGTTGCAGGTGCTCTCCAGTTGGGCTCTTTTGTTGATTCACCCATCTCAAAGGAGCACGTACTCTGGGCCATCGGCCAGCGCCTTTCACTTCAAATGATCGTCTTCTCCAGTCCACTGGTTCTTCTGACATTGTGAGAGAAGTACCTGAACTGTTAATATTTGATAAATGTCGATAGCCTTATTTTGATGCCTAGCTGCTTCAGGATTGACTCGTTGGTTTGGTGTACCGCCCAAGGTATTCAAAATATTCTTCTGTAGCACCACATTTACAAAGAGTTGATCCTGCGGCGGTGTGTCACTGTTACAGGCGAGGTTTCTGCTGCGTAGGTGGTAATTGGTAAAACGAGTCACCGCCAAAGCATATCAGTTTCGTCCTTACAACGATGGAGGTTTCTTTCGATATGCGAGTAAACTTTGCTGTTGAACTCCTTGCACGTGCGGATCTCAGGTTTGCAGTTTCCAGTGTTACCGAAACAACAGATCCTAGGTACACAGAGTGGCTGATCACTTCGTGGTTATCAACCCTCGCGACTTCAGGCAAATTGTTGTCAGGGCGATCTACAATAATATCACTTTGGTCTTCATGGTGTTGAATTTGAAGTCCATACACTCTGCTGTGTTCGTCTAACCTCTGCGTGATAGTTTCTAGCTCGTGCTGATCTTCTGTAATTATCAAAGTATCGCCTGCGTATCTAAGATGACTTATTTTTCTGCCTCCAAATACAACGCCGGCGTTTCAGGTCTTCAAATACCTCCTTGATGATGTACTCACTGTAGAGATGTTGAATGGGAGCCCTGTCTCACACCAGCAGTAGTTGAGAAGGAATCTGGGAGGGTGTCATTGACTTTTATCTATGCGTTAATATAATGAAAGCTCTCCATGTGAGTAATCATATAAACGGGATTGTAAACATTACAGATCTGTTCATAAGGTTATGAGGTTATTTAGGTGTTGTAGTGAGGATGTAAAGGATAGGGCGTATAAGTCGCTGGTAATTCCCAAGTAGAGTATGGCTCCATTGAATTGGACCCCTCTTCAGGATTACTTCATATGAGAACTCGATAAGATCCAAAAGAAAGCAGCACAATTTGTTGTGGGTGATTTTCGACTTAAGAGTTGCGAAGTTTGCAAACTTTGTGCTGGGAAGACTTGGGAATAAGGGGACACACAGGTCGCTTAAACGGTATGATTCGAGCTGTCGTTGGACAGGTGGCTTGGAATGACATTCGTAGACGAGTAAGCTCGGAGTTTTAAAAAGTAAATAAAGGATCGTAATATGAAGATAAAGTTGTATTTCAAGAGGACACATTGGGGAAATATTCGTTTGTAGGTATTGGAATAATAAACCAACGGAGATGTTCGATAAATTTCCAACTTCCTTGAAATCATTTGAGAAATTCCAGGTAAACAAGTGATAGGGAATCTGACACCTTGGTGACAGCCCTAAATGCAGATCATTGATTGATTGATTGATTGACAGATTCACTGATTAATGTTAAAACAATTCGGATATTTAGGAAACTTTTAAGCCCACGAAAACTATAGGTCATTGTTTTGGAAAGTAAGTTTACCATCAGGTGAAAAAATCTTGTTAGGTGGGGGCGTTAGAATACATCGACGGTATCCTTTGTCTGTCATAAGAATCGACTAAAAGGGGGGTGGGGGACAAAGGCTCTCAGCTTGGGAGTATGGGTTGACAATCATGGTCCTCCTAACTGAGTGTGGTACTGCTTCCACTTATGCCAGGATTATCACTTTTATCTTTCCCCTGCGACCTTACTGGTTCAAGTCTTGTTTTTCATTTTCACTTACTCCTCTTTCTTTTGCCGATAACTATTCTTCGAAGTGTTGGATCTCTTCCATTTTCCTTCTGTTTAGTGTTAAGAAAGGATGGTTGCTCATGAGTAAGTTATAAAGTTCCTTAGTACCATACTTTAAGTTTCTAGACTGACTGAAAATACCGGCATTCCATTGTACTGCATATAGACTACTCTTCGGGATAATTGGGAATTTTCGTTATTTCTTTTAATCTTGGAAGTTTCAGATTCTCAGGTACGGAGTTCGGCTTCCATTCATTAGTTTACGTCTTACTAGTTAATATTCCCCACACATCCACAATGCCAACCACCACAGAAACGCGAAAACTATGCAAGTAAAGATATATTTGGACTTCTTTGTTCACATCCTGAAGTAGAAAATCTTGCGCTCAGTTTAATTAACACAATATCAGTGTGGTACATCAAAACTATGTACCATTTATTCAATCAATCAATCAATCAATCAATCAATCAATCAATCAATCAATCAATCAATCAATCAATCAATCAATCAATCAATCAATCAATCAATCAATCAATCAATCAATCAATCAATCAATCAATCAATCAATCAATCAATCAATCAATCAATCAATCAATCAATCAATCAATCAATCAATCAATCAATCAATCAATCAATCCTGATCTGCATTTAGGGCAGTCGCCCAGGTGGCAGACTCCCTATCTGTTGTTTCGCTAGCCTTTTCTTAAACGATCGCAAAGAAATTGGAAAATTATTGAACATTTCCCTTGGTAAGTTATTCCAATCCATAACTCCCCTTCCTATAAACGAATATTTGCCCCAATTTGTCCTCTTGAATTCCAACTTTATCGTCATATTGTGATCTTTCCTACTTTTAAAGACACCACTCAAACTTATTCGTCTACTGATGTCCTCCCACGCCATCTCTCCTCTGATAGCTCGGAACATACCATTTAATCGAGCAGCTCGTCTCCTTTCTCCCAAATCTTCCCAGCCCAAACTTTGCAACATTTTTGTAACGCTACTCTTTTGTCGGAAATCACCCAGAACAAATCGAGTTGCTTTTCTTTGGATTTTTTCAGTTCTTGAATCAGGTAATCCTGTTGAGGGTCCCATACACTGGAACAATACTCTAGTTGGGGTCTTAACAGAGACTTATATGCCCTCTCCTTTACATCCTTACTACAACCCCTAAACTACAACGTAAGAAGAGGACTGAGATAGTCAAAAGAGACGTCAGAAGGCAATGTAATCGTCTCGTTTTTTCAAGAACCTGTAGCTCCAAACTTATGTACTAAGAGGCTAGGATAATAAATCATATTTCCAGTTTTCTTTTATACTAAAATTTCCCTGTCACAGTTTCAAGTTACGCTCAGTATCAATAATGTTCTTTCATGTACGTTAAGCAGTTATTTCAATCGGTGGGTTCAAACTCAGAGCGGATTAATATTTTTTTATAATCTTTAATACCCTAGGTTTTGAAGATATTACAGCATCTCAGGAATCGAATTATAACTTAGTGTGCGAGTGATGTCAACTGTTCTCGGCGAACAGAAAGCAGGGGCGTCTACTGCCTTCAAGCGTTCTTCTCTGTAGTTCCATGAGCTATCCAGTTATTATACAGATCCAGTCTACTGATCAAGTAGTATGCGACCTTTATATAGGTTATTGTTTGAATTGAATATTGACTAAGGTGGTGATCATTTTTTCAAGGCCTAGAGAGTCTTTTATTTTCACTCCCTATGTGGCCCTTACCTTTCTTTTCCCGATACCTTCATTTTTCGAAGTATCGGCCCTCTTCTATTTTCCTTCTGATTAGTGGTAACAGAGGATGGTTGTCCGGTTGTACATTATCTAAAACAGTAATCACCACCAGCATCTCGGCCACGTAGTACACGATTATCTAAATCTCAACCAGTAATAACCTGCGAGTAAATGAACTAGTGCTGGGGCTCCGAAATTGCCAAGCTCTCGATGCGATGTGAATCGATTTCTAGAATGTAACGGTTAGGCCTACTGAAATGAAACGGTTGCAATTAGATTTTAACGAAAGTAAATTACGAGTAAAAATTACATTTTGTAAAAAGTAACCATTACGAGTAAACAAATTCTAAAAAGTAATCGTTACAAGCATCAAAATCTCCCTTATTTAGACATGAAAAAGTTGGCAGCCTTAATTCGCGCTGTTTACCTAATGCGAATCAGAGAATCTACGAAAAGACGAGCAATACTGAAGCCTAATAAACAGGAAAGAGTTTCAAAAACACACCAATGGATGACAGAAGCGCTTAAAATAGTCAGACGCCTATAGGTGGCTAATCCAACTTACGAATTAATTTTGAATTTCAAAAAGTCGTCAAGGGGTTGAATTGATTTTGCTTTGTTATAGCATATATGCATAAAAAATACCCATGTGAATCAAAATGAAATACACTCTAAACGAAGTTAACTGATGAGTGGATATGGACTCAGTTAATGAGGAAAAAACTATACATGTCATCATCAAAGTGATAAATTTTATCTTAGTTAATAAAAACATTCAATGTAAGATTTCGTACAAAAACAGTGGAAGTCTTATCATAATTATCGTTTCCCTTTGAACTCTGTCTGTCTGTCTGTCTGTCTGTCTGTCTGTCTGTCTCTCTCTCTCTCTCTCTGTGTGTGTGTGTGTGTGTGTGTGTGTGTCATTAGCTGAGTTTCAGTCAGTTTTATTTGGTATGTTCTCGAGTTCTCGAGCAAGAAGTCCACATAAAGGCAATTCTCAAAACCTGGTTATGGATTTTTATTGGGTAGGTATGTGCATTAGACATGTCATATTCATGGAATTTGATCTGTAACTCCTGTCCTGGTCTTGAAACGAAAGTTTCTCATTGTTAAGTTGGTGTAGTCCAGCGCGCTAACTCCACGATCTACTGTAAGAATATTTCTTGCGTTTCTCTAATTGACAATCAACGAGTTTGAAGTATGACTGGCCTGCGGGCGGGCACTGGGCAGGTCTTCTCCAAGTAAAGATCCAGCGTTGTCGATTCTCTGCCTAATGTTTTGTTGGTGGTTTAACGTCGCACTAACACATCGAAGGTTTTCAGCGAAGAAGGGGTGGGAAAGAGCTAGGATTGAGAACGTAGCGGCCGTACAGGTACAGTCCCAGCTTTTAGCAAGGGTATACAGGAGAAGAAGAGTAATAAGGTAGTGCCACTCGCTAGCGGTAGACAACAGCTCGCGCGCGTGACGTCATCACAGAGAGACTGCTATAGACTGCAGTATCAAATACACAGTTCTGGACGCCCATAATTTAAGTTAAAGTCTTTGAAATGAAGTTGTTGCAATCTCTCGACACAATTTTGAATAGAAGAAGGAAGAATGTTCATATATCCGACATAATATATCAAACAAAACGGACTCTTTTCTGTTACAACTTCACAAAAACTGGGATATATTTAAAACTAGCCTCCAAATTGAACTGAGACTGTGCCATCCGTTCTGTGATACGATTTACCGTTTAGGCGCGAAATACCTCGAAACGAAGGTCTGCACCGACATTAAAATTGCCTCAATATTCCGATATTTTTCGGGGCTAAAAAATGAAATATTTCAGTATCTCGGAAGCTTTCCGTCGATTACGGGCTAAGATATATAATTTTGCAAAATTTCAGTTTTCTAGCTCGCCTAGCAGATTGTACCTCAATCTTGCTTTGGAGGAGGCTTAAAAGTGAGGACTTCCAGGAAACTAAAGCTAACAAATATGCAGATGGTCATTATTACACCTAAAACGGATAACTGTACGAAAATTTCGCCAGAATAGTCAATGTACAGACAAACGGTCGTTAAGGAATCTACTCTATGCACACCACCTTGCGGGCTATGTCCGCTGGACTTAGCCTGCAAAACAGATCGTTCATGATATCTTCCTTATTAATCCTCCTATCGAAAAAATGCACATGAGAAAAAAGTTTTAGAAATGGATTTCCATCAAGGCTGGTCGATTTCCAGTCAGGTTGGTCTTGTATATATTGTGGGAGAGTAAAACCACTATTTCGGTTCTCTGTAAACCCCCAGTCCATTCCAGGAAAATGAAATGGTATGGTCCTAAAACTTACCTTAGGAGAGGTGGATGCTAAATATGAAGTTTAGTTGACATGTCTCCTGTAGTTTTCAAGTTATAAGAAATACGCTTTACATTCACCCGCTTTTGAGTTAAGGCCGGTGTGACTTGTACTGAAAAAACGTCCGTTAATTATATCTCCCATGAGCACATGAGAAAAAATTTTTACAAGTGAATTTCCATCGGGTTTGGTCTATTTCCAGTCAGGTTGGTCTCGTATATATTGTGGGAGAGTAAAATCACTGTTCCGGTTCCCTATAAACCCCCAGCCCATTCCGGGAATTTGAAATAACTTTAAAACCTACCTTGCTAAATATAAAGTTTGGTTGAAACATCTCCAGTAGTTTTCAAGTTATACGAAATATGCTTTACATGCACCTGCTCTTGAGTAAAGTCCGGTGGGACTTGTACCGAAAAACGGTCCATTAATGATATCTTCCTTATTAATCCTCGTATCGAAATGATGCACATGAGAAAAAAGGTTTAGAAATTGATTTCCATTAAGGCAGGTAGATTTCCATTGAGTTTGGTTCTGTATATTTTGTGGGAGTGCAAAATCACGGTTTCGGTTTCGTATAAACCCCCAGTCAGTTCAGGGGTTTAGAAATATTGACCCTAAAACCTACCCAAGGCCAGTTGAATTCTAAATATGAAGTTTGATGGAAATATATCCAGTAGTTTTCAAGTTCTAGCCAAACGGACAAACAGACACCAAGCTAAAAAAATATGTAGATGGTCATTATTACACTTGAAACGGATAACTGTACGGAAGTTTCGCCAAAATAGTCAATGTACAGACTCACGGTCGTTACGATTTTATTTATATAGAAGATATATATATAATGAGCGTAAATAAATACGTGAAAAAATAAACCGTACTTGATCATTTGCTTTTACTGTTGCAGTAGCTTAATATTTATTGTATTTGTGGTCGTAATATATTATGCGTGACTGATAAAGCTTGTGTTAATGTTTTGGAGGTCGTATCCGTACTTATTTTGAAATCAAGGAATCGCAATGATAAACCTGCACAAAGCCACTTCCTCGCGCATTCTCTCCTAATGTTTTTATTTATATAGTTTTGTGAAACTTATTGTTCTAGTGATACGGTAGTGTCATTTGAGCTGCTACTTCGAAGTCTGATATCAAATTTGGATGGCTCTTAAGGGTACACGCCAGAACAACGTATCTGCTCACCCGTGAGAACAGAAAACCTTTCACAAACTGAATGATAATGTTGTGGCTTCAACAAGTGAAGGAACGAGGGTTTCATAGTCACTGTTGAAGCGTATAATAGCAGAAGAGAAGACATTTTCGGCCAAAGGCCAATTCATCTTCACGCTTTATACTTTTGGTCACTACACATTTACTTCCGTTCGTTTAATTGCATTGCGTATCCAGCATTAATGAGAGATGAACTTCAATCGACGAGCCTAAAAGCAGCTACTCACAGTATTTACGGCAGCTTGACAGCCAGCCAGGCAGCCGTGCGCACGCTTATCCTTGATCCTGTATTGTCGGTGAAGATCGGGGAGGGCCGAAGTAAGCTGAGCGAACCGAACTAGACGACGGTTCCTTTGTTTGTTGCAGCTGTATAGAATATCTATCGAAAGCCATAATAACTCACTTTGACTTCCTGATCCCATTATGGTGCAAGTCCATAATTACTATTTTTTCAGAAACTTCTAAAGAAAGTGTTAGTTCCGGACAGAGTGGTTCAGACGGCAGAGTGCCGACTCTCTGAGTTGGAACCACCACGCTCGATCCCAGGTCAGCCTGGTGACATTTGAAGGTGTTCAAGTATAACGGACAGTCAAATGAAAACCGAACACCCGCTACAGATTGACCATGGAATGGTATTATTGAAAAGTAATTACCAAATGCGTTAATAACATTTATCCAACTGGGAGACGAGACGATCAATTCCAGTCTTGTAGAAGGCGGTAGGTTGCTGACGGATCCACAACAGCACCCACTCTTGCACTTCCTCGTACGAATGAAACCGACGTCCACGAATGTCTTTCTTGAGGTCGCCAAAAATGTGAAAATCACAAGGTTAAAGATCCGGCCTGTGCGGATCCTCCGTTGAAGTGTTTCCCAACCAAATCGCTGAATCGTAGCCTTCGCCAGATTGGAAGTACGGGGGTGAGCTTTATTATGCAACAGGGTGACTCCGTCCATCGGCATTCCAGCGTGTTTTGACTTTATGGCGCGTCGCAGTTTCTGCAAAGTGTCTTCATAGCGCTGCGCATTGAGTGTGGTTCCACGTTCGAGGAAGTCGACAAGCAGAGGGCCTCTACAGTCAAAAGAATAAAGGTCATCATGACTTTATCGGAACTTGTGTGAATAGCTTTGGATTTCTTTGGCGGAGGAGAATTGCGATTTTTTCATTGTTGGCTTTGCCATTTGCTCTCGGGCTCGAAATGGAGGCACTATGTTTCGTCCCCTGTAATGATACCGGACAAAAACGCATACTCATTCTCGTGGTACCGATGCAGAGGACTCAGACATAACGCCATTCTGTCAATCTTTTTTCCCTCCGTCAGTTGATGCGGAACCCACTGCGCTAATGCCGACCTGAAAACGAATTTCTTCCTCTGTGATTCGTCGGTTTTCCCGGATAAGGTCATGAATCCGCCCCATCACATGGGGAGTAATGGATCGATGGGCCTGTTCTGGACGCGCATCGTCTTGCAGTGATGTGCGCCCTTGTCGGAATCTCGTATGCCACTCGTGCACACTCGACATGGACATGCAGTGTTCGCCATACACAGCAGACATGGGAGGACGAGTTTCGCGTACTCCAGCACCATCAGTCACCAGAAAACGGAGCACACTTCTTTGCTTGCCTCTATTTCTACAGCTGGACGAACACACTAGACCAGTCCGCGCACCAACAAAGACATAACCCAACAACACTGCGTGCACCTGTGTGTTGTATTAGGGCTCTCTAAAGACTAGGTATGCTCGCCCGCTATTATGGTTCATTCCTACACTACGTTGGTAAGGCAGTTGACCACCCCAACCTTGTATATCCCACTTTTTCACTGCTCTCTACGCTAGAAAATAATGCTAAACTAACATACTGTAAAAATTCTCATTCTCAGTATTACTCAAACGGTTACTCAACATAAATATTAGTATATTTCGTACATTATTGTGTAATTTTTACTCGAGACGGTGATTGTAAAAGCAAGGTCGTTGATAATTTGCCTTTTAATAATAAACAAAGAAACTAGGCATGTACTCTCACTGGAGAAATATTAGAAAACATAGCTTACTAATGAAACATGAAAACCTACAACCTGTTTTCCAGTCATTGACCGGGTCAGGGATGGAATGAATGAAGCATATTTATAGGCTATTAGTACGATGTGGTCGCCACTCCCATAGTGATTTATTAATGACTGATAGATGCTATGAGATGAGAATGGAGAGTGTTGCTGGAATGAAAGATGACAGGGAAATCCGGAGTATCCGGAGAAAAACCTGTCCCAACTCCGCTTTGTCCAGCACAAATCTCACATGGAGTGACCGGGATTTGAACCACGGTATCCAGCAGTGAGAGGCCGACGCGCTGCTGTTTGAGCCACGGAAGCTCTAGCTTACTAATAAACCGGTTTATTATTATTGATAAGCAGAACAGGTTGTTCGTAAGCTATGCGCCGCGGTACCGTCAAATGAAATGAGGGACGCCGTGGTATTGATATACTATAGGCTACTGTCATTCTTTAATCTTGGAATTTTACTTGGCAATCGGTCAGTGTCGAAGATATATAAATTGTGATAGAAGATTTCGATACCATATGATCTCAGTCGGTATTTCATACTTGCGTGAAATTGATTCAGTGCTATTTTCAGTCTTGTCAAAATAATAAGAAAAATACTCTTCGAACACAAATAACGCTGACATATGATGTACGAAGACGAACACACCCACGTAACTGGTACCGGTATTCTTTAAGTTTCTTTCTTTTTTCTAAAATTTAGTCTCTTTTCTTATTTACCAGTATTTAAAAAAATACATTCTATGTGCAAAATAAACTTAATTTTTGGTGAGTGTTATGAATCTTATCTGCTTACGCAGTTGTATGATTTTAGTTTATTCAACCTAATATTCATGAAACAAGTGTTATTATAAATTACATTCGGGAAGAAAGTATGATAATCAGTTACCAGTGACTTGTAAGGAGAGTGACCCACGAGCTGTGGAGAATATTGAAAATTCTTGATTTTGGCAAAGTTAAAATTTTTTTTACAGAGATTCATGTGGTCTGAGGAGAAGCAGTATTATTTCTCAACACGATTCACCTTATTAAACTTCGAAGGGTTGCAACATTGGTTAACTTGCTCAGGCAGCACACATATATATTTAAGTCATATTTTACAAATTTACTGTCTCCTTTTATTACAGTATTTACAAAACAATAACATTCCAGTCGTTGTTTACATTTCTCTCTTCTTTTCCGAAGCAGCCCCATATATTTATATTTTACCTTGTTTCCGTACATTCTTGTTAAATTTCACAACAGGGGGTCGAATTTTGAAGAAGTGTCTAATATTTTTTCTTTTAAATTACAGCACGTTGGAGAACATGTACTGGTACAATTTATCACTCAAAATTTTCTCCGTTACAAGATTTGCACCATTTTGCATTAAATAATGCTTATAGTTCCTATAGAAGACCTTACAATTACAAATTAATTTCATAACTTCACAATTTGGTTTCTTTAGACCACCCAAATCAAAAAAAAAATGTACGGGTGTTTCAGAGCTTGAGTCAGAAAGCTGATCGTTTACAACCTGTCTGCATATAGGCCTACCACAGATCTTGGTTTTCAGTAATGCATTTGTTGTACTACTACCAACATTAAACACATTATTTCTGTCATATGAAGTTAGTTTTGACAAATATTGTAACTGTGGTGTTTGGATGTTGAACTCCTGTTGCCGCACTTTGGGGACAGAACTGAATATTGAATGATCAATGTCACTGAATTAAGGGGTGTAGTAATGTCAGTGGGAGCTGGATGCAGGTTTAAGACAGCAGTTGAAGTAGAAGCTGTAGCAGATTCAGTGGAGGCATAATGCAGACCAGAAGGGAATCTAAACAACCTGTATCCCGCAGTAGAAACGTTACTACACTTAGGTGCAGAATAATCGACCATTATGTAAATATATATCCACACAAATATAGCACTATTCTGTCTCTGCACGTGCTGATTAAAGCAATGCGTTCAATGTGACGAAGCGAGCGCTCGTAGGAAAAACTAGAGTTTGATCACGTGGCCCATTGAGCATGTATGAACCAAAATGGCGGCTAAGCATACCCATCTTATAGCGCCTTAAGTTGTATCGATACGTACCAGCAATGATGCCCCCTTTCGCGCGGAATGTGTGTTATTGCGGGTATTCGGTTTTCATTTGACTGTCCCTTATGCGTCAAGCCTCGTGTTGGTAGATTTACGGTCATTGTCCTAGGGGATAAATTTCGGCATTTTGGCATCTTCGGAAAGGGAAAAGTAGTTAGTTGGACATAAAACAAATAATAATAATACTAATAATAATAATAATAATAATAATAATAATAATAATAATAATAATAATAATAATAATAATAATAATAATAATAAGCTACAGAAGAAAGAAAAATCTCGAGAAAGACCTTAGGAGCCTAAAAATGAAAGGATGGTGCATGGAGGAAGAGGAGAAATGAAGATCTATACAGACAGACACAGAAGATCACAAAACCATACGTAAGAGAAAACTGAAGTTTTATGGGCACCTCACAAGAATGAA
This sequence comes from Anabrus simplex, assembly GCF_040414725.1. Classification (NCBI taxonomy): domain Eukaryota; kingdom Metazoa; phylum Arthropoda; class Insecta; order Orthoptera; family Tettigoniidae; genus Anabrus; species Anabrus simplex. The sequence continues at coordinate 1,613,053,945 of NC_090265.1, read as the reverse complement.
CGAGAGTCGATTAACAAAGAAAATCTTTAATTACATCATTAAATAATTTAAAGTCAAAAACTTCATGATTGTTCCGTATTGAATAGAGAAATATACAATATTAAATAGAAGGAAGAATCCACCTTTCAGTACTCTGTTGTTAAGTTGAACCAAATAGAAGTTACAACCTGTTCATTTGGGACCCGTTTCAACATATTTGAAGTGTCATCATTAGCCAATTAACAAAGAAGTGCAAAAATGAAGTCATAAAGATCTAGAAACAACTAACACAATGATCACAGACAAAAAATTAACACTATTTCGTGCCGAAACAAATCCAGTTGAAGTTCATAAGCAGCTCTAGTACAATCCTGTTATGCCGCATTCACAAATGAAGACGTATGGAGATGATGTATTTGAGATCGATAACGAGTTAAAGGACTTGTTCTAATATGAAAACTTGAAGGATAACTCGTTATGAAATTGAACTTGTGATATGCAGTTGTGTATATTTGTTGCTAGGCAAGTCTTGTAGGCATTTGTTTCTCCGACCGAAGAGTAAAAGGTGACGTAATTGAAGTCTTAGGAAAATAGTGTAGGACTTTATTTCGACAATTCGAATATTGTACACATCATAAAATTAAAATCAATTAATAAATGAGTAAAGCCTCTGTGGGTCAGGCGGAAGCGCGCCGGCCTCCCTCCGCTGAGTTCCGTGGTTCAAATCCCGGTTACTCCATGAGAGATTTGTGCTGGACAAAGCGGAGGGGAGATAGGTTTTCCCTGTCATATTTAATTCCAGCAACACTCTCCAATACCATTTCATTTCATCTGTCACTCATTAATCATTGCTCCAGAGGAGTGCGACAGGCGGCTTCATTTATCCCATTCCTGACCCGGTCGAATGACTGGAAACAGGCTGTGGATTTTCATTTTCACTTTCATACTAAATGGGAAGAAGAAACAGAAAAGACATGGAGGAAGCTGGCATCAATCCAAAAGAAATAGTTAATAGAGATAGGTTTCGAGCTAAAACTGATTAATTCAAGGGGTTCCAGGAAAAGAAAAATGAAAAGTCCAAGAACATGCGGTCAGAGGAGAGGAAGAGAAACCACAGCGAAATGAAGAAGTTCTGGGAGAAGAAAAAAAGGACTAACCAGCAAGTCAATTGTTTACTGTGGTCCAAAGTAGGCCAAAATCGAAGAAATAATAATAATAAAAATAATAATAATTAGCAAATGGTCGAGAAAAACGGGAGGAAAATACTATTTAGAGTATTTATCGAAAACTGTGCAATGTCAGTACTTACTTCCGTTGTGATGTTGATGTTTTGTTGTAGGTGATGTGCGAATTGATTGGAGTGTGTATGGCGGACGGAGATTCCTCTGAATTCTACTCACAGGATTCAGCCTCTAGTCTTATTTTTCCTAGTAGGAGCATCCTTTCGGGGAACTGGACATTTATGGTAAGCAATGCAGAGATAAATAACATGCAAGTTAATAATTCAGTGAATTAAGAAAAGTAAGCAAGATTTTAGTTTTTTCTGATTTTTATATCAACCAGGAGACCTACAATTTTACGTTTAATGTGAACCACAGGACCGTGACTTTTAATTTAACCCCTTAAAACTCCAATTTTTGGTGTGCTGTACAAAAGTAATTTCAATACAGTTTTATTACCATATTGTGTTCCAGAAAGCTAAACAATGATTGCTTTCTGAAAAAGTGAGGTGGAAAATCCAAAACTTCGAGAGCATAATTATCATTTTAATGAGCTCAGTTTTAGAATATAGTAAAATTTGAGTTTTCAATTTTGCACAGCAGATACCACTAAGTTTTACTGTTCTGTCAGCAGTAATAACTTCAAACCACACGAATTTCTATGTTAAAAAAATAAACAAAATTTGCATCCTTGCTTCGACGAGCTGAGCGATGGCTTGATTTGCAGAATTGTGATCAACACGTCTTGAGGTATCTAAGTGATTTCTGCAGCCAAATACAAGCTTCAAAGTCAATGTACATACTGTATCTGTGCATGGTGGGTCTCAAAAGGTTAGCAGTAATTGTACTCGTAAAATGTCTCTTACAGAGAAGTTACGCACGGGCAGAGTTTGTATTGGTCGGGTTACAAATTACAGCTAGCTTAGTGATAAATCAATTACAATGCCTAATGGGTCATTTGCGAATAATAATAATAATAATAATAATAATAATAATAATAATAATAATAATAATAATAATAATAATAATAATAATATACTTACATACATACATACATACATCATTATAGACTGTTATGCCTTTCAGCGTTCAGTTTGCGAGCCGCTCTGTGAATTTACTACTCGCCGCCACAATCCGCTATTTGCAACTAGTGCTGTGGCCTCATTTAGATCTATACCTCTTACCTTTAAATCGTTAGAAACTGAGTCTAACCATCGTCGTCTTGGTCCCCCTCTACTTCTCTTATCCTCCGTAACAGAGTCCATTATTCTCCTGGGTAACCTATCCTCCTTCATTCGCCTCACATGACCCCACCACCGAAGCCGGTTTATGCGGACAGCTTCATCCATCGAGTTCATTCCTAACTTAGCCTTTATCTCCTCATTCCGAGTACCCTCCTGCCATTGTTCCCACCTATTTGTACCAGCAATAATTCTCGCCACTTCCATGTCTGTTACTTCTAGCTTATGAATAAGATATCCTGAGTCCACCCAGCTTTCGCTCCCGTAAAGCAAAGTTGGTCTGAAAACAGACCGATATAAAGATAGTTTCGTCTGGGAGCTGACTTCCTTCTTACAGAACACTGTTGATCTCAACTGCGAGCTCACTGCATTAGCTTGACTGCACCTTCATTCAATTTCACTTACTACATTACCACCATGGGAGAACACATAATATCCTAAATACTTGAAATTATCTGCCTGTTCTAGCTTTGTATCACCAATCTGACATTCAATTCTGTTGAATTTCTTACCTACTGACATCACTTTAGTCTTCGAAAGGCTCATTTTCATACCATACTCATTGCATCTATTTTTTAGTTCTAAGATATTTTTTCGGCACAATCTGCCATTAAGACCATGTTGTCAGCATAGGTCAGACTGCTTACTACATTTTCACCTAACTGAATCCCTCCCTGCCTATACCTTTCAGCAGATGATCCATGTAAACTACGAACAACAAAGGTGAAAGATTACAGCCTTGTCTAACCCCTGTAAGTACTCTGAACCAAGAACTCATTCTACCATCAATTCTCACTGCAGCCCAACTGTCAACATAAATGCCTTTGATTGATTTTAATAATCTACCCTTGATCCCATAGTCCCCCAGTATGGTGAACATCTTTCCGCTCGGTACCCTGTCATATGCTTTCTCTAGATCTACGAAACATAAACACAACTGTCTAATTCTCTCGTAGCATTTTTCAGTTACCTGGCGCATACTGATAATCTAATCCTGACAGCCACTGATCGCACCCTCCCTTCCAAAATGCCAGAGAACACTTTGCCTGGTCTAATCAATGAGATACCTCGATAGTTGTTACAATCCTTCCTGTTCCCTTGCTTATAGATATGTGCGATTACTGCTTTTGTCCAATCTGAAGGTACCTTACCAATACCCCATGCTAATGTACCATTTCATTGCCCAGTTTGCGTCATGAACGGCAGTTACATCGCTGACAGTCGCCATGCATCGCGATGGAATGATGAAAATTGTATGATAAAATAATATATTACTAGGAAAATACACCCACATAAAGAATCAAATAAGCCGCGGAATACAGTTGTGACGATCGGACTTGAGAAGTCCATGCGGCCGTGAACACGTCGAGAAAAACTGCAGACATGTCAAGTCGAGTAGGCTGTGAATAAATCTTGAGACGGACAGACCTAACGAATCCATGAGGCCGTGAGTAAAAAAAAAATTGTATTGTTATCCCGAGCTAAAAAAAAGAAACTTAAAGAAGTCAATTTCGGAACGAAGTATCGAACGAGATTCTATACAAGAAGAGAAGGGATTGAAGCTGGAGAAGAGAATTGTTATTAATACAGTTACGACCATATGCGAAACGTAAAGAATATTTCACCAAATTTCAAATACGAATTAGTAATATCTGGCGCGGAAGAAGAGTAAGGAAGGAAGATCTGATCTCGCAGAAGTCGCCAAGTTAAACTCAAAGCAGATAATTGGAAGCCCTTATATACCGTATATAAAAGTTAGAAGTCGCCAGTTTACATTTTAAAGTCAGCGACAAGCAGAAAACATTTTGACTACCATATAAAATATTACACCTTCAAAATTGTTTGCTAAAAAGATAGAGAATATACCCAGGATTGTTCAGTTCATAATTCAAATATGCATCCAATGACACCTTCAATATGTTTTTTTATTGCATGTAATCGACGGAGATATCATGGCTGAGTAATTCAAGGATATGGGGTCACAATCAGGGGGAACTCTAGCCAACCGTTCTGCATGTCCGAAGCCCGAGTCCAGTTACCGGCAATGACGAGCACATGAACGCGAGGTGCTGTCCAAAGAAGACCCAGGATGAAATCCAGCCCAGCGGAATAGCGGAAACAAGATAAGTGGAGTTCCTTGTAGTTATTTTATGTAGTTAAATTATTAGACTTGTGTGAATAATAGTGTGTGTTAAGTTGAAATAATTGTACAGCAAGGTTAATATCTGGTTCATCGAGATATAAACTCCATGAATAGTGTCTTTGAAAAATAATCCATGTAATCGTTTGAGAACTCGGATCTAGGTAGTCTTTGACAAACCAAAAATTTATACTCCATGTATAGGAATGTTTGTTTACTTGAAAATCAGTATTACAAAGTTGTGACAGGATTATACGTCTTTCATAATACAAATCAAGCTTAATACAATGTTGAACGAAATGAGATCGTACTCTAAGACAGAAGGAAATGACATAATGTTTAATCGTCACAAAAACGTGAGTAACATAGCCTGAATTATTAACACATGCCTTTAATTGCAGGAGGAATGTAGTTACTTGTGTTATTTAATGTTGTAAACTTATGACATGTTATGATATTGTATTTAGTGGAATATATAGTACGTACATCGTGACACTCGTAGAGCAACAAATGATGTAATTGAATGAGATTGTTGATATGTACCAAGGTAGATAGAGTAAGAGGTAGGGATCACGCGCAGGTCTCCCCACCACGCTTGGCTGTCGATGACGTCAACGTGAACCCTCAGCGCCTTGTTTTCTGTATGAGGTAGGCTAATACACAGCTGTAAGCTGTTCTGTTTTTAGCCACAAGATAGAGATAAAAGAACTTCATTGATATTTTAACATCACCTAAGAAAATGCATTGCACTTCACTATTACAGTAGAGTAATAATAGGAGATCAAATACAGTGTGAATCTAGCAGCGTTTCTGAAGTATTTCGATCTGTATAAAAGGTTGTAACAATGCTAAGACTGTGATCGCAGTGGAATGACCATTCCATATGTTCATGTTCTCAACACCTATGATAACAATAACAAGGGGCTCTATTGTTACAGACTCGAACATTAAAGCTTGATGACTGCAAGAAATATGTCCCTTGTTACAAGCAATATTGGGAAACTGCATACACTGTCAACAACACAAACAGCAAATGTTAAGAAACTGTCCACAAAACAAACAGTACAGTAAATGTTCTCCTCCAAGTGCCAGGAACTGACAAATTCCACGTTAACATTAGATAGGCCATATAAATGAATGAGCCTGTATATTAACATTCTTAGCACTGGTTTCATATACAACGTAATAAATTGCCTTTCATAAAAAAATAACAGGTATGTTATACACAAAGAATAATGCTAATATTAAAAAAATAATATCAAACACACTTATCCATAGCATCAGTGGAATTTCTTTGTTTTTCTTCTTTCTTTATCGGTGTTGTATTAACTGAAACCCGGTCTCTTCAATGTCTTACTTTTGTTTAAAGCGTCCATTCGAATAAAAGAACGGCTTCTCACGAAGCAACTTGCAAGCTCATAAATTTCGGGGAATTTCTTTTTCAGGATATCCGTAAGGTTTGTGATGATGTTAGAACCCTCTTTCAGTTCTTTCCCGTGGTAAAATTGAAACTACCGAGCTCGATAGCTGTAGTCGCTTAAGTGCGGCCAGTATCCAGTATTCGGGAGATTGGGTTCGAACCCCACTGTCGGCAGCCCTGAAGATGGTTTTCCGTGGTTTCCCATTTTCACACCACACAAATGCATGGGCTGTACCTTAATTAAGGCCACGGACGCTTCCTTCCCACTCCTAGCCCTTTCCTGTCCCATCGTCGCCGTAAGACCTATCTGTGTCGGTGCGACGTAAAGCAACTTGAAAAAAAAATGGGACTCTTTTTGCAATTTGATTTCCACCCCTTGTATTTTGACCTGTTTTCTCTCCGTAATTACTTTCTATATCGAGGTTCTTTTGCTTTATCCTAAAAGCTATATAGCCAGTGAAGTCTTCAAGCAGCTCCTTGGTTTCACGACTGCCCTCGAACTGTTTTACTAGATCTTCAAGGGCTTTAACGAACCCTTGCTTATCCTCTGATAAAAAATAGGATGTTGTGGGCTCAACTGGCACACGATATCCGAGTTTTGATCGAGTTCATCAATACATATTTGGGCGTAATATTCCATAATCTTCCGGAGAACAGCTGGAATTTCTTATCGCCTGGGAAGCATTGAGGCTAGAAGCAATGATTTCACCTTTCGCGTCACAGCTGTCGGAAGAGGATCGTCATAAAGCCTTCCGAACCCTCGAAGCTGAGAAAGATAGCTTTCGATAATGTCTTGATTACTTCTGTCACCATTTATTTACGTCAGTGGTTTTAGGAAATACATGAAAGTGTATGTTTCGTTCCTTCGCGTGCCTGCTATGATTTGTGCAGCCTGCAATGGCATGACAAAGTATACTGAAAAGTAAGTGTACACTATTACTGCTTTTTACGTTTTATCTCATAAAATAAACACACACGGTTTCTTATACACCACAGATATGTTACTATTGTGTATTATTAGCACCTAGCTTCTGCGTGCACAGCGATTCTTATTCGAACTACCTCCACCTCATTCAGGCAGATTCAACGCGAGGGTCCTGCGTGACGTCACAGCTCTGCTTTGCCACTGCGCATCTCTCTCGTGATCCCTACCTTGTATTCTACGTACCTTGGAAATGAGGATATTGTGCGCAAGAATATAGGTTGGATTTATGGTAGAATATATGATTTATGGGGAATTATGATACGTAAGCTGCGTACATGGCGAAAATACGAGCATATATTAATAATTGGTGATATTTATGCAGCGTAACGCCGATATTAGGTTAATGTTGTTGTTATTGTCATGTGATATATACAGTAGCATGTCATGTTGGGTTAAATGGAATATCAATACGACCATATGAGGTTTTTAAACTTACGGGCTGTTTATGGTGTACGATCATCGAGAGTATATACTAGAAATAACGTATTTACGAGAGAAATTTAGTATTTTTCTAGAAATATTTCACGTGCTAGGCTATCTTCAGGATGATTTCCTGTCAAAGACATGATTGGAACTAGGAAATGTTTTCATGATCTATAAAGCTACCGTCCGTGAATAGATGACCTTCATTTACGATTTTATTCGAAATCATTCGCAGATAGATGATTGTTTTTTGAATCATGGTATGGCACTATCAGTTGAATAACTTGCTTGTTGACACATGAATGTTGTATTAGGTTACTCATACACACTTTTCAAGAAAAATTATGGATTTTTAAGTTTATTTAATAGACGTAATATTTATTTTTGAGGTGATTTACGACAGTATGATAATGAATGGCAATTTTTAAGCCATGATTTCTGGAACTCGCTTATGTTGCTTACGCTATGTCAGAAACTCTTGAGGAAAGATATTTAATTCATTTGAGAAAATGAGGCTGTGCATTACCTTCAGTTGAGTCCACGTAACAAAAAGGGATATATATATTTTTTATCACTATTTTTATCCCTGAGAGGTATCGTGCAGCGAATATATATGTAATTGATATCATAACATGAAAAGTAAGTGATATTTCACAGAATAAGTAAAAATCGATGGAGGCGAAGGAGTATTTATATCGGACGGGATGAAATATTCAAATGTTAGGACAAGACTGGATACTTATATTCATATAAGGTCACAGAGTTAGGATGATGTACTCATGTCTCATTCCCATGCGCATGATAACTTGATTTGTGCGGGAATTCATTATATTTATTTGGCCGCCTAACATTAGATATTGGATTGTTGGCCGGAGTTTATGATAAAGCATTGGAAAAAGGCACGATACGAATAATGTACCCCCGTTAGGAGCATTAATTGTCACCCATGCGTGTGGCAAATAGAGAAAGTCACCACGGGAAATGTCAGTCGACTAGGTGCACTAATAATAATAATAATAATAATAATAATAATAATAATAATAATAATAATAATAATAATAATAATAATAATAATAATTTCTTCTTTCGTATGCTCCTACTTGGGACCGCTTTTGTTCAACCCTGAAATTGTGTTTCCTTTGCTTTTAATGAACAGGTAATTTTACTCGTAAAATGCCTCTTTCCGCGAAGTTACGCACGGACACCGAGTGATTTTCGCTGTGGAATTCATATCTACTTCCTGCCCTACTCCACTTAGGGTTTGGAATTTGTAAGACCTTTTGTTTTCTTATTCTCTGGAAATAAGAAGAGCTATGATGTTAAATGCCCACTCATTGTGCCAAATGGTTGCAGAGGGGTGAACAATTTTGATTTTCAGGATGTAATATCATGTGAATCCCCTTGAATCACAGAGTTGAATACCTAAATCCTTTATTTTTGTTCCCCGCAAAAAGAAGAGCAACCACAGAAATTTTCAACTTCGTACATAAAACAGTTTCAGAGAAATGAATATATTGTTGTTTTCAGTTCTTAGTACCCATCTAACCTCCTTAGTGGTGGAATGTTTTAAACCTATTTCCAATTTAATATCTTAGACATAAATGAGCAATCACCATGTGAACTGTCATCTTCGTACTTCGAGCGGTCCGAGAAATAATTATAGAATTTTGGTTTTCGTGTCTTAACACCATTCAAACAATGTAAGACTTGAATGTTTTCAAATTATTTGTTATTTAACATCTAGGACATACCGCAGAAGCGACTATCATGTACAATTTCAACTTACATCGTCACACGGTTTTGGTAGAATGAGTAATGTTGTTTCCATTTCCAACACTCATTCAAACCCTGTAGATCTGGAATGTTTTAAAACCTTGTCTTTTTTTTACATCTATAGTCTGTTCGGCGTGTTAAGAATCTTCCAGCCAGTTATTTGAATGGCAGACTCATGGTTTTTGGCATAGGCATTGTGTCACCCGTCAGGAAGTAATATACACAGGCTCTTTTGACGCTATGTTACTAATGCTTGGTATGCGAATTAAGAAAATGCTTTTAAGTATTAAATCGCTTCATCATAAACGAATGTACAGTCACTCGAACTGAAATTTGAAGGCATAAGAAGAAGTGGAATGTGAGAGAAAAGTACGCTTTTCAGTGTTCCACCGATAACGTATCAGATTTAGAGGCCTATAGTAGGGCTATTACTTTGAATGAACAGAAATTATTGGTACGAAAATACATGCCACTTCACGTTCTTCCCTACATGCGCTTACAATAATAATAATAATAATAATAATAATAATAATAATAATAATAATAATAATAATAATAATAATAATAATAATAATAATAATAATAATAATAATAATGCAAAAATGCAAACTCGTTTCCTCGAACCGAGGTGGTGAAGCTCTTTTCAGGCACACCCTCAATGGAGGTAATAATAATAATAATAATAATAATAATAATAATAATAATAATAATAATAATGTAAAAACGGTACCTGTTAGTTCTCCAACGACACTGATGATGGTGATGGTGATGATGAAGTTGTAGTGACTTCCTATTCTTCTTCCTTGTCCTCCTCCTCTTCGTCCTGTTTGTCTCCCGAACAGTTTGGATAATCATGTGGCTTTCACGGATCGATCCCAAACTCTACTAACAGATCATTTGCCCCGTCTTGAGTCCTCAAGCTCATTTTCAAAAACTCATGTTTTCATCATTTTGAAGAATCGCAATGTTCACAATGTTCACTAGCCAAATATTTATATCTGTAATTAAGTAGAGGCATGTTTTTTTCGCATTAATTTATGTTCAATTTCGCGAAAAGGAAACTTCGCGTTATTTCGTGAAGTAGGACTGACCCCATCACTTTAATCCTTTCCTAAAGTTATTCACAAAAAGTTTAATTCGTAAGATTTGTGAATTATTTGTGGGAAAGATGGATAATAAAGAGAAGCAATATTGAGAACCATTATTCCTTATGTAACATTGGTTAGAACTATACTATAGCCCTAATCGCCTTAATCAAGATTACGTAACAAATTGCCGTTTCTTCCTACAAGGCCGTAGCTTTCACCTTATATGGCCATAGCATTAAGGGATTTTTACAACACTGGCAGTGGATTTCGTAATTTGATAAAAGTAATCGTTCCTCAGTACTGTACTAACACATTATCTGAAAAATCCCTAAAGTATAAAAACTCACCGCAAAATTGAGCTTTATTTACCCCAAAAACTCTTTGTAAACAACATTTGAGATACTGTCTTTTGGGGCTAAGATGAGCAAGCGACATAGAACTGTACATGTGAGAAAAGTCTTCTCTAAACTCGGAAAAAACAAACATGCTTCTTTATTTTTAAAGAAGATTCCGAATACCTATTTCCATGTCTGTAAAATCTTCAGTTTTTGAGATATAAGTATCCCCATAAAAATAATTCAACCCCTTTATCAGACCTTTCCCCACCACCAACCTCACCTAAGTGCGTGTTTCTTTGTTTTTAAAGGAGATTCCAAATACCAATTTTCAGGACTTATCTTCAGTTTTTGAGATATAAGTTTACTGATTAAAGGCATTCAACCCCTTTTTCGCCCTTTTTTTACTCCTCCTAGTAGGATTTTCCGAAAACAAAAATTTGCGTGGTTTTTATTTTTAAAGGAGATTCTAAATATCAATTTTAAATCTGTAATTTTTTAAATTTCTGATATATAGATACACTCATTTTAAAGATTCACCCCCTTTCCACCCCTTAGCAACGGAATAACCAAAAATACTCCCTTAGCGAGCACTTACATTGTAATATAAATGTATCCTCAAAATTTCATTTCTTTACGTCCAGTAGTTGTCGCTCGGCGTTGATGAGTCAGTCAGGACATGTTATTTTATATATAGATATAGATAAATACGAAGAGATAAATTCTGTCGAAATGAGAAATCTTTATTCTGTCTTCTATTTACCTTCACACGTGACATTGGAATACAATTTCAAGATCGTTATTTTCCATGAATTTCACTGCATTTTCACACTTATCGCAAAATAACTTAAGTAAATTTTGCTTTAAACTGACAATGTTGCTTTAATTCGCTGTAATTCACAAAAATAAAATCACTAATTTCTTAACCAGAATCATATGACTCGTTAAGATATTTCAAAATTGCTTTAAAATATTTTTCGTCGCGTTTATTGTTAATGAGGAACAATCAAGCTTCTAAGTATGAGTCAAAATAGCTACATTTCAGAACAGAAGTTTGAAGTTTTATAAACAGTGAGGATTTGTAGAGGATTTGAAATGAATAAAACAATATATTTAAAACACTGATTTATTTTCATAATTATAATTTTCTCCTGATAACTGTTGAAAGTTAAATCAATGCCTTGTATCGTGAGGACCCAATATAACACGACTTATACTCTTAGGCCTTGGCACGACGATATGTAGGGTTTGAAGGCATATATTAAGAAGAATATTGATTTTATCTATTATAAACAAGTGCTCTATTATCAATATAATTTTGTGTATTCACTCAAACACATTTCCAACATGCCTCCTTTGCAGGTCTCATGAGCTCATTATAGTTTTGTCAAACCCAGACTTGTCTTGGACACTGTGTTATGTTGGTTTCCAATAAAAAGCTCAAATATTAACTCATATAATTATTTACCTTCACAGATCCACAGTGAGAAGGTATCGTCACTTGACACCTGGAAGGGCCAGTCTATAAAACAGGAAGTCAGCCTCTGCGGATACCAGAATATTTCACTAGATAGGAACGAAACATCATCAATGCCACCACTAGGTAAATTTAAGTATCACTTTTATTTTACATAATTTTAAATGTACAGTAAAGAAAATGGAAATTGCAACACCATGAAGGCATTGGTCGTTTGTGTTGATGTTCAAGATATGGAACGATGCCATGTAGGTATGTAAACGATCAAAGTTTCAGAGCCATTGGATTGTTGCTACAGGTCTTCCCACGTGATTGGTCGCGGAAGAATCAACTCCAGTATACGGACTCTGGTGTAGCGTAGTTGACTTGCAGTCTATGCAGTGAAGTGTTCCCCGTCAAAGATGCCTCGACGACAGACAAGAGCACGCTATCAACAACTGTGGCCGTTTGAGAGTGCTCGGATAATTGGGCTGTGTGAGGCTGGATTATCGCTAAGTTCTGTCGCTGCACGTGTTGGCCGACAGGCATCTACGGTACAACGTGTATGGCAGCAGTGGTCAAATGAAGGTACCCACACTCGTAGACCTGGCACAGGCCCAGCGCGACAGACAACTGTGAGAGAGGATCGCCGCATCATTCGGATGGCCCGGATGGAACCCCATGCAACAGCAGCGCAAATTCGAGCAGCTGTGGCACCCCACGTTAGACAACAAACAGTTGGTAATCGCCTGCGTGCAGCTGGCTTACGAGCCCGTGTCCCTGCAGAAGGTGTTCCATTGACCCCACAACAGCGACGTGTAAGGCTGGCCTGGTGTCGAGAAAGATCGACGTGGGTCGACGAATGAAATAGGGTCATCTTTAGTGATGAATCGCGCTTCTGTCTTGTCCGCAGTGATCGCCGGAATCGTGTGCGCCGACGTACCGGCGAGAGGGGCCGCCCAGATCTTATTGTCGAGAGGCACACGGGGCCAACACCAAGCATTATGGTCTGGGGAGCAATTGGCTTTAATGTGAAATCACAATTAGTGCTTCTTGAGGGCACCATGACTGCTCGAGAGTACGTTGATAGGGTACTCAATCCAGTGGTTGTCCCTATGATGGCGAACATTGCTAATGGGATGTTTCAGCAGGACAATGCCCGGGTTCACACTGCACGCATCTCCAGAGAAGCTCTTCACGACATCAAAACCTTAGAATGGCCCGCGAGATCCCCGGACCTCAGTCCTATTGAGCATGTGTGGGACATGATAGGTCGACAGCTGGCCAACCGTCCTCAGCCACCCACAACTGTGGAACAACTGACCCGTGCAGTACAGCAAGAATGGGCCACAATTCCTCAGGAAGAGATCCAGGGCCTTATTGACTCCTTGCCTCGACGAATTCATCAGTGTATTGAAGCTCGTGGTGGGCACATCCTGTATTGATTGTTGTCCAAACTTTTGGTCAGAGGGACCTGAAAGTGTAATCATCGAATCACAACCGAACACTTGTCCTGCATGTTCAATTGCAGCAATGTAGCACCACTCCTTCTGGGTGTTACAATTTTCCTTTTCTTCAGTGTATTTAATATCAAGTGGACTATCACCTGTACAATGCATACAGGGCGAGTCTCTCCTCTTTGGCAAAACGCAAGGAGGTGACTGGAACGATGATAAGGAGGATGATAAGCAAAGAAGTATGGTCGAATAGGCTACAGATGTTTGTTAATTACAGTTTATGAAAGTTGGAGGAGAACGCGCATGTGAAACATGTCTACTCGACACTGACTACTGCAGAAGCTACTGCCACGCTGCCAGACTTCATTTCTCACTCGGCCCAGCGTAGACCCAGCTACACGAAGCGCACTGATTAACGTTCTGCCCGCAGATTGGAGTAAGTGTGTACGAGTATTTTTCGTATAAGGACCGAGCGAGTTGGCTGTGCGGTTAAAGTCGCGTAAATGTGAGCTTGCATTCTGAGCTCAGAATTTATTTTTGCAATAAGACATCACAAGGTAAACAAATCATATTCGTGGACATTTAAAAAAAAATATCAGCCAACGAGCTAAAAGGTTGGATGAAGTTAAATCGAAATATTATCATCTAGTGAAACGTTATGCAGGCGAGTCACCGGTTGGCGGATGCACAGTGGGTCTCAGCCCACATGTGGCTACGGCTGGTCCGTGGTCCGACAGCTCTGCACTCCGACCGGTCAACCGCCACCGTGGCTCTACGCCTCTGTATTCGGGAGACGTAGAGGGACTGGTCCCCATCGTCGGCTGTTCTGAGAATGGTTTCCATTCTCGTGCACTAAGGCGAATGCCGGGACAGTTCCTCTTATAGGCCACGGCCGCCAACCCTCTCACCTTCTCCGCACATCTCCTTCTCCGATACAAATCTCCTGGCCTGAGAGACGGCGTCACCGTCTAGGAGGCCCGCCTCCCCCTTCAGGGGACGAATGAAAACATTTAGTAGTGGTGGTGCAGGCGAGCCTTTCATCTATGATAAAACGCAAGGAGGTGATAAAGAAGATAACAAAACCAAGTTCTATAGTCCACTTCATTATCGTTTATGTACTACTACTAAACTCTGCTAAGACAGTAATCGAGCATCTAGGCCTGCATCTGATAACGCTAGAGGAACTTTCAGTCTTTAGTAACACTCATAACTAGACATCGGATTTATATGATGTCTAAATCACCAATATAAGCATGCAACTATACTGCAAAGAAGTGGTGAGTTATGCACTTATTTTCATGTTATTAAACACTTTTATGAAATGCAAATGTAAGTATATTTTACTAGACTCACGCAATTCACCCACACCAATACATAAAATGATAATCATGAATAAACAATTGAATGAAAAAATGGCACTCTACTTACAACTGCGGCTGTTCCACTAGTACAAACAATCCGTGCATAGTTTATGAACCGGGCGAGTTGGCCGTGCGGCCAAGCTGTGAGCTTACATGCGGGAGATAGTGGGTTCGAACCCCACTGTCAGCAGCCCTGAAGATGGTTTTCCGTGGTTTCCCATTTTCATACCGGGCAAATGCTGGGGCTGTACCTTAATTAAGGCCACGGCCTCTTCCTTCCCATTGCTAGGCTTTTCCTATCCCATTGGCGCCATAAGACTTATCTGTGTCGGTGCGACGTAAAACAAATAGCAAAAATAAAAGAGCATAGTTTGTGAGACGTATCACTCTATCAGTGTTCACTGTTAAAACACATGCACACTTCCCCCAGACAAGACCCAGTGTGTTAATCAACACGCCGGCCCCGTGGTGTAGGCCTGCCTCTTACCCGGAGGCCCCGGGTGATTCCCGGCCAGGTCAGGGATATTTACCTGGACCTGAGGACTGGTTCGATGTCCGCTCATCGTACGTGATTAGAATTCAGCGATGAGATAGCGGCCCCGGTCTAGAAAGCCAAGAATAACAGCCGAGAGTATTCGTCGTGCTGACCACACGACACCTCGTTAGCTGCAGGCCTTCGAGCTGAGCAGCGGTCGCTTGGTAGGCCAAGGCCCTTCAAGGGCTGTAGTGCCATGTGGTTTGGTTTTGTTAACACACATGTTAAATCGTAATTAGTAAGGCTGTAAGAAAACCGTGTTAAAAGAGATACAAACGTGAAGAAACACACTTAAATACACATTCCTCTTTCATCTTCTCCAAGTTTTCTGGTATAAATCTTCATCCACGGATGTGACAGGGCAGTACTTGAATTCGAAAGCGCACGCTGTATTCTTGCCTAAATTTTCCCTTGAAATCTTAATAATAATAATAATAATAATAATAATAATAATAATAATAATAATAATAATAATAATAATAATAATAATATGTGTTTTACGTCCTACTAACTACTTTTTAAGGTCTTCGGAGACGCCGAGGTGCCGGAATTTAGTCCCGCAGGAGTTCTTTTACGTGCCAGTAAATCTACCGACACGGGGCTGTCGTATTTGAGGACCTTCAAATACCACCGGACTGAGCCAGGATCGAACCTGCCAAGTTGGGGTTAGAAGGCCAGCGCCTTAACCGTCTGAGCCACTCAGCCCGGCCCTTGAAATCTTAACACGACTGTAATGTTCATTCAGAAAATGGCAACTCATTCTGCAAGAGTTCAGGGCATTAATTACTTTACATTTTCTTGAAGACTGCTTAAAAACATGTTAAAAATATGCATAATAAAAGTCGAAAACATGCACAATAAATTCGAAATTTGAAATGTATGCACTAATCTCAAATATAAGTAAATAAGCATGTGTATATGCACTATTAAACTTAATAATTCGTCCAGTTTCACCTTGCAATGCACTTCCTCACAGTTCGCGATCCTAACCGCATAGTCAACTCGTTCGGTCCTTATATGAAAAGAACTAGTGCCCATGACCAACTCGCCAGTCAAGATGGCCGTGGAGTGCTTCATCATCAGCATGGAGACATCCTTAACCATATTCATTGGTTTTCATGACCAAGTATACAGTACTGTCTCGCGTATCAGACAGTTGGTCTCACGAGGCAGAATGATCCCCTTCCAGCCCATATTGCACTTGTAGCACATGATCTTTCTTCATCCTCGGTTGTCCTGGTACACCTAAGCCTCGTTTCTTTCCGTAAAATGCAATCTCTTTCCTATTAACTATTCTTTTAAGTGTTTTCACAGACAGTGAGGTGCCAAAACTTAGTCCCTTCGGTGTTCTTATTCGTGCCATTATTATTGTTACGGAGTATTCCGTGGTAGTTAGAGGTGAAAGAAGGTGCGGGTGTGAACGGGTCTCAAGCTACGAAATTAGAGTTCATGTAAAATTTAACAAGGTTATATTTTCTTTATAAAATCAAAAAAATAACAAGCATGGCAGGTACAGAGTAGCAAGGCCACTATTCGAGAATGTACAATTACAGAGTTACCGGATGGGCTCCGAGAGCCAAACCCACAATACGTGAACAATTAGCCCAATTTTACAATATACAGGAATTCAACAAAGGGGCAGAAGACCCCAATTATGCCCAGGAGCACTTGCTCCAAAATTACACAGTAAAGCCTGCTCGAGGCACACAGAAATCAAATTTCAAAAGAGCAATACGCTCTCAATGTTCTGGCCTATAAAAGACCACACCAAACTTGATTTTCAAGCTGCCCTCTAAGACATAAACACAGGGGTAAGATACCCAACCTACTGAGGCCTATTAAATGAGAAAAGATTAATTACATGGCCTCTAAAATACCAATTTGAGAGGAGGCGAACTGCACTCCTAATGCATTTGTTTAAAAACCTAATCTGGCTCTAGGCCACTAATGCAAGGGCTAATCCCATACTAAAGAGGTGACTTAAGAAAGAAACAATTTACATTACTGTTACGGAATCGGTTGAGAAAAATAAGTTCACCTCAGAACAATATGAGTGGGAGATCGAGAGGGTAAAGCACTCTCTATCCCAATATGTAGCTTAAAGGATAGAATAAATACAAGGTATCTTTACATGGTGGAAACGCTTCGGACCCGCCCCGAGAGCTAAACTGCTGAGCTAGCAAGAAAAGAAGTTATTATACGGTCATTACCTTATTGTTGAACTGCTGCCCGAAGAAAGAGGCGCTTCCCGCCCCCTGCTAAGTACTTTACACACTGAAAGATGGAACAGAAGTGGCCCAGAGACCCCAAAATCAGCAGTTTATATACTCTCGTGGAAAGTTCGAGGCGTTTCAGGGAAGAAAACACCCGCCCACAATCACTTTATTGGCTAGGGTACAGCAACATATCCCCTTTGGAGAAGATACACCTGATTGGTTAGAAATTAATTTTAAAAATTCGGGATTGGCTAAATACAAAACAAGGGGAAAGAAAGGGGTATACAGCCAACTTAAACAATAACAGAAAGAAATTTAACAAGAAACAAACTTTTGAAATAAAAATTTTCTCCAAAAGAACAGTTCTTTCACTTCGCACTAGGGTGCACTATTGTTGATCTTCAGTAGTGTCCTCTAGAAGAGAAAGTTCACACTTCTTACAATAGGGAAACAAAAATGCGTCGAAAACGACCCAGTTCAGAAACTACAACATTTCCCAGTAGTGACATCTTCAGAGAAACTTGAAAATTAATTCCGTAGATAAAGTTCAGGCTTCCTCCAGCAGAGGAGTTTCAATTGGCGCAAATTTTAAATTAGCGGCGTGGAGGTGTACCGCCCGGTACAATTATTATTATTATTATGATGATTATTATTATTATTATTATTATTATTATTATTATTATTATTATTTTATGGTCTTCATTAGACCACTTCAGTCAATTTTTTAAAACAGGATCTTTAGCTTTCTGTCAACCCAATACTTCTTCATTCTCTCGGATTTTAACTTTCTTTCTTCGTCTGAAATCACCCATCTCATTGTCCGTCTGTTGATCTTGGTTTGTAATCCGGTTTGTCTGTAAGTTTCTTGATTTAGCCTGTTTTGTTTTTTTAATCTTCTGTTCTTCTTCTTCTTCTTCTTAATCTGTTTATCTTCGAGGTTCGGTTTTTCCCTCGGACTCAGCGAGGGATCCCACCTCTACCGCCTCAGGGGCAGTGTCCTGGAGCGTGAGACATTGGTTCGGGGATACTACTGGGGAGAATGACCAGTACCTCGCCCAGGCGGCCTCACCTGCTATGCTGAACAGGGGTCTCGTGGGAGGATGGGAAGATTGGGAGGGATAGACAAGGAAGAGGGAAGGAAACGGTCGTGGCCTTAAGTTAGGTACCATCCCAACATTTGCTTGGAGGAGAAGTGGTAAACCACGGAAAACCACTTCCAGGATGGCTGAGGTGGGAATCGAACCCATCTCTACTCATCTGACCTCCCGAGGCTAAGTGGACCGCGTTCCAGCCCTCGTATCACTTTGCAAATTTCGTGGCAGATCCGGGAATTGAACCCGGGCCTCCGGAGGTGACAGCTAATCACATACCACAGAGAAAGAAAGAATGAATATTATGAATGAATATTATGAATATTATTATCATTATTGTTATATTAATCAATCGTGCAGTTACGGAAAGGAGATTCAAAGACAGTGGCCTAACTGCTAACATTCCAACCGGACACTTTGGGTTCTAATCTTATTGACTTCAGAAGGGGTTTTCAATATTATTGCCTAGCAGGATAGACATCCGACCTTAAATCATCGACTAAGACCGCAAAACTGAGCCATATTAGTCTGATCCCTCATGGAAATCGCAAAAGAAATAACTGGAGGATAGAATTTGAATTGAATTCAGTCAAAGAGGATTATTTTTTGCCTTGTTTAGGTTACGAGAATTTTCACGGTGTAGGCCTCTATAAACTACACACTGATGCGCTTGTGACGTATTCACTCTTGCCCACATGTGTGACAATATGTGACGTGGAGGGTCACCTTAATTTTAATATAAATAAAAAATCTCTCATTGTTTCTCCATAAACAGTATCTCATGGGCGCCAGCCTTCAAACTTATAGCTTGAAGACGATATTTGATAATTAATAATACTAATAATAATACGTAATGGGACTCTAAATATTCCTAGAGGTGGGGTGATGGACCACTAACCATTAAGTACACACTAACTTGGAAGTTAAGGATCATTAATAAGAATTTCAGAAAATACAAATTAAAACAACTATTTATGAGGATGAAAAACGTGACGGCGTATTTACGAAATGTGAACTTACTGAAGAAAAAGAAAAATGGGATGAAATACAATTTAAGAAAATTAACTGTTACGCGGAGACTTGCAGTAATTTATGCCATTAGCGCACCATTTGTAGACTCTGTTATCTGGACACGATCTGTGTAGCAGCTGATGTTTGATGGACCTCTCGTACAGGCGTCGTCATCTCTCGTTGTTGATACCAGTCCTATTTCTGATTCGTGCATAGTCCACTAGTTGTACTACGACTTTCCTGAGTTCAACACCTCCTAGAGTACTCCTTACATAAAGTTGTAATGAGTCCTAATTTCAATAGCAAAACCACTAGGGGTGATGTTCATGGAGAGAATACACTTGTATTCATCCGTATTACAGAAGTGTAGCGTAACTAAATACATAACAAAATTTGTCCTGTCCTATATTAGTCAAAACCGGTCTCTCGTTGACTTTAACTCTCGTCATTGAGATAATTAGGTCTCAATGAGAGTAATTTTGAGTAGTGCTCTACTCAGATGCGAAGTGAACTAAGTTAAGATCTTCAGCAGTTAAGACCTTCTCCGATGTAAGACGTGCAGCCCTCCTCCGATGTAATGATGGAATATATTAGAATTGTCCGATAGGAAAATACTCTCTCCAGCTCTTGTCGTTGATGTATATAGGCTCCAAAGTCTCCCTCCATGAACCATATCACATGGTCCAGTAAGATCTGATGTATTATCCCTTCTCCTATCTATTGCTGTATATCCGTCATCTTATTCCATAACGTCCATTCACATAAGTTTAACTTTCCCGGGCAATCAAAGCGTCAGGTAGCGAACTTCAAAAGGTAGGCGTTAACAAGGCTTTAACTGTCTCTTCAGAGTATGGAAAGGGTAAGGTGTATTGCAAGCTTGATGACGTAAATTTCCTGGTAATGGGCTAAAATTAGCATGGTGAGTCCGGTCACCTGACCTCGGCTACTGGAAATTTACTACCAGCTATTAATACGAATGATGTAATACTTTACTCAAGAAGTCGTTCGGAATACGTTATAGCCGTGATACAAAGAAATGAGATGATGATATCAAATGGATGACTAAATACACTATGTATATATATATATGTAAACCTAATAATTAAAATGACCTACCACTAATTAAATATGTACAACTTTTCAATTGATTACATAATTCGATAAATTTGTACATACTGTGATGTTCCAAACATCACATTTTACTACAGAAAAGCTTTTCAATATTATTGCCTAGCAGGATAGACATCCGACCTTTAATCATCGACTAATACTGCAAAACTGAGCCAAATTAGTATAATCCCTCATTAAAGTCCCAAAAGAAATAACTGGAGGATAGAAGTAATTTGAATTGAATTCAGTCAAAGAGGATTATTTTTTGTCTTGTTTAGGTTACGAGAATTTTCACGGCGTAGGCCTCTATAAACTACACACTGATGCGCTATCGTGGGAACAAGCTGAAGAGACGTGCGGCGCAGAGGGAGCGCATCTCGTGGTCATCGACTCAGAGGAAGAGGCGGAGGTTGTGAAGGCGCTGTACGCACGAGAGAAGAAGAACCTGTTGACTACCGGTATCCACATCGGCATCCATGATCGAGACAACGAGGGACATTTTCTTACTGTATTAGGTAAAGTTTGAGCCACACCCATCCCATCTATCACTACATAAATCAGCGACCCAAGCAATACCTTAGTGAAATATTCATGGGGAACAATATTTGAGGCCCGGATCGTGCCGACTGGGCAAGGCGCAGACATAACCTTGAGCTGAAAACCTCCCCTTGTAATCAGGTAACGAGGGCAAGACTACATCTATTTGAAATAAAAGAAGAAATGGTTTAAACCAGGGGATTTATTAAATAAATATGAGAGAAAAAATTTAAACCAGGAGAAGCAAATCACACAAAATGAATAAGGAAATGAATCGTAATACTCATGGACATACCTTGTTCTTTTTCACATAGTTGAAACATGGCGTGAAAACTCAAGCTAATACTCGTCAAAAATATTGATACGTAATTTAAAATGCTCACTGCTCCTCGACACATCGCTATTACAATACCAGCAGCTTCCTTTCATCACAAACTATTCAACCAGGTCGCCCGTTTTACCAGGATTCAAATATCCAAGGCACTGCACCACATATTACATCAGGCAACTAACAATGCGAAACGTTAGCACAACAATAAGCCGTGCCGGAGAACAAAAGGCAGATAAGAATAACGATAGATGAGACTGAGCACAGCCTCCATGGACCAATCAAAGCCAAGACAGATCAAAGAATACAATCGGTACGCCCATGTGCAAACATGAAACCAACATGGCGGGTACTCAAGCTGAGCATCAGCCATGAATAATAAATAAATATAGCTCTGCGCTGAAAACCAAACAAGGCGCAGAATTTGAAAGACAAATACAACAGGTCGACCGACATATCACCCTTTCCTTCCCCACACATCCGAACTCACATGCATACCACATTCACGCACACACAATGAGGGTATCGGGAAAATAAAACACGAACGGCCGTTCAGATTTCGTAGTCAAATACAAACCATAAATTATGACTCCACGGTCATTATCAGCGGGTCTCACGTACTCGAATGTTTGCGTGCGGCGTGCAATTACACATAAGGTCAGAATTGAACATTACTTTATTCACATCACTGGCATGTTGCGCCTTGTACAACCTGGATTGGCATCTCCTGCGGTCGAGACAAGGGGCACATCATGAGGATCACGCCGTATTAAAGCACGCAGTGCACCAAATCATAACCACAGAGACCCTTTTTCAATTATAACGACAAGCCCACAAACACATTCATTCAAAGCACATCGTACGACGGAGCGGAAAGATGTATGCCATCGACCGTAACATACGGGAATAACTCCTCACCAAATTTAAATATAAACCAACTATCACATACCTGTGATTATCAATGGTAAAATCGGATAGCAGTTAGCGTGAAAGGTCCAGGCTTGAACACATTGAATGAATATTTAAGGCATAAAAATGCCACACCAAACATAGCGGCAGCCATTGTTAGTAACCGTCCCACATAGAACAGCAGAAGAACTCCACAGAGTAAAAATTATCGCTCAGCAAAACGAACGACCTCACAGATAAAAACATAGCGTGTGCTGCTCCCTACTGGACGTCATTAGACTGACACATGTAAACACTGAAAGACAAAACTGAAGGAAGCCATTTGCATAATTAAATGACAAATCGTGGAACATGCGATAAGCATGGTTCAAGTTTTACTTCAATAAGATTAATGAAACTGCTAAAACAACGATAAGAATCAATGGAATATTTTTAGGCTCACCAATAGTTCATATGTTCGTTCAAACAAATCTCTTTTGTAGTTCAAGATGCTAAGTTACTGACAGTTGTTGTTATTTTATTCTGTGCAATATCTAAAGTGCTATTGAAAATCATAATACAGTTTGAAGGACAATTATAACGTCCTCAGCTCTGGAGATTAATGTCATTCTTATATGCTTTATATTCTTTATATTCTTATATTCTTTTATGCTTTTCGGGGAAACTTTCGAAGTACATTAAATGGATTTTTCTATTAATCAGTCGCTCTGAAAGAGAGGAGGGACTCGAAGAACCATTACCACCTATAGCTTGAATTCTAAGAGTATACTCTTTATCAGTGTGTCCACAAGTTGCCAAATTCCTTGTAACTACGTTGGTCGCTAATTGTAGTTAATACTACTACTGATAGTACTATTACGTGGGGACGTTTTTGCGCTCATTGTAAACTACCTTGATTTTATTATTAAGTTTATTAATTAGCCTCACAGTCAAACGTCAATTAAATATCACTTCTAATTAATTTTTATAATAATAATAATAATAATAATAATAATAATAATAATAGTAATAATAATGGTAGAACAACTGAAAATCACACCCAAGTTCGCGTTCATGAATTGAAAATCTAGTATTATGTTGGGCCTTGCCTAATACCTTCTGAAAATGGTATAATTGGGGAATAACATGACACGAGGATTTCTCGTCAAACAAACAAGTTTGGAAAATAAATACATTAAAATAAATATTTCATAACAACATATCAAAAAGAATAACCAACAGAATCCGATCAGAATAGCATTCATAACAATTTACACACTTTTAGCACTTCTCACTTAATCTTCTGTCGGAAATACCTTGTTGTCTTTTCATTCGAGATTTTAACAGGCCCACGTTTATTCTCATACATTTCTCGTTACTTGATGAGATTCGACTTGTCCAGTAGTTTTGTATCACGCGGATACGAAATAGTTGACATCTCGTTCCACTTCCGTGACTCGAACAGCTTCTTTCTTCTTTGTACGCTAGCACGCATACGAGAGCCGAGTTCGTCTTCCGATGAAATTGTTGATAATCTTGACTTGAGCACACTCAACAACATACAGACTGTTGTCCCAAAACGAGCTATTAATCTTGAAGATTGGTGGCATACAATGAATGCCGTTACACTATACATTTCACTAAATGAGAAATGTTAGCAAAAAAATAATATCCACAGCTAAAACCATATTAAATCGTACGTTAACAGCTTTTAGACATGATCACCGTCTCACTTTCTTCTACACTGTTTCACAAAGAAAAATATACTGCGTGAGCAGTCATAACGTCACTCATTGACTGCTGCAATATAAGAAGTCCGTTCCTGTTTACATCTTCCTAGATTTTCTTTTTATGCCTGTAGGTTCGACATGCCCTAGGTTTGCAGAGCTAGCTAGTGCAACCTAAGCGTTCAGTGCATCTTTCCTTGCAGAAGACAAGCTTTCCATTCGAGTCATAGAATAACCCTAGCGCTCCTCACAAAATGCAATTGTTTTCACATTCCTATAGGCCTACGTTTACAAAATTCATGAACAAATAGGAAACCGAGATGGTGAGCGTTGCTCTTTACACACAGTAAAGGGAAATGCCAACAACAGTTTGCCCAGAAAGTCATTTTTCCGTTGAATGCGGTCGAGATGAGTTGTTCGAAGTTACTCTTGTTTCTTAATTAAACTTGTCTTCTTTTATCTACTTACCACTTTCTAAGCTATATTATCAAGCAAAACATAAAACTTAAGTAAATAAAAATATTGCTTAAATTTTCGTATATTTATTGCGTGTTATTGCATAGTTCGGGAGAATTGTATTCACAGGACTACACTGAACTATATTTATCTCTGTAAAAGTAAAATTTGAGTTGTCAATAAACAATAAAAACAAACAAAAAGTTTCGGAATATTCTTACCTGACTTTCACGTCGAATTCCTTCGTGCGCTGCTTCATCTTGAACTTCACCTTGAAAAGCCTCATGATCGGCGATGAACGAAAGGATGTCATACTACCACAATCGTGGCTTATATTCACTCTCCTCAGACACACAAGATTTCATGGAATCTTTTACCGTTCTCAATTCTCTTCTTAAACTCTGCTTCAGTGACTCAATTCTGTTTTTGAGAAAATGTCAGTACAGGGAGTGGCCTCGCGAGTCATGAAGAGAATGTTATTCAAAGCTTCGTCACGCTTGTTCCTGTCTCTGTACTCGTCAATTTTCACTTTCCATATACTATAGGGCTACACGGGTACTGACAATAGGCTTCAATAAAATCGTTCATAAGCTTAGCACTATCACTATGAGACATTTTATCAGCGAGTGAAAAGAAAAACAATGTAAACACAAACAACTGTAAAGTGAGTTGTTCCGAGTTGTGGTAGCGTCTCCACTGATTAAATGACGAACACTGTTCGTGTCCCCTACACACAGGTGAACACCCTGAGCCAAGTTTATCATGAACTTCGTTCGTTGAACCTTAACACACAGGCAAAAAACGGCATACTTGGTTCGTGCAAATCAGTATTGCTTTTCTCCGCTAAATTGTAGATGAAAATCCGCTAAATTCCGCTAAATTTCGAACTGAAGCAAAATAGCATATACCAGCTGTTTTAATAGCGGAGATTATCTCAACACTCGCCAGTTTCAGAACAGGAGATCATATTTTCCTCCCAGCACTGTATCCTCTAAAGCAGACGTGCTCGGTTGAGGTTTCATATGAAGCCACATGGTACTATATGTTTTGAAAATACTGTACATGCCGACAGTTCACTGTAGCAAAGCGCAGACGGAAATTTTCAAATCTATTTCGAAAGTTATTTTCACTTTCATTACTGTTTTCATTGTTTATGATAAGTTTATGATAAGTAAGAAAAGAATAATGTCAAATAATTTCGCATTTTTATGTCTTTTAAAGTGTAATTATTTAACCAGTCTTTGCGAAATGTCTGACTGTACTTTTCAACCTTTTTTTTCCGACATATTGACGTACCGTACCAAAAAGAACCTCATGCCAAAAGAAACACGATATCAAACACGACAGTACCCGGCTCATCAAGAGTACAGTAACGATTGCAACAAATTCTGACTGAGGCTGTGGCCCAGAGTTGGTCTAGAAAGCAAGTGGTAGTATGCAGCATAACTTCAATACAACGGTATTAACTAGTCTATGATACCGTAGTAAGTTCTAGATTATATTTTCTACTGGTGATGAAAGGTGATATTGTTACCGCTGAAAACCGTCAATAGAAGTTTGAAAATCCGTCAAAAAAATCCGCTGTCCGCTAAATTGAAAATGTTTACGCTATTCCATTTAAAAATCCGCCAAATTTAGCGGAAAATCCGCTGAGTTGGCAACACTGGTGCGAATCGAGAACGGCGAACCAGGTTCCCATGTGTGTAAGGCGCATATTAGGCCCGTTACACAGCGAAGCGGATCTCCGCCCTCCGCGAGCGTGGCGCGGTAGACGGATGATTAGACTGGTCTTCCACAGCGAGGCCAGTTCTGCTTGGAACAGCGTGCGTGCAAGTCAGGCCAGTCCAGGTCCGACTCGTTGGCTGAATGGTCAGCGTACTGGCCTTCGGTTCAGAGCGTCCCGGGTTCGATTCCCGGCCGGGTCGGGGACTTTAACCTTAATTCCAATGGCTCGGGGGCTGGGTATGTGTGGCGTATTAAACATTAGAAATCATCCTAGGTAGGGCCCTCATCTTCACAGACATGCAGGTCGCTTAACAGGCCGTCTACTGGAAAAAGACCTGCACCAGGCCACTCCGGAGGCCATACGCCATTATAGGCCAGTCCAAGAGCTCACGAATTGAGTGTACCACTTAACGAGTCTGTTTTTACTTGTGTGTGAGTTACTAACTGATAAATTCTTGACAATGGTGAAAGATAGGGTTGTTAAAAGAAATCTAAGTGTTTATAGTTAAAAGAACATCAAGCTAGTGGAAAGGAAGAACACCATTGTGATCAACTTCACCGACCGAGACACGCCCCGACCAGCCCCATACGAAGTGCATGACCGGATTTTTGACACATTGGAGCTTGAAGAAAGTGACATCGAGATGGTCCAGCTTAATAGTATATATTAAATATTAATAGTGTATATTAAATGCAAGAAGCAGGAAAAAACTGAAAAACTGCTACAGGATTTTGCAGTTGAGCACTCCTTCTTACACAGTAATGGGTTCCGTAGCGAAGTGACTATTGATTCTGCTGGTCTTGGTACAAAATTGGTGAGAATTTTTAATCTTCCGATGGAGGTATCTCTTAGGATACGTGCGGAACAAATTAGTAAATATGGGACTATTTTTTCGATTCAGGATGAAACATGGAGCTCAGGCTTCCGATACAAGGTTCATAATGGTCTTCGAGCAATTCGATTAATGTTAAAGCAACATATACCGTCTTACTTAGATGTTGGTGGGCATAAAACCCTGATCAGTTAAGAAAATCAGCCTACTACTTGTTCGTCTTGTAATGCAGTGGGACACTTACGGAGTCAATGCCCACGACGTAAACAACCTGTCCAGCTAACCGAACAACCTGCTAGTCCCACGTGGGCGATCTTGGCGAGTGGTAAATTACCTACACAGCGCTTTCCGCTGCAAGCCACACAGTTGGCACCTGAAGACAACACATACAGATCATCACCTAGCGACTTACACGAAGCTACACAGGCAACACAAAATGATCCACAGAAAACTATTCCGGCCATTTCTTAGTCGCACAGGGAGACAGAGGTGTTAGGTCAACAGGTGGGGGAACAGATAACTGAGAAAGAAAATACTGATAATAATAATCAACTACTGCAACCGAAAAGACCACCTGCAATTGAGTCAGAGGTATTAATGCCAGCACAGCTATCCCAAGAAATAAACCATCATCATTTACAGCCTCCACTATCTGGGGATTTGGAAACAGAGGGCGGAGATGTAACGACACTACCAACAACGGACAAAGACGGAAAAGTGCACAGTAGAGAAGAGCATAATACATCACCAACCCTCGAACAGGAGAAATCTCAGTCAGTAGAAGAAATGGAAATTACGTAAACAAAACTACTTCAAGTTAGCCAAAGGGATCCTAGGTTAAAGCAGCCGGTAGATGACAATGGCAAAAATAAAGGCACTAAAATTATCAAACATATTCTGAATAAACAAATTCCGCACTCGTCTTCACCTCCAAACTCATCATTATGATTGGCGTTGTGTTGTTTTCTACTTCTTCATTCCGTAGCATCACTTAATGTTAACTGTCTGAGAAGTCGTAGCAAACAGGTACTATTACAAGAATTTATTAGAGATTATGACATGATATACTTTTCCAATAAGAAGTTAACGTCTTCAGGCCTACATTGCCTTACCTTGGGAACAATTATCAATATATTGCCAATCCTGGGGAAGGCTCGAGAGGTACTGCAATTATATACAGATCTGGATTAAGCATTAAATTTGTGAAACTCACCAGAGTGGGAAGATCACGTCAACACAAGATAACATACTTTACATATACATCTACCTGCAGTCTGGAACACATCGTCGCCATGAGCGAGATTAGTTTCTGACTTCTCAACTACCTTCCTAGTTACGACATAACTACAAAGATTTAATTTTAGTTGGGGATTTTAATTGTGTTTTACACGCAAAAGACCAGAGAAAAGAATTCAACCTTTCTCCAGCGCTTGAAAGGATGTATCAGGACTTACAGCTTCGCGACGCATGGGAAAGTAAACACGGCAACTTCGTACAATTTACATTTTTACGAAGAGCATCTGCCTCTAGAATTGATATATTGTACATAACCAGATGCATAGCATCCAATGTACATGGCATCAGTGCTAAAATAATACCCTTCAGTGATCACGCTGTCCTACTGAAGATTAGTACCACCAGAAGAATACCTGCTATCGGGAAGGGATATTGGAAACTAAATAATGCGTTGCTATATGACGAGCAAGTGAAAGAGAACTTTCAACAGATGTAGTCAGATATGCTCAGTCTTCTCACAAGACAGGGACCCTTAACTTGTTCACAAATGGTTGTATAAGGTTAAACCAGCCATTCAAACCTTCCTTAAGAAACATGGAGCAGAAAAAGCAACTAACAGAAGGAACACTCTACACTCCTACTGCACGATATTAAATGACCTTCTGGTGTGTCAAAAAGCAGGTTACAACGTAAACAGTCGAATATCCGCAGTTAAACGAAGAATAACAGCCATTCAGGAAAACATCCTAAAGGGAACATTAGTTCGTTCGTGTTCTAAATCACCCTTAGCAGAAGAAAAAGCACAGCTCTATCATGTAGCCAATGAAAAAAGAAACGTGAAGAGCAAAATGATATCTACTCTTCATACAGATGACAACAGACGACTCTTTTCTGCCAAAGACTGTCTAAATGAAACTGAGGAATGCTTTACGGAAACGTTCCAGGACTGTGAAAATTCTCCGCTAGATCAACAACTAAATCACCAACTAAATGATAATGAAAGGCAGCACCTCTTACGACCGACTGAAGAAAGTGAACTATTCGAGGGCCTGCTGCGAACAGCCAGTAACAGATCAGCTCCGGGCCCTGATGGCCTGACTTACTTTTTCTACAAAAAGTACTGGCACATCATGAAAACAACCCTCTTAACACTGATGCAAATATTGTTCGTTAATATACAATAGCGCACAGGCTTTAATGAAGGAATTACTATCGTTATACCCAAGTCCCAGTACCACGAACTGTGTAGCATTTCCGCCCGATAACACACCTCAACACAGATTACAAATTCTTCATGAAAATACTGGCAAAAAAGAGTATAACACTATCTTAATAATATAATCAAAGTAGGGCAAACATATACTATTCCCGAAAGGAAAATAACCCACATCCTGAAAACAGTAAGAAATGCCGTGTTACACTTCAAAGAAGAACCAACTAAAATGGGCGCGATTCTCAACCTGGACTTCCGGAAAGCTTTCGACAGAGTGCATCATGGATACTTGTTAGCAGTGCTGCAACGATTGGGTGTCCCAACCGCAATATGCAATATTATTCGAACCCTTTACATTTCGGCGCATTCTCGCGCCTCTTATTAATGGACACTTCTCCAGACCAATTCCAATTAAAACGTCGTTAAGGAAAGGATGTCCCCTACCAATGACTCTTTTTGTTTTAAGTACGGAGCCCTTTCTTCGAGCAGTCCACTGTATAATGTGCACCATACCCAATCCCCATAGAATGTTCACAATTGCAGCATATGCTGATGACATCACCATATTACCGCAGACACCAACCGTTGCCCCTTAGTTGAAGTACATAATAACAACTTACGAGAAAGCCTCTAACGCCCTAGTTAGTTATAAAAATCCGAGATATTACCACTTGGCAGCTGGTCCAAAGAGACAACAATAGCGTCAGTACCCTTTAAAGATAGAATTAAGATTTTGGGATTAGTGTTCTCCCCTAATATGGCCCAAAATATTGACATAAACTACCGGACAACCATAATTTCAAGGTTACGCACCACAATGTCAATCAGCTTGAGTAGAAACCTGGACATAATTCAATAGGTGTGGCATATAAACCTGTTTGCATTATCTAAATTGTGGTATGCGGCATAACTTAAAAACATGCCGGTAAAAATAATCCAGCAAGTTGAACTGTGTATTAGTTGTTATTTATGGCGAAGATATATGTTTCGTGTAGCACGATCGCAAGTGAGAAAAGCAGTAGATAAAGGAGGACTGGATCCCATCGCAGTCGGTGAAAAATGCCAAGCGCTCTTAATGCGAGAGTTAATGATTGCCAAGTCAGAATTAGATGATCATGATACGTATTTCTGGAATACAAGTCAACAAAACCCAAGTTATTCAGTGCCGACACGTGATTTTTTCATGGTATTTATTTTATTTCTCATAATTTACTAGGTATAAAACTAACAAATAAAAGTAACACAACAAATAAATCACAGCCATCAGTCAATCTCTTGTTACAAGAAGATGTACAATATTATAGGGAAGGATCCACCTTTCAATACTCCGTAGTAAGTTGAACTAAAAAGTAGTTACAACCTGTTTATTGGGACCGGTTTCAACACATTTCAAGTGTCATCATCAGCCAATTAGCGAAGATCTTAAAACAACTAATATATTGAACACAGGCAAAATATTAACATTGTATCATATCGTAGCAATTCAGTTAATGTTCAAAACACAATAATCACAGTCAAGAGAGTAAACAGAACATCACTATCTTGCGCCGAAAACAAATATAGTTGAAGTCCATAAGCAGATCAAGTATGCACTTATGTAAAGTCGTTGCTAGGCAGGTCTTGTAGGCATTTGTTTCTCCGGCCGAAGAGTAAAAGGTGACGTGAATGAAGTCTTAGGAAAACAGTGTAGGATTTAATTTCGTCAAATTCAAAGTGGATATATAGGTTTTAAAATAATTTAAAACGTTAAAAAAGAATAAAGCCAAATAAAAATATATTAAAAAATAGGAAATAATGAAAGAAATACGAGGTTCAACTCGAAACAACTTGCCGTAGTAATTGATAAAGAAATGATAAATAGAGAAAGGGGGTGGGGAACGTTTATTAGAGGGTGGTGATGGTGGTTATTGTTATTAGAGGAAATACAATTGGGCAACAATCCTTTATATAACACTAATTCGAGGAAAAAAGAGGAAGAGAACCGACACTTCGAAAAATGAAGATATCGGTTAAAGGAAGACAAGGGCCACGAAGGGCGTGAAAATGAAAGACTCCCTAGCCCTCGCAAACCTAATAGCATCGGGGTCGGAAAAGAACAAGAGTTGACCAAGGGAGGTCGGACAGGATAGATGAAAGTGAGGAGCCTGGCACAAGTAAGTGGAAGCTGAGTCCTGGCATTGCTTCCACTTACTTGTGCCAGGCTCCTCACTTTCATCTATCCTGTCCGACCTCCCTTGGTCAACTCTTGTTCTTTTCCGACCCCGACGCTATTAGGTTTCCGAGGGCTAGGGAGTCTTTCATTTTCATGCCCTTCGTGGCCCTTGTCTTCCTTTGGCTGATATCTTCATTTTTCGAAGTATCGGATCCCTTCCATTTTTCTTTCCTTCCCACCCTCCATCCCCCAGGGGCTCTGAACTTCGGAGCGTGGGTTGGCGACCACGGGGCCCTTAGCTGAGTCCTGGCATTTTCTGTGTGTGCTAAGACGGATGACATACCTAATGAACCTTACAAAACAATTTAGAGCTCGATTACGGTACTCAGCACCTGAAATTTTCGCGAACTTGGCTTGTCATGGAGTATCTCTATTACACTGAGTGACAGAGCAAATGCAACACCAAGAAGGAGTGGTTCGAAAGGGATGAAAGTTGGGGAAAAAGCAGAGACGGCACGGACGAATAATTGATGTTTATTTCAAACCGATATGCAGGTTACACAATGCGCACGGCATCGACTCAGTAGGATGTAGGACCACCGCGAGCGGCGATGCACGCAGAAACACGTCGAGGTACAGAGTCAATAAGAGTGCGGATGGTGTCCTGAGGGATGGTTCTCCATTCTCTGTCAACCATTTGCCACAGTTGGTCGTCCGTACGAGGCTGGGGCAGAGTTTGCAAACGGCGTCCAATGAGATCCCACACGTGTTCGATTGGTGAGAGATCCGGAGAGTACGCTGGCCACGGAAGCATCTGTACACCTCGTAGAGCCTGTTGGGAGATGCGAGCAGTGTGTGGGCGAGCATTATCCTGCTGAAACAGAGCATTGGGCAGCCCCTGAAGGTACGGGAGTGCCACCGGCCGCAGCACATGCTGCACGTAGCGGTGGTCATTTAACGTGCCTTGAATACGCACTAGAGGTGGCGTGGAATCATACGCAATAGCGCCCCAAACCATGATGCCGCGTTGTCTAGCGGTAGGGCGCTCCACAGTTACTGCCGGATTTGACCTTTCTCCACGCCGACGCCACACTCGTCTGCGGTGACTATCACTGACAGAACAGAAGCGTGACTCATCGGAGAACACGACGTTCCGCCATTCCCTCATCCAAGTCGCTCTAGCCCGGCACCATGCCAGGCGTGCACGTCTATGCTGTAGAGTCAATGGTAGTCTTCTGAGCGGACGCCGGGAGTGCAGGCCTCCTTCAACCAATCGACGGGAAATTGTTCTGGTCGATATTGAAACAGCCAGGGTGTCTTGCACATGCTGAAGAATGGCGGTTGACGTGGCGTGCGGGGCTGCCACCGCTTGGCGGCGGATGCGCCGATCCTCGCGTGCTGACGTCACTCGGGCTGCGCCTGGACCCCTCGCACGTGCCACATGTCCCTGCGCCAACCATCTTCGCCACAGGCGCTGCACCGTGGACACATCCCTATGGGTATCGGCTGCGATTTGACGAAGCGACCAACCTGTCCTTCTCAGCCCGATCACCATACCCCTCGTAAAGTCGTCTGTCTGCTGGAAATGCCTCCGTTGACGGCGGCCTGGCATTCTTAGCTATACACGTGTCCTGTGGCACACGACAACACGTTCTACAATGACTGTCGGCTGAGAAATCACGGTACGAAGTGGGCCATTCGCCAACGCCGTGTCCCATTTATCGTTCGCTACGTGCGCAGCACAGCGGCGCATTTCACATCATGAGCATACCTCAGTGACGTCAGTCTACCCTGCAATTGGCATAAAGTTCTCACCACTCCTTCTTGGTGTTGCATTTGCTCTGTCAGTCAGTGTATGTCCAGAAAAACAAACAGTGATCCCTGAACTCATTCATCCTCCTCCTAAAAGATGCTAAACAAAAATTATTGAAACGTGTGCCACCGACAGAGAAAAATCACGTTAAGGAACTCAAGAGTGTTGCATTATAACATTCCAATGATCGTGTAGTGAACAGTACAGTGTTTTTCACACAATCTGTTTTTTATGGTGTGGTTTGTACCAATGCTCTTATTTTTCCTTTAGTTGAGTTAACTATTTTCTAAACGAATAGTGTAAGAGAAAAATAATGTAAAGTGTATTGTTCAAAGATCAAAGGGACATGTGACAAGTGAACATTATACTGTAACAAGAGATTGACTGACGGCTGTGTATTATTTGTTGTGTTACTTTTATTTGTTAGTTTTATACCTTGTAAATTATGAGAAATAAAATAACTACCATGAAAAAACAGTGGATGTCACTCCGATCCAGTGCTTCAAAATGAACGCATTATACACTAAAGTAGTAGCTGCTGACAATCTATCCCAAAACATGGGGCGGAAGAAACGGAGGAAACCTGTTTGGATACATCCGATAGTTGCTCAAGGAACAACAAGGGTGCTTTTATAACTCTTTAGAAACTTGCGTGAAGATAAAAGCAATTGTTTAAACTACTTCCGCTTGTCTGTTCGATCGTTCGATGAGTTGATTGCGAAGACTGGACTCCATTTAAGACGTTGTGACATACAAAGTTTCAATATGTCCTGTGGAACGCCTAGCTGTTACTTTACTGTAAGTACTTGTTTCTACTAAAACAACTCAATTTCGGTGACGTCTACAAGATTAATAATATTAATTAATATTAAAAAAACAGAACGAGAAAATAATATGTTTGAATATATACACCTTTTTATCCGTACACTAGCAAGATACCCGTGCTTCGCTACGGTATTATACTGAAATTTATAATTGAATGCTTAACGTTTTATGTATAATCCGCCGAAATTCGCGATCTGACTCGTTTTCTGAGAGATTACGGCTAAGTTCCTCCCATTTTCAATTTTTATTTCCAGCAATGGGATTCGTACTTACCGGGCTAGGTCCAGGCATTCCACCCATCAGTTGGCTCCCTAAATCTTTGCCACCTTTTCCTATAAGCATTTTAAATATGGATCAAATCCTTGAGGAGATCTTGGGTGCCTTCGCGGTACTGAACCCGCGGCCGGACTGCAATAGTAGTCATCATCCGTCCAGGACCCGTTTCCAGCGCGGTCCGCACATTTGACGACGGTCCAGAACATTATTATTATTATTATTATTATTATTATTAGATGTTCTGGACCCCACAGTAAGATGCAAGACCGCTACTTGGCGGTAAATTACATCTGCTGCCATTGTCATTGTTGACAATGTGACCAACACCATTGTCGCGCGTAGGCAAGTGTGCGGGATTTCTGACGATACGAATGACATACTTCCGTGCATTATTGACCTTATATAGAGGTGAACAATTTGATGGTCAATCTCATTCCTATCGTTTATTTCGAGTGTGTTTACATTGTTATTTATATGCCAGGGGAATCTACTGTAATCTAAGAACGTTCTCCGAAGGAAAAGATGGCTGTTGAAAACAAACCCAGGTAAGATTAAAAATGATCGGTTTATGATCAGAATAAGTACATCGAAAATCTACAGCCTGTTTCCAGTCATTCGATAGGGTCAGGAATAGAATGAATAAAGACCCATCTAGCAGCGGCAATAGGAATTGTGCCGGCTGCCGAAGCACTCCTCAGGGGCAATGATCGATGAATGACAAATGAAGTGAAATATTGAACAGTGTTGCTGGAATGAATGATGACAGGGAAAACCGGAGCATCCGGAGAAAAACCTGTCCCGCCTCCGTTTTGTCCAGCACGAATGTCACATGGAGTGACCGGGATTTGAACCACGGAACCCAGCTGAGAGAGGCCGGCGCGTTGCCGTCTGAGCAACGGAGGCTCCTTATAAGTACATTCTGAACAGTAAAATCAATTGGTCTCACCTCCTTTTACATGTCACCGCCGTTAAGTTTATTCCCCCCCGCAAAAAAAAGTAAAAGAAGGCGTATTTCTTTATATTTAAAGGAGATTCCAAACACCAATGTTCACGTCTATTACCTTCAGTTTTGGGATATAAGTATCCCCATAAAAATAATTAACTTTTTTTTTTACTTCTTTTCACAACCCCCCCCCCCCAAGTGAATTTTCCAGCAAAAAATACTTGTTTCTTTAATAGTAAATAATCTTCTAAATACCAATTATCATGACTCTAACTTGTTCAGTTTTTGATTTATGTGTCCTCATGAAAGGAATTCAACTCATTTTCACTCCGCCCCCCAAGAGGGTTCCCCCCCAAAACGCGCTTTCTTTGTTTTTAAAGGAGATCAATATACCAATTTTCACGTTTGTAAAAACTTTAGTTTTTATTTTTATTTTATTCTCATACAATTAAGTCAATTATTTTTTCAGTTCTTTCACTCCCCCCCTTTCATTGGATTTTCCGAGAATACATGTTTCTTTACTTTTAAAGCAGATTCCAAATATCAAATTTCACGTCTGTAACATCTTCATTTTTGAGATATCAGTAGCCTAATTAAATGAATTCAACACCATTTTCAGTCACTTTTACCCCCCTCCACCCGAGTGGTATTTCCGAAAACTAAAAGTACACGTTTATTTATATTTAATAGAGATAAAAATACCATTTTTCACTTCTGTAACATGTTAAGTTTCTTGAGATATACTGTAGAAATTCTCATTTTAAAATTTCACCCCTTTTTAGTTCCCGTGGAGTTTCCAAAAACAAATCACCTATGTTTCTTTATATTTACAGGAGATTCCAAATACCCACTTTTTACGTCTGTAACATTTTACGTTTCTCAGATATTCTGTAGATATAGTCTTTCAAAAAATTCACCCCAATTTGTCACTCTTGTTTAACCGCCATTAATTGGGATTTCCAAAAGCAAAAAAATATGTATTTCTTTATTTTTAAAGGAGATCCAATATACAAATCTTCAGTTGTGTAATATCTTCAGTTTCTGAGATATATGTATCCTCATTAAAGGCATTCAACCCGTTATTCACCCTTTTACACCCCTCCTATTGGGATTTACAGAAAACAAAAAAATACGTGTTCCTTTATTTTTAAGGGAGATTCTAAATACCAATTTTTACATCTTTACATCAATTTTTACTTTTAAAGTTTTAAAATGTAGACTTACTCATTTTAAAAATTCACCCCCCTTTTCACCCCCATTATTTGGATTTTCCAAAAACGAAAACAATACCTGTTTCTTTATTTTTAAAGTAGATCCCAAATACCAATTTTCAGGTCTGTAGTATCTTCAGTTTCTGAGATATAAGTATCCTCATTAAAGGCATTCAATCCCATTTTCACCCCTCCTGTTGGGATTTTCCGAAAACAAAAAATACATGTTTCTTTATTTTTAAAGGAGATTCTAAATACCAATTTTTACATCTGCAAACTTTTAAAGTTTTAAGATGTAGATACACTCATTTTACTATTTCACCCACCTTTTCACCCCCCATTATTTGGATTTTCCAAAAACGAAAAAATACCTTTTTCTATATTTTTAAAGTAGATTCCAAATACCAATTTTAAGATCTGTAATATCTTCAGGTTCTGAAATATAAGTAGCCTCATTAAAGGCATTCAATCCATTTTTCAACCTTTTCCACCCTTCCTATTGGGATTTTCCGAAAACCAAAAAAAGACGTGTTTCTTTATTTTTAAAGGAGGTTCTAAATACCAATTTTTACATCTATAAACTTTAAAAGTTTTGAG
Organism: Anabrus simplex; assembly: GCF_040414725.1. Taxonomy (NCBI): domain Eukaryota; kingdom Metazoa; phylum Arthropoda; class Insecta; order Orthoptera; family Tettigoniidae; genus Anabrus; species Anabrus simplex. The sequence goes on along the minus strand of NC_090265.1, from coordinate 1,613,016,344 downwards.
ATATAGATACACCAAGTTTACAAATTCACCCTCTTTTCACCCCCCATTAATTCGATTTTCCAAAAACAAAAAAGTACGTGTTTCTTTATTTTTAAAGGAGATCCCAAACATCAATTTTCAGGTCTGTAATATCTTCAGGTTCTGAAATATAAGTAGCCTCATTAAAGGCATTCAACCCATTTTTCAACCCTTTTCATCCCTCATATTGGGATTTTCCGAAAACAAAAGAGTACGTGTTTCTTTATTTTAACGAAGATTCTAAATACCAATTTTTACATCTGTAAACTTTCAAAGTTTTGAGATATAGATACACTCATTTTAAAAATGTATCCCCCTTTTCACCCTCCCATTAATTGGATTTTCCAAAAACAAAAAAATACGTGTTTCTTTATTTTCAAAAGAGATTAAAAGTACCAATTTTTAGGTCTGTAATATCTTCAGTTTCTGAGATATAAGTACCCGTATCCTGATTAAAGGCATTCAACCTCTTTTTCACCCCTTTTTATCTCTCCTATTGGGATTTTCCGAAAACAAGAAATACGTGTTTCTTTATTTTTAATGAAGATTCTAAATACCAATTTTTACATCTGTAAACTTTCAAAGTTTTGAGATATAGATACACTCATTTTAAAATTTCACCCCCCTTTTTCACCCCCTTAGCGAAGAATATCCAAAAATCCTCTCTTAGCGAGCACATACATCTTAGTATGAATGTATCCCCAAAGTTTCATTTCTTTATGGCCTGTAGTTTTGGCTCGGCGATGATCAATCAGTCAGTCAGTCAGTCAGTCAGTCAGTCAGTCAGTCAGTCAGGACAAGTTATTTTAGATATATAGATTATCGAGTACACAAACACACACTTCAGCTGTTTTTAATTACCGTACTCTAAGAACTATGTGTTAAGTCGAATGGTATATGTTGTTTATTACAACTACACTCCCAGACTGATAACGTCGTGACGCGGAGCCTGCCTAGCTGTGCACGCTTTAGTTTATAGCAGTGAAATCATGTGATCCGTAGCGGACGAGCGGAGGCGCGGAGAGGCAAGGGCCACGCGGAGAGCTCCAATTCGTAGCGGTACCTTCGTTTAGCTGCGTAAGCTTCCATAACGTACACGCAACACGCATGCACACAAATGGTGTCCCGACATAAACAATCAACACTGTCCCACTCTAGTACTGAGAAGGGGAGAGAATGAAATGGTAGTCTTGAAGGTCACTCCAGTACCGAAAAGGAGGGGAAGAGATTAAACCGGTTTAATAGTGCTGAAAGCACAGTGTGTGCGTTGCTATACTTCCGCCTCTGTACCCATTTCAATCAAAACAAAATCTTGTAGCAGGCTGTCTGCCTGCAGCAATGCGTTAAGCGAGGAGGTGGGGGGACGACATGCTTGATTTACTGTATATGTGACACCATTTATGTGCATGTGTGTACAAGGTAATCATGTCCGCGTGGGTATAGCGAAGAACCGCTTCGCTGTGTAAGACCCATTATGGCGGACGCTGTTTAGATTTCTACCACGTTCAATGCACAATGCACATCCAGCCACATCATACTCCATATCCTCACGAGCTGATGACTAGGTAGAATATATGGGTCACATCAGATTGCATGCTTAAGAAGATCAGTGTGTTTCAACTATAACCCTAAAATACTTTGTTAAATAGGTTTCATTTGTATTGGATATTCACAACAACAACAACAACAACAACAACAAAAACAATAATAATAATAATAATAATAATAATAATAATAATAATAAGATCCTTTGATATGGTGGTGTATGCCAGACGTGACAAGATGGTTTATTCAAACCAAAAAATACACATTCGATGTATGGACTCGCCGAATGTAACACAGCAGAAGTACGACGTCTATACGCAGATCTTTTCTTAATAGGCATCTTCCAAACAAGAACACATTCCGGCGATTACACGAATGACTGTGAGACAGAAGTTCGTTTCAAAAGCGATTGCATTGTATCTTCTGTTATTGGCTTGAACAGTTTTGTTGCCTTCACTCATCTATCTCCGCCCCACCTTTGGCTTTTACAATATAAAATTGACACGGAGGTATGGCCTATACTAGTAAGACAATTCCTCACGTAGCTAGCCTCTGTGATGGGTAATGTGAAGGTATCGTTCATAGAGTCAGTGGTTTTGGCGTACTGATGCATAAGGGCACCTTCTGACCCAGTGAGAAAAGTTACAGAAAACTACTCCATTTTCCTGCTACGGCTCTTCAGTGATGCCTGGGCGAAATAGGATTGGTTATTGTAGACCTGCTGGGGTTCCAATCAGCATTCAGTCTAAGGACTCAACATACGGAGTGATTCATATAAAATGGGTGTTATTTCGTTTGGTGATAGCTACAAACGTACAATAAGTTTCTAAATATGCAGTACCTGAGTGAGAATTACTTACCATCATAGGAGTGTAGATGCTGAAAATGACCTCCTTCTGCCTGTCGACACATCCGTACCCGCCGTAGTATGTTTTTGGCAGTTCGTTGCAGTGCCTATGGATCAATATTGTAGATTTTGATGACAATATCCTTCTTCAAATCGCCAGTTGTTCTTGGCCGATTACGATATACATGATATTTAAGGTGACTTCATAAGAAAAACGATATTTAAGGTGACTTCAAAAGAAAAGTCTGGTAAATGTGAAATTATTCAATCAACAAAGAAATTTTCGATTACGGGGAGCCGGTCCCTGAAAATCTAAAAAAATGTAAATTTTTTCGGCTTAAAATGTAGTGCCGAATTTTCTGATTAATTTGATGTATAATTTGTACGGACATTCTTTTGGAAAGGTTCAAAATTAATTTTTGAACTGCATACTGCAAGCAATGAGTGTGGGTGGTGGACGACATTTGTACCCGTAAGAATGTTTCAGCGTTCTCTAGCTTGGTATAACGTTCGCTGCATAAATTACCTAGGTGATGGGGATTCGAAAGCATACAAAGCAGTCTCAGAAAATCAACCGTATAGCTCCGATATTGCAGTAAAAATACTGGAATGTGTGGGCCATGTTGAAACGAGGATGGGCTCCAGAAACTTCACTTGCTCGCAGTATGTTGTCAGACAGTAAACCTATTAGTGGTAAGGGACTATTGACAGATGACGCAATAGATAGACTGCAAAGGTATTATGGGTTTGCTGTTAGGGAGATTACTCATAGTACAGAAGCTATGAGAAGAGCTGTGTGGGCTATTTATTAACATTCTATCTCAACAGATGGAAAACCAAACCAGGGACTCTGCCCATCCTCTCAGAACACATGGTGTAAATACAATAGATGCAAAGGAACAAATCAAGTATATCATCATGTCCACAGTTTACCGCCTGCTGTTATGAAAGAAGCAAGACCGATTTTTCAAGGACTTGTCTGATCTGTTTCTGGGATAAATACAAATGCAGGCATGGAAAAACGCAAAACCCAAATGAAAGCGTGAATAATGCAATATGGAGCCGTATTCCAAAAAATGTATTTGTCGGCATTAAAACTCTTCACCTTGGTGTCTATGATGTTATAGCATCTTACAAGAAACTGGGCATCGAACCTGGAAGGAACGCTGTGACAGAATTTAAGAAGATCGATAAGGAGAGGCTTCGAGGTGCGAAAAGGGGTGAAAAAGAATTAGAGAAGACTGCTAGGAGCAAGAGGAGGAGTGTCAAAAGAAAACTAGCTGATGACATGGATGAGGATACAGATAACCCATCATACGAGCCAGGGATGGACTAAAATGTATTTTTTCTTTGAACTTAGTTTCCCGAGAGTTTGATTTAAAAAAAATTAGTGAACCTTTTCTCAGAAACTATCAGTGATAGAAGAATGAAACTTTCATCACTTATTATGATAGCCAGCTATATTTGAACATTGTGGCTACTCCAACCACTACTCTTATACTTACATCTCCTTCACACATAATATAAATAACATTTGTTTGAGCGCCAGTTGCTTTTTTAAGAAAAACAACAAAATTCGGTAGAGCATACCTCTTATATCAATTATCTCAAGGCGTGAGGTGATAAACTCACATATCTGGCAATATACAGGGATATGGATCAGGACAATATTAAATTACTGTTGCATTTCCACAATTGCGGATTGTACATGGAACTGGAATCACTTATTATAATTAAAATAAAACTGAGTTTATGACTAAATTTACGTCACAATGAACAATCATTTACGTCTTTTAATTTAACAAAAGAAATATATTGTGAGATTTGCGGTACAAAGAAAAGGAAAATTTAATCTAAACAAAAAAGCTATTGGCATGAACTTGAAGTGAGATGTGATATCGCCGCTGATTACTCTCTTCTTCATGTTATGAATGCATAACATGTCTGATGCTTTAATTACCTGTTGTCTGCATACACCGCTGTTGAACTTGAAATTCTTGGGAAAACCTGTGAGCTGAAGTCGGGAGCCGTCTGTTGTAATCTTCTTATATAACAAGGAGTTGGCCTACATACCATGTACGCGTGTAGGGAGCTCCAATGTAATTACGTCCACTCAATATATTTTAAATAATTGGAAAATATTATTGAAACATCTTGTGAAGTCCATCCTCACAAGAAGATGATGTTTCTTTATCAGCATAGTACCCGTCTCTGCTCGGATACAACCACCACTTGTAGACTTCCTCGATGATTACCTCTTCAAACACAACTCTTAGCTCTGACCATCACACTAAGACCACTTCTTCCATTTGATACATCTGACTGTTACATATGATCTGCACGATATCAACTGCTTATGAACTGAGTACCTCTCCCTACCGTAGCATCACCTTATAACACCTCGCGATGACGACTCATCTCCCCACTCACTGTTCATCCCTTCCACTTCCACATACAGTAGCTGGCGAATACTGACACTTGGTCGCAATCACGTGTCCACGCACTGATGTCATCAGTCAAGCGTTGTCTAAGCTTACCCAAGCGGATCGAGAATGACTAGGCCGAATGCGTCACCGGGAAATCTCCTTGCACAGTTAAACATAGCCTCGATTGCAAAATACTATGCCAGCTCATCTAGCCAAAGTTACAAGCCACAGCATGACAATATGAAACCAACAAATCTCACTTACTACCATACAGAATAATTACAAACATATTCACTTAACCTATGATGAAATACAATAATATACGTGATACCTAATTATTACAGTCTAAATGATGAGAAACAGAATATATAAAATCTAATGAATCGGGTTAATAATAATAATAATACTAATAATAATAATAATAATAATAATAATAAATACAGAATGGAGTCTGTAACCCTGTTGTACGGTTACAGAACGCCTCCCTCATGAAATAATCGATTAAATGAATCGATTGATTCATGAAATATCTACACAATCACCTGAAATCGAGTACACCATAGATACATGTATAAAAATGCCCTTTACAAATTTGGTACATAGCATCATCCATCTGGATGTTCGTTGTTACACATATAAAACATTTATCAATTATCATTTTCACTTTGATTATACAGTATTATTTACATATAGATTACATTTCTTTCTCACTTCTGTCGTTTCAAACGTTCATTGAGTGTTCAAAAGTAATTCTCGAAGACATTTCATTATATACACTGTCTCCAAGCACTGGAGTTTATTGCACTGCCGTGCCTCACTTAATATCACAACACACGCTAATTTCACTGTAGTCCTGTTCGCAATGCCAGCTTCATAAAACATGGTGAATTAACATAATAATGAAAATTAATCAACAAACTCACATGATATATTTCTTAAGATTTCTTATATTGTATGTGCCTACGATATTTCCTTCCTTGTCTTCTAATGAATAAGCACATTTCCCAATCCGTTTCACTACGGTGAAGTATCCCTGATATAACAAGAAAAACTTAGAAAATTGACCAGCTTCTGCTGATGACGGGAGTGGCACTCTGAGTAAAACCTTGTCACCAAGCTCAAATTCATCCAATGTAGTCTTTTTCTGCTGGCGAATACGTTTATCTCCTGCTTTCTTTAAATTCTCCCTAGCCAGCTGGATATAAAAATCCTTAGTTTTCTCCTCTCCCAAGTCCAAACCTAACATACTCGCAATTTCATCAGTAGGCTTCCTGCCGTGATGAATTTCATAGGGCGTAAATCCAGTGGACTCGTGCAACGTGATGTTACACCAACGTTCGACATTACCCAACTGTGAAAACCACGAGTTGTGTTTGTCATGCACATATGCCCTAAATATACGTCCTATTTCACGCATCGTTCTTTCAACCATATTGCTTTGCGGGCAACGTACCGATGAAAATATAGTTTTGATCCCCAGTTCATTAAGTTTGGTATTCCAGATCTTCGAAATAAACTGGCTGCCATGATCAGATAATATTCTGAGGGGACATCCGAACTCAGGAATATATCTGTCCACGACCTGTTTGAGACAACCCCTCCCTGTAGCTTTCCTCAATGGGTACATCTTGACATATTTGCTGAAGGCATCAATCAAGACAAAAACAAATTGGTAACCATATCTGGATTTAACTAACGGTCCAAACAGATCAACACTAATAAGCTTCCCGGGTCTGTCAACAATAACAGCCTGCCTGGGCCCCTCTAGAAGTCTAGTCGGGTGCTTAGAGCGTTGGCAGAGATCACACGTAGCGAGTATTTTCCTCACGTGCCTTCCCATATTCCTCCACACAAAGTTACCCTGAATAGCATATAAGACCTTATTTGCTCCAAAATGACCCAGCTCCTTATGATAAAACCAAATCATATCCTCTTGCAGGGCTTTAGGTACACATACATTGAACTTCCCAGAATAACATTTCCGAGTGAGAAAACCATTACATAACTTATACGTAAATTTACCGTTCACTAGAACAGTACCTGGTTCCTTATCTCTAAGCGAGGTCAACAGTCCCGCCAACTCTTCTTCATTTTCCTGCTCGGACAACAGATAACGAAGTCTATCTCTTTCTGCAGTATTATCAGTCATCGAGCCAACACAAATCAAAATACCTTCTTTCACCTCTAAAGAGACAGTATTTTCCTCCTTAGGGAGATACCTGCTGAGAAAGTCAGCCATAACATTATCTTTCCCTTTAATATGACGTATCTTAAAATCATATTCACTTATGGCTAAAATCCAACGAGTCATACGATTACTAGTTAATTTATAAGTATTTAAGAATACCAAAGCCTGATGGTCAGTCCATATCTCGAATTTATTACCTAAAACATACATTCTAAACTTACTTAATGAATACATGATTGCAAGAAATTCAATCTCAGTGATCGTATATCTCTTTTCTGTCATACTGAGCCCACGACTTGCCAAGGAAACTATGCCTAAATTGCCGTTATCATTTCTCTGACATAAACATCCAGCAACTCCCTTCTCTGAACCATCAGTCATGAGAATAAATTCACGATCTGACATAGGATATCTCAACATAACAGCTTCATTAAATCCATCCTTCAACTTCTGGAAAGCCTCATCATGTTCTTTCCTCCACTTCCACTTCGCACCTCCTTTCAATAGCTCACGAAACGGCTCTAACAGCGCAGAATATTTACCCACAAAACGTCGAAAGTAATTACACATTCCCAGAAAAGATTTCAATTGCTTAACATTACGTGGAGTAGGAGTATTGTTTATCTTGTCTAATCTCGTCTGTTCCGGTTTTACCCCCTGTTCAGATACAGTGTGTCCCAAAAATGTGATTTGTTGTGAACACAATGTCGATTTACTCAGTTTTAATGTAAATCCCCCTTCCCTGATTTTCTGTAGAACAATCTGTAAGTGTTTCATGTGTTCCTCAAACGTGTGGGATGCTATAACAATGTCATCGATGTACATGGTCACAAAACTATCCGTATCTCTCCCTAATACTTTATTCATGGCTCTAACTAATGCTGCAGAAGAAGTACGGGTCCCGAAGGGCACCCTGGCGAACTGATACAAGCAATTCTTGTATGCAAAGGCCGTAAGTGGACGGTCACTTTCTCTAAGTGGAATCTGCCAGAAAGATGACGACAAATCAAAAGTAGAAAACCATTTTCTACCTTCAATACGTTGAATAAGTTCCTCTACCGTCTCCGCCCTTTGCTGATCGGCTTCAATTCTCATATTCATTAATCTGCCATCAATGCACAGTCTTACCGTGTTATCCTTCTTAGGTATAATAACAAGTGGATTTAAATTAGGACTACATGATGGTTCAATTATATTATAATCTAGCATAATGTCAATCTGCTCTTCAACAGCGCTAGCGTATTTTAACGGAATGGGATATTTCGGTCCTACAAAAGTTGAGTTATCAATAACATTAAATTTGTGTTCGTAAAGATGTGTTCTACCAGGCCGATCGCTAAAAACATCACTATGTGATATCAATAATTCACACAATTCGTCCTTCTGACTTTCCGCTAAATTACATTTCTCCACTGTCTCATACAATTCATCTCTAGAATCTCTCTGTATAGACACATGGCAGACATCAATATTTTTCCTCATATTAGGAATTTCACAAGATCCTTCCGTACTAGAACACACTTTATTCGCACTAATTTCTGACAAAACATCATATGGTAAACTGACTTCCCTGCTACTCTTTCCCCAAATAAGATTGACATTACACAGATCAAAATTTAATTTAGCCTTGTGACACGTTAACCAGTCGGTACCTAAAATAACGGCATAAACTAAATTAGGCACTACTAAGCATGGTTGGAAAATACATTCTCCACTTATGCTAATGGGGACAGCTATTTGTTTATTCACTCTTTGAGACTTGTTTCCAACAGCTGTTACGATGAACGTATTCCTCACTGGAATTTCCGCTACCTCATACTTCTCTCTCAAAACTTCCTCATACAGCTTGGAATTTACACATGACTTCTCACTACCAGAGTCCAACAAAATCTTAACTTTTCTGCCCCATATCAGCAGTTCAATCGTCGGTGTAACAGTAACACTACTTAAATTATCCTCATTACATAATATAAGATCACTTAACAAATCTTGCCTTATATCTAAATTTAAATTACACTTATAAAATTTATTGTCTACGATTAAGTCGTCACTTAAAATATTTGAATTATTGCTACTTAGGTCACAATCATGTTCACTTACAACTATAGGCTGGTCGACATTAACATACTTATCTACCTTATACGTGAACTTACCATTTACGGACTGTCTCAGTGACCTGTTTATACAGTCCGTTGCGCGTTTAAAGTACTTGGTTCGGTTACGACTTGTTGGTTACACACCTCAGTCGGCCTCCCCTGTTGCCTATTTCCTCTAGCGTCATTATTATTATTATTATGGCCTGTATTCTCCCGCCTCCCAGCTTCTGGTTGATTACCATAATCACGCCTCCCAGTCCTGAAATTTTCCGAACTATTTTGATAGTTTCTCTCCCTGTGGAAATTATTATTAGGTCTCTCCTGATATTCTCTTCTGTAGTTACGATTATTCATAGTCCTGTCCTGATTATTAGATTGGTTACCCCTTCCTTCTACATTCCTATTTAGTGTCCTACTATTATTCAAGCTACTACCTAAAGCATCAAAACTTTCCAACAAAATCTCCATTTCCTTAATAGTCTCCACTCTTTGCATACAAACAGCTTCTCTTATTCTATCGGGATAGTGCTTAGCCATAAGTCTAACTATATCAGCCTCAGGTCCAATACATTCTAAATTTCTCCACACCAAAACATGAGCCAAAAAGTATTCAGTCATTCTAACACCCTCGTTAGAATTATACCTGCCAAACATTACTCTCTCTCTGTCTCTACTCTGAACACCTTCACTCCAAAATTTAGCCATGAATTTCTCCTTAAATTCAGTTAGACTAGACATCGAGCTTTTATATACTTGAAACCAAGACTTAGTCTCTCCTACGAAAGCATTAGATAAGATCTCCAATACAGTTTCCCAGCTAATAATATTGTCTCTTAATTGAACAGCAAATTTCTTCTCTACTACTCTCATAAATTCCATCGGGTTAAATTCTTTCCCAGAAAACTTAGGTAAGTCATGATCTCTAGTGATTAAACCATTATTTACAATTATTTCACGTACATTCTTACTATCACGCACTTCTTGCTGGAGTACTCTCTGGCAACTCAGAAATTTTTCTTCCACTGTTTCCTCAGCCCTTTCTTGAATTTTTCTTAATTCCTCTTGCAACTTTTCTTCCGATTCTCTCACCTTCTGTGATAATGATTTTTGTTCACTCTCTAGATCACCTACTTCTCCAAGTTTTCTTTCCACATGTTCTACCCTACTAATACATTTCCTAGTTTCTTGCCCCACTGTATTGGTTATCTTTTCAAACCTTTCTTCTACTAACTCATTGATTTCTCCTTTATTAGACTCGATCTTGGCGCCTAATTCATCAATCTGTTTGAAGCATGTCTCACTAATTTGCTCTATTTCCGTATGGAGATTGCTCCGACCCAATTCCATCTCAGCTCTGATGTCACTACACTCCCTATTTACCTTACTTTCTAAATTATTAATTTGCTTACTTATTTCTAACACCTTATGATCTATCTTATTACTAACATCATCAATCTTCTTATTAATACTATTTATGACATTACTCTGAGCTTCAATTTTCCCACTCATAATATTATTCTGAGATTCAATTTTCTCACTAATGACCGCTTCAATTTTCTCACTCATAATATTATTCTGAGATTCAATTTTCTCACTCATAATATTATTGTGAGATTCAATTTTCTCACTCATAATATTATTCTGAGATTCAATTTTCTCACTCATAGCATTATTCTGCTCAGTCATTTTGGACATCAGCAAATTAAATAAACCCAGGTCAATCACCCCTTTACTTTGATCTTGCGTGACAGCGTTTTCCTCAGTTTCTACTATTTTCTGACTTTCAGTAGGTCCCACCTTAGTCACCATCTTCCTATTTATGTTACCACCTTGGATTTCCTTGGACACAATAACCTCAGCCTCATCACCTGACTGCATATTGCTATCCTTGTCCATCTTCGGTTTCCTACTAATTTTTCGCGATCTCAAAGCTATTTCCCCTTGCAATTCCTCTGACATTACCCCTTAAATACAAACTTCAACAAAATGACCTTCCTAACATTACTCGGTGAATTTAACATGTGCGTACTCATTAAAAGAACTGATCCATGTATATTGCCATTCAGAAACACTTCTTCTGAACCTTTCGAGTCCCACGTTGCTGGCGACACGATGTGGCTACTCCAACCACTACTCTTATACTTACATCTCCTTCACACATAATATAAATAACATTTGTTTGAGCGCCAGTTGCTTTTTTAAGAAAAACAACAAAATTCGGTAGAGCATACCTCTTATATCAATTATCTCAAGGCGTGAGGTGATAAACTCAAATATCTGGCAATATACAGGGATATGGATCAGGACAATATTAAATTACTGTTGCATTTCCACAATTGCGGATTGTACATGGAACTGGAATCACTTATTATAATTAAAATAAAACTGAGTTTATGACTAAATTTACGTCACAATGAACAATTATTTACGTCTTTTAATTTAACAAAAGAAATATATTGTGAGATTTGCGGTACAAAGAAAAGGAAAATTTAATCTAAACAAAAAAAGCTATTGGCATGAACTTGAAGTGAGATGTGATATCGCCGCTGATAACTCTCTTCTTCATGTTATGAATGCATAACATGTCTGATGCTTTAATTACCTGTTGTCTGCATACACCGCTGTTGAACTTGAAATTCTTGGGAAAACCTGTGAGCTGAAGTCGGGAGCCGTCTGTTGTAATCTTCTTATATAACAAGGAGTTGGCCTACATACCATGTACGCGTGTAGGGAGCTCCAATGTAATTACGTCCACTCAATATATTTTAAATAATTGGAAAATGTTATTGAAACATCTTGTGAAGTCCATCCTCACAAGAAGATGATGTTTCTTTATCAGCATAGTACCCGTCTCTGCTCGGATACAACCACCACTTGTAGACTTCCTCGATGATTACCTCTTCAAACACAACTCTTAGCTCTGACCATCACACTAAGACCACTTCTTCCATTTGATACATCTGACTGTTACATATGATCTGCACGATATCAACTGCTTATGAACTGAGTACCTCTCCCTACCGTAGCATCACCTTATAACACCTCGCGATGACGACTCATCTCCCCACTCACTGTTCATCCCTTCCACTTCCACATACAGTAGCTGGCGAATACTGACACTTGGTCGCAATCACGTGTCCACGCACTGATGTCATCAGTCAAGCGTTGTCTAAGCTTACCCAAGCGGATCGAGAATGACTAGGCCGAATGCGTCACCGGGAAATCTCCTTGCACAGTTAAACATAGCCTCGATTGCAAAATACTATGCCAGCTCATCTAGCCAAAGTTACAAGCCACAGCATGACAATATGAAACCAACAAATCTCACTTACTACCATACAGAATAATTACAAACATATTCACTTAACCTATGATGAAATACAATAATATACGTGATACCTAATTATTACAGTCTAAATGATGAGAAACAGAATATATAAAATCTAATGAATCGGGTTAATAATAATAATAATAATACTAATAATAATAATAATAATAATAATAATAATAATAATAATAATAATAATAATAATAAATACAGAATGGAGTCTGTAACCCTGTTGTACGGTTACAACATGGTCGTTTTTTAATTTTCATCATTTGTTTACAAGTTACATATAAACTCCTCTTACAGCGAGAGATAAATTTGACGTGTGGTGTAACCTGTCTCCTGAGACAAAAGATAATGATTTGCGAAGAGATTGCTATACGTGGGCCCGGACATCTTTCACCGCGTTTTGAAAACGAGATGTGCGATGCTAACCAGTATCGCTTAGCAAATAACCTGTTGTTTCCAACTTCCTAACTAAATCCAGGATTGTGTCTCTTTTCGGAGGAATACGTGCACCATATTATCTTCGGAATGTCAACGTCCTTTGTGTAGCAATGATGGAATTCGATATCCAAACTGAGGTAAAATATAGTAACGCATGGACTATGGCAATATCAATCGGATAACTAAATTCACATAGTTCCAAACCGCCAGAATCCATGCAGAATGAACAAAGATGTACTATTTTTTCACAGACATTATGGTTTCACTCTTTATATAATAATAATAATAATAATAATAATAATAATAATAATAATAATAATAATAATAATAATAATAATAATAATAATAATAATCTGAATTCCTTTCGCAGGAGATCCACTGGACTACCCAAGATGGCGACCTGGACAACCGGATGGCGGACCTGACCAGAACTGTGGTTTCGTCTATTCAGACGCCAAAATGTGTGATGGAGACTGTAAATGGAAAATGGGATTTATATGTGAAATGCATGTAAACAACTGTCGCTGAAATGTAAGAAAATTCTTTCTTTTCTTTCTTTCTTTCTTTCTTAATACGTTTACTTTCCTTTTCCCTCGGACTCAGCGAGGGTTCCCACCTCTACAGCCTCAAGGGCAGTGTCCTGGAGCGTGAGACTTTGGGTCGGGGATTCAACTGTTGAGAAGGACCAGAACCTCGATCAGGCGGCCTAACCTGCTATGTTGAATAGGGGCCTTATTGGGCGGGGGCGGGGGGTGTTGGTAAGATAAGGGATAGGCAAGGAAGAGGGAAGGAAGCGGCCGTCCCTTAAGTTAGGTACCATCCCGGCATTTACCTGGAGGAGAAGTGGAAAACCACTTCGAGGATGGCTGAAGTGGGAATCGAACCCTTCCCCTCTACTCAGTTGACCTTCCGAGGCTGAGTGGACCCCGTTCCAGCACTCGTGCCACTTTTCAAATTTCGTGGCAGAGCCGGGAATCGAACTCGGGCCTCCGGGGGTGGCAGTTAATCACACTAACCACTACACCACAGAGGCGGAACAGTCTTTTCTATCGAACTGAATTCTGTATATAAGACTACAGTACTTATGTACTGGCTAACTCAGGAACGGCGTCCGGGTGATGGAATAAAAATCAGAATCGGTATAGCAACGAGTGTGTTTCCGTAACTGCTGCATCTTGCGAAACTCGTTGGCATGACCTGAAATATTTTGTGTTATCGGCGCTGCTTTCTGGTGTCAATGAACGGACTGTAGGCTAGAGCCGGACAAGTTGCTCATCCGAACGTTATCACAGGCGAGACCAAGGAAGTGAGACTGCTAATTCCGATGCAAAACTCCACGATGGCCACGAAACTTCTGCAAGCAGACGGCATTAGAAGAAGAAGAAGAAGAAGAAGTAGGTTTGTTAAATCCTGTTTGGACACTAGCCTATGGTTAAGGAAATAAAGTATAAAATTACCCTATGGAAAGATCCAAATTCTTAAGGGCATCTGAACGTAGAATGTCATAAAAATTCACAGTATGGATTTTTCACTTTTTTGGGTAAGTTTCCTAAATCTGAAAATATATAATATGTGTATATTCCTGCAACAAAAGTGTATTGTAAATGGCAATTTGAATATAGCAACACCACAACAACTCTTCCTCACCTATCAGCTAACGTAACTTCGAAAGTGATATTCTTTTTTTATTCTTTAACTACACTTTTCTCAGGAACCTTTCGAGCTAGAACGAGCGATCTCCGTACACTTCTTTAACTTTATAAACGCTACAACGTTGACTTGGCAAACAGTGCATTCTCCCCTCCCTCCAAAAATGTAAGTGGTAATGTACAAACCACCAGCACGCTTTTTGAGAGGGGAAGTACTATTCGAGAGCCCATATTCACTTCATATTCTATTGAACAGGGTGAGGATTTTTCTCAGACGTCTGTCTCTCAAATATTTAAGCATTGATTGTATATTTCGTCCGACCCAGGAGCCGTGTCCCTGCACAGCGCGAGTACTTTCCTCAAAAGACACCTTATATGAATGCGAAGCAGTAGAGGCGATTGACGTGATGAACCTTCGCGTCACGCTTGATAGGCAGAAATGCAAGGTCATAACTGCCAGAGTTGGAGGTATCGGCGAAGTGTGACGCGATGTGATCTGTAATGACTGACGGGATTGTAAATATATCTCCATTAATGGAGATTCCGGGGACTAATGGACTTTTCTGGACTCCGACAATAAGGTGGAGTTTTACCCACTCTTGTAACGACGGACTATGTGCCGACATGGGAGACACATACTTTTCCCAAGTAGCTTCCTTACTCGCTCGAATCAAGCAATGGAGGCCTTTAACGCAATATGGCTGGCCATCGTAGGATTCCGACGATAACACTTAAAAGCCCGTTGACGATCACGTATTGACGCTGCAATTTCGTCATGCCAGAGTGGGACCTGTTCCTGACGAGAGATACCGGACGAAGAAGGTATTGTTTCCTCTGCAACAGCCAGAATGTCAGTTGTAATTGAAGAAACGTGGTGGTTAAGAAACCCTAGCAGCTCGTCGGTTATTACTGCACGTTTGAAAAACTCTGGACAATTTGCCCGTCGAAGTAATCAGCGCTTCGGTACTTCAGGCTGTATTTGGTTCATGAGCATTAGCAATATCGGGAAATGGTCACTATCGCAGAGGTCATCGTGTACTTGCCATCGTAACAGGAGAACTAGTGCCCGGCTCCTCATGGTGACATCCAGCAGTTCCATTGCAATAGTGCCGTTGTGTGAATGACTAGAACAATGAAATTAGGAAAATTGATTGTCCTTATTTCGTCTACTTATCTGCCATTCTCCGCTGTCATTTTCGTCGTCTCCATCTCCGATGATGAGGGGTTCAGCCACCACTTTTTCCTCAGATGAGAGAGACACGGACACCGAACGCTCCATGGGTGCAGAGCCGTCTGACCGGGAACTGTGGGCCTTCTTTTTGGGAGAATTACTTTCCCAAGAAAAGGATCGATCAGAAGGCCCTCGGTGCCCCTCGCTCTTGCCCACCGTCTCTGTACTTTTTGGAGGAGAGCGAGCAGATATTTTGTCAGTAATCCTCGGGGATGCGATGACCCCCAAGTTGGGTGGAAATGGTTTCTTCTCCAACTATTTAGGGGAGCGTGGTGGCTTCCTCTTCTCTTCATGATGTTTCTGGGCATTAGTAGGAGGGCTGGACTTACCAGCCCTAGTTGGGGAAGTCTTCCCACACCAGGGTGGGAAGGACCCTTTCCAGGCAACGTCGGCAATGACGCCACTTGTTGGCTTCCCAGGAGGTACGGATACCTTCCAGGGATCTCTAGGTTGTTTACTTCCTCCATCGTGTTCGTGGGCTGTACTTATCGATGTTTGCTGTGTACTTGTTGTTGATAAAACTCTGCGGGGTGATCCGCACTTTTGTGATCTTTTCTGGAAAAGAGACAGAGAACTCCGGAGCAGCTATGGATTTGAACTTTCTCCGGGCATCTTGATAACTTATCCAGAGTTTTGATCTCCTTGATCTTCTTCCCCTCCCTGAATGTGGGACAATCTTTTGAGATTGAGGCATGCACACATGTACAGCTAACACATGCAAGTGATTGTGTGCATTCGACACTTGCATGCCCGTATCTCCCACACATTTTACAGGTCGCTGAACATTGATATCGTAATGAGATAGGCCAAATTTCTGGCAATTGTAACACCTCATTGGTGCTGGAATGTGCGGGTATACAGTCAGGAGGTACATTGAAAACTTTATCTGTCCCTGCAGAGTATGGGCTTCGAAGGTCGGTTACACTCCGACGAGCAAAGTTTCTGATCATGTCATCATTGGAAGCCTTAATCAAATCCCTATGGAAGGTAACTCCTCTGCAGGAGTTCAGGGATTTGTACCTCCCGACGTTAACCTCTACTTTTACGAAGGTTTCATCTTTCAGTAGTCGTCCGGAACGCTCAGCTTTCGCATCTCGTCAACTTCACAACGAACAATTTCTTCAACTGCGTTGCTGATTAGAAATGGCTCTCGTCTAAGAAGCTATTTCCATCGACCCTGGAGGCAACCGGGATTCGAGGAAGACGTTCGTCACTTTCGTAATCAACGGAAACTGCAGAATATCTCTTGCGCTTTTTGTCTGTCAAGGGTGCTGTTATGAGGGTGCCACCCTGTGGAAAGAAAAAGAAGAGTAGGGTTCCGTGTTTGGTCCCACGAGTAGTTATAGAGCACCCGGAGTTAGGAAAAACTACAGGTCTTTTGGGTTTACTTGCATTCCACTGTGGCCATAGTCCCTCACTCGCCACGGCTCGGAAATTCTTGTGAAGTACAGTGACAACATAAAATTATACACCACTTGGTACAGTTGTTGCAGGTCCAGATACTCACATTATAATTTCCATCGTTCCCATTTAATGTTAGGGCTTCACCGATAACCTTGGTAGTCCTCAGTATGCCCGTATCTCCAACACATTTTACAGGTCGCTGAACCTTGATATCGTAATGAGATATGGCCAAATTTCTGGCAATTCTAACACCTCATTGGTGCTGGAATATACGGGTGTACAGTCAGGCGGTACATTGAAAAATTTATCTGTTCCTGCAGAGTCTGGGCTTCGAAGGTCGGTTACACTCCGACGAACAACGTTTCTGATCATGTCATAATCGGAAGCCTTAATCAAATCCCTATGGAAGATAACTCCTCTGCAGGAGTTCAGGGATTTGTGCTTCTCGACGTTAACCTCTACTTTTCCCAAGGTTTCATCTTTCAGTAGTCGTCCTCAGTATATGCCAAGAAGGGGTGAAAAAGTCCAAAATGGCCGGGATTATGTATGTATGAGTATTTTTTCACATAGCTGTCAATCAAAATTGAACACATATGACTTGATATCCGAAAACAAATACATACTGTGGGGTTAAGGTACCTCTAGCACCTCTAGGAGAGGGGGAGGAATGTAAAAAATGTAACCGAAAACGACCGATATTATTATCGAATCCATAGTTTACATAGTTGTCGAGATGAACTGTGACACTCAGGATCCCGTTTAAGTAATAATTCAGCCCTAGTCGGAATGGGGGTTGAGAAGGGATTAAATACGGGAGAATGTCCAAAATGGCTGAGATTATGGATGTATGTTCCAGCATAGATCTCAATTTGGTATTCATACGACATACTATATTTTAAAAAAAGCTGCTGTGGGGGGTAAGACCACACTAACGACCCTAGGGGAGGGGGTGAAAAGGGGTTGAAATATAAAAATAATAGAAAACGACCCATATTAATGTAGAATACATAGTTTTGGGGGTCTTCGAGATGAATAGTGGCACTCGAAATGTTGTTTAAGATCAGCCTCCATCGGCATGGAGGGTGGGAAGGGGTGAAAAAGGAAATGTCTAAAATGACCGAGATTCTGGATGTGTGTATGTTCCAGCATAGCTGGAAAAAATACTGTGGGGACATCCCTAACATTCCTAAGGGAGGGGTAAAAATGAACGACCTATATTAGTGTCGAATCCATGGGGTCGCTGAGATGAATTGTAACACTCTGGATGCAATTTAACTCTAAGTTCAGCCTCCATCGGCATAAGGGTTCAGAAGGGGTGAAAAGGAGTGTTGATTCTAAAGTTTTCGGGGCCACTAGGCTGGTTATCTGCAGTTGGATTCGTGTACATCATATCTATAGCACGACGCGTAAATACGTACAGTTATAACTTACTATTATTATTTGTTTCCCAGTCAATCTGGGGTGCCTCAAAGAAATAGTTTAACGAGGAGCTACATACTCTCAAATTAAAATTATACATAGAACAATATTTCTAAACCTACAAAAGTGTTCGTAAATTATCAATCAACGTCAGAATAAAAATATCTACAAAATTTCACTTCAAACAGGTAGCCTAATACGAATGAAACCCTGAAAGTAAACATTCAAAAGAGTACCCGAGCAGAGCCGGGAAGTAAACTTTAAACCCAAAATATGGTTTGACGGACCTGGTCCAGTTCAGCTCTGAATCCTCTAAAATAATTTTGGAGTTTTATGAGAATGAAGAGTCCTTCTAAATATTCCTTTGGCATGTAATCCCAAACAAATATACCATAGATTAAGTGAGGGTGTATTATTCTATAGTTCACGTTCAGTAACGCATTTGTATCTACAATGTTTGAAAGCCTGCGTGGAATCCCTTGGCCAATAAACAATCGCTGCTATACAGTTCAGTGGTCCTAGACAGCTGCTTCCCGCCTGTTAACATTCTTGAGCACTCGGAAACAAGTCTAGTGAGGAATAATTCTTGTTATAGATGGAATAGCTGTCTACTTTATGTAACTACCTGCTTCTGTGGATTAGTGATAGAGTGCTGGCCTCTGCATCTCAAGAGCGTGTGTTCAAACACGGATCTTTGAGGTTCGAACAGAGTCCATTCAGCGCTCCATGTAGTACGATTTTGGCATGTGAAACTCTGGTGATACAGATCCGTTTCTATGTCAACTGGTAAAGTGAAACAGAACGTCGTAATTGACACGCAGACAGCTTAAATGGCACCAATCAAAATACCTGCACACGATAGCTGAGGCCGTATGATGCTGGTTATTATTATTATTATTATTATTATTATTATTATTATTATTGTGAGACTCCGTGGCTCAGGCGGCCTCTCACCACTGGGTTCCTTGGTTCAAATCCTGGTCACTCTATGTGAGATTTGTGATGGACAAAGCGGAGGCGGTACAGGGTTTTCTCCGGTTACTCCGGTTTTCCCTGTCATATTTCATTCCAGCAACATTCTCCAATATAATTTCATTTCATAATCTGTCATTCATTAATCATTGCCCGAGAGGAGTGTGGCAGGCTTCGGTAGCCGGCACAATTCCTATCCTCGCCGCTAGATGGGGCTTCATTCATTCCATTCCTGACCCGGTCGAATGACTGGAAAAAGGCTGTAGATTATTATTATTATTATTATTATTATTATTGCCTGTTAGCTCGTCAGGCCAGATTCAGTGCGGATCCTCAAAATACTCCTACAGAGGTTATACGGTTATAGGGCAACCGCAAAAACCGGCGATGGCGCCAAACTGAGGCATACATTGCTAGGCAAGATGAGGAGTGAGGTAATTCGCCAGAAAGGGCTATTGTGGCATGACTGACCCTATGAGTAACACATTTCATAGCACTCAGACGCATTAGCCGTGCTGTCAATATCATTACTCAACACTACCCATACCTCAGCAGCCTTCAAATTGCCACGGCTATGGATGAGACGGGGACTTCAGTAGAAGCTATACTTTGCTCTGGACTGTGCCAAAACACAGATGCAAACATGCTGCATCCAACATCCAACAAGAAATGGCACAAGGTTGAATCTTCTTTTTCTTCTCATTATTATTATTATTATTATTATTATTATTATTATTATTATTATTATTATTATTATTATTGGGAGTTAACGAAGCTAACTCAGCACTGCTTGCTTTCACTGCAAGCTATTACTCCAATTCAAGGAAATCAATCACGATGGTTTCCTATTATGTATCTAATGTTATAATGCTTTCCAAATATCCAGGTTCATACTTTTAACAATACTCGAGGTACTTTCGTTAGACTACACTAGAAAGTGGGTGTCTGGGGACGAAATTTTGTGCTTAATACTACAGTGTAGTTTCAAATATGATATTTTTTTTTACAATTTGCTTTGTGTCGAACCGACACACATAGGTCTTATAGTGACGATGGGCTAGGGATAGGAAGAAAGTGACCATGGCCTAAATTAAGGTACAACCCCAGCATTTTCCTGGTGTGAAAATGGGAAACCACGGAAAATTATCTTCAGGGCTGTCAACAGTGAGGTTCGACCCACTATCACCTGAATGCAACTGACAGCTACGTGACCCAATCCACATAGCCACTTGCTCGGTAAAAATTAAGTTCCCGGAAGGAAACCATAATTTAATTTCATCGATTTCAAATACTAAAAATATTCGAGCTCTTAAGAAATTTCCAATCGTGAAATTATCAGCGTTTCGCCCCGGTGTAGCAGTAGGCTCGTCAGATGGATTGCCGCACGTTCTTTCTTTCCTGTATAGATGTTTACGCCGTTTAGCTGTGTTTAGTTACTGAGTGATGGAACTAAATAGGATGAGGTGGATGCAAAACACACGTAAACCCATCTGTGTACAAGCCTTGAAAGTATATTTAGCGCCGGGCTGAGTAGTTCAGACAGGTAAAGCGCTGGTTCACCGAGCTCAGGTTGGCAGGTTCGATCCTGGCTTAGCCTAGTGGTATTTGAAAGTGCTCAAATACGCCAACATCGTGTCGGTAGATAGACTGGCACGTACAAGAACTCCTGGAGGACAAAATTCCTTCACTCGGTATCTCCGAAAGGCACAAAAATGTATTTAGTGGGACGTAAAACAAACAACATTATCATTAGTATATTTAGCAGTGCAAATTGAAGACATCAAACTTACTTGGGGTAAGTGACTGATCTACTACGCCTGCGCTATCTTTCAGCAGTAAGAGAACAGGATTTGGCATTATTTCCTTCCTCTGTTCGTATTGCTGCTTGGCACGCCTTTGTACTTCCTTGTACAACGGACAATTTTTTTCTGTTTCATTACAGATGTCAGTCAACGGCCGTAGCCGTGTTGACACACCGGATCCCGTGAGATCTCCGAAGTTAAGCAAGATTGGGCGTGGTCAAGATGTGGATGGGTTGCCATGCGCTGTTGGTGGGGGGTAAGGGAATGGAGGAGCGGAAAGGAACTGGTCACCCTAGCGTACATAAACACCGGCTGAGGCACACCTCTGCGGAGGTTCGGACCTGCCTTTGGGCAGGTACATCCTTACCCTTACCATTACAGGTATCGTATATTATGCGAGAACAGACGAAAATGAAGGCTGTTGGATTAGACAAACGAGTGGATGAATGCGTGGCTAAATCTTAAGAAAATAGAACTCAAGAGAATTAGAATAGGCTTATGGTAGGTGAAATGTGATCCTGTAATGATTAAAGGGGGGAGGGGGCGTCGACAGGACGGTATTATTGGACCTTTATGTTTGTGAATTATATGAGTAAAGTTCTGAAACCACAGATAAGGCTATTTGCGGTTGATGCTATTCTGTACAGAGTAGTAAATAAGTTACAGGATTGTGGGCGACTACAAAAACCTAGAAAATGTTGTGAGATGGACAGCAGATGGCAAACGGGATGAAAAGCCGATTTGCAAGTTTCATCAAGAGGAGAAGTCCTCTCTGTTTTATTTGCAGTGTCGATGGAGTGATGCTACCTGATGGGAATCACTGTTAAGAACATAGGTGTTAATGTAAGAAATAATTTTCATTGGGGTAATCACATTAACGAGGTTGTAAAGAAAGATTATATGTCTCTATACATAGTTTTCGGAGGGTGTCTAGGGTTGCAAGCTTTGTTATTGTAAAGTATTTAGGGTTGTTGTTGAAAGAATGAAATGAAGAGAGCGTGTAAGTCACTGGTAATACCCTAATTTGAGTATGGTTCCAGAGTGTGGGACCCGCACCAAATTACTGTACTTGATTCGAGAATCGGAAAATATCTTAATGAAAGTAACACCATTTGTTCCGTGCGATTCCCGACAAAGAAGCAGGGTTTCGAAAATGTTGCAGAGTTTAGGCTGGGAAGATTTGGGAGTAAGGAGACGAGTTGCTCGACTAAGTGGTATGTTTCGAGCTATCAGTGGAGAGACGGCGTTCAGTGACATTAGTAGACAAATAAGGTTGAGCTGAGGTTTTCAAAGTAGCAAAGATCATAAAATGAAGATACATTTCGAATTCAAGAGGACAAAATATATATAGAATCATTTATTGAACGAGCAGTATGGTATTGGAATAATTTATCAAGGGAAATGTTCGATAAATGTGCAAGTTCTTTGAAAACATTTAAGAAAAGGGTAGGTACACAACTGATAGGGAATGTGCCACCTGGGCGACAGCTCTGAATCCAGATCATTGGTGAGTGACATAGAGGTTGTATATGACTTGGGTAATATGTGCACTACACGTTTAAAACGCCCCTGTGACACAGAGCCGAATATTACGGAAGTGTACTCAAGGGATCTCAAGCTTTTCAGCCACCGACTGTACTCTCTGAGCTTCGTTGGCTATAACTTGAACTGTGAGTAAACAAAACACATGAAACATATTCTGTGCTGATTTTCTCTAGAACATTTACGTAACTGGGCATATTCTTGTAGTGTGGACGTTTCTACCAATACTGTATACACCATTATAACGAAAATCAGCGAAATTATTGCACCTGTACACAAGTCTCAAGTGTGTACAATAAAGTCTTTTCTATCGAACTGAATTCTGAATATGCTAATTATCTCAAGAATGGCATCCGGGTGTTGGAATCCAAACCAAAATCAGCATTGGAAAGGGTGTGTTTCTGTAACTACAGCAGGGGACATCCGAATTCGTTGGTAAGTCGTGTTATCGACGCTGCTTTACGGTGTCAGTGAGCCGACTGTAGGCTAGAGCCGGGAAAGTTGCTGCAGGCGAGACCAAGGAAGTGAGACTGCATATTCCGATACAAAATTCCATGATGGCTGCAACATTTCTGCGAAGAGACGGCATAAGAAGCAGAAGAAAAAGTAATTGGTTTGTTAAATCACTTTTGGACACTAGCCTATGTTTAGGGAAATACACAATAAAATTTATCTATGGCACCTGGATGTAGAAAGTAATAAAATATCACAGTTCGTTCATTTCACTTCTTTAAGGCCCCTATTACACTAGGACGCTGGTGGCGTCACCAGTAGACGCGGGCGTTGGGTTATATGGTGCTTATTATTAGGGAGCGGATTTTTATGTAGTTACATACTTTTTGCACATGTTTAACACAATTAACGTTTATTATTCCTATTGTGCATTCCAAGCGTTAAAACCTAATCTTATATCACATAATAGCACACATTTTAACATTTTTAATATGCAAATACGTATTTTAAGAAAATCCATAATAAGCATATAAATCGGCAATATTTAAGATTTAAAATGCTACTGCGTTATAAAATGGTGCTCATATTCTCATTTTACGATTACAGTCTTGTTTTTTTAACAGTGTATCTTACGTTATATTTCTGAATGTTGTGGCTATTTATGGACTTCCCTCCGGAAGTTCGAAGACATGCTGTTCACTGACTAAATATACCTTCTAAATTCTAAATTCCTCGTAATAATCAGCCAGCTTCGGCTTTGTTTATAGAATGTTAGCGAAAGGCAACCACAGAGAGATAAGTTGATGGCAAATACCATAAATTAAACTGCGTACTGGGGACTGGGAAGATATTCTCAGTGGGATTTGTCACTCTTAAGAGTAAGATTAGTTGTTCGGGTCAGTGGCGTATACTGAGGGCTATCAAGGCTATTAGTGAAGCTCAAACTTCAATTGAGAGTGATGGAAGTCTAAAGCACATTATAATGTAAGCATCTGACACATTGTTCCATTTACAAAACTTGAAAGCAGTGAGAAAGAACTTCGCACGTATTTCTGAGAGCAAGGTATCGGAGACTGATATTGCAGCCCAGACTCTCGTAGGGTAGTAAGGGTCAGGACAAAACCACATAGGCGGAAGTAGAAAGATGCCTACATGTAAAACCTGACATTTTGTAGATAGCACATGCAAGGATGTGGTTCTGGAGAGGTCCAGGTAATTGCGTTAGTTGGGAATAGGAATCATGCACAAGTCATAAGCTTATTCCTCGCCAGTCCAGTTATTCAGAAGATCAGTTCTTCTGAGCACTGCTGTGGCTAGCGCGGGCCTTGCCGGTTGCCGAGCCATGCGGCAATAGCCACTAGAGTCTATCGCAACGCCCGACATCCTTGGGGTCCCTCGTACCCAGTCTCCTATCGCGGAGAATGAGGCCAAGCCCGCGAGGCGGAGACCTGCTGGATGGATGCGGAACATGGCGCCGATCCTCCTTCCTCTCTGCCGCGCTATGCGATGGGAGGTCGGGTGGCCCCCGCGCAGTTGGCGCTCACCGGCGCCTCCCCAAGTGTAGCGCAGGCCGTGTAATGATGATAACCACCACAGCGGTTGCACCTCACCTGGAGCCCACAGCTAACCTGACTGTGGCCCCACCTCAAACAGCGGAAACACTGCAAGAGCTGCTGAGGGGGATGTTCTTTTCTCACCTGTCTGCCGCTACACGTTGAGGTCCTCTCCTGATTGGCTCCTCGTTAGGCTGCCTTCCATGTCACAGTCCTGGGTTGCGGCCGGTTGTCCCTTTTCTGGTAGACCGATGTCGTTTTCGTCTTCTTCTTCTCCTTCCTGGTCGGGGGACGGCGTCTGCTTCCTGGCGGCGGTGGTCTTTTCTCGGCGGGGGAAGAGGCCGCGTCCTGGGAGCGTTCCTCCTCCTTGCCTGCTGACCGTGGTGTGGCGGGTGGCCCACTGCAGGTCCGTCTTCTCCCTCCTGGCTGGCGGTGGCGTCACTCGTTTCTGGCATCTCTGTGCATTCCCTGCATCGTGAACGAGCTGCTAGCAGGCCGGGTCTGGGTAGCAGCCTCTGGACGTCCGAGGGTGTCCGTGTCCGCGCCACATTCCGCCGACCAGGTCGCCTTCCTGGTCTGCGCCCGGGGGTGGGCCTTCTTTGGGTGGCCCGGGCAGATGGTGGACGTTCCTGGTTGGCGGCCTTGTTGGTTTGTGTGTACATCGTGAAGTACAGCAAGTCAACCTGGGTCGCGCCATCGCAGCGCTCGGGAGCTCCGCCGTCTTCCTCGTTCCACGGCTCTGGAGGAGCCAAGAAGTGTGGGTCCGTTCCCACCTGCTTGTGCCTCTGCCTCCTGGCTGTCTGCGTTCCAGCTGTAGACGTCCCCTGTGACGTCTGGCTGCCGATGCTGATAGGACAGTTTCTCTGTCCTGGTATTCGGGTGACCTGAAAGTAAGCAAAAAAGCACCTCTCGTAGCGGCTGATCTGGCCTGGGTCCGTGGGGCGTATGATTATCGCCCAGTTCTCGATGGGGTCGGTGGAGAGGTCCTTCCCTGCGGCCCCGTCCAGCATAGTGAGGAGCTCGATGAGGAGGTAGGCCTCCCTGTAGGTGTCGTGCCCCGGTCGGTACTGCACCAACAGAGCAGGGATGGCCTGGTTTAGTGGGACGGTCCTGTGGTCGACCCACAGAATAATCTCCTCCACTGCTTCCTTGAAGTTCTCTGGTAGGTCGTCTCGCAGTTCCATCGTTCCTGTTGCTTCCTGAAATAAAAACCTGAAAGAGAAATAGCACTAAAAAGTGCTTCCTGACAAAGCTCACTGCGTACTTAAAAGTACACACAGTAGAAAATGTTCTTTCGGAAGTGTACCAACAAGTACAACTGCTTGATTAGTACTTAGAAAGTACAGATCGCCTGGCGAGGAGAGGGAGAGCGGAGTGAGAGGCACGTACGTCCTTCCGCTACCACAGTCAAGCTCGTACTCTGAATTCTACTGAGCCAGTACGCTTCTTTTATATGCGTGGATTGGACTGCGAGGTTTCAAATACAAGATTCTTCAATAATAACTCAGCTATTCCTCCGCCGATTTTCTTGAAATTAG
Organism: Anabrus simplex; assembly: GCF_040414725.1. Lineage (NCBI taxonomy): Eukaryota > Metazoa > Arthropoda > Insecta > Orthoptera > Tettigoniidae > Anabrus > Anabrus simplex. Next base: position 1,612,989,886 of record NC_090265.1, on the reverse strand, counting down.
TACATTATTATCTGTTATGAGGATCTACATGATGACGTGGTTAAAAGTTTGATTGGACATTCCACTTTGGAGATAATGAAATGGAAGCAAAGGAATGTTCGACCATGACGCCAATTAGCCTTGGCTGGCTCCCTGCAGCGATCGATCATCTGCCTCGCTATAACATCCGTTGTCGGAGCGCTCAGCGGACTTTTCAGACCATAGTAGATGGGTGTTTGCGCGAGTTGCGTAAGAAATACTTTGACGGAGAATGTCGATGGGGCTGCTGAATCACACTATATATAGATTATATCTACTACACAGTCTTGCAACAGCTGTGCCAAGCGACGTATAATTTTATGTCGTCACTGTATTTCACAAGCAGTGTCCGAACCGCGGTGAGTAAGCGAATATGGCAACAGTGGAACGCAGCAAGCCCATATGCCTGTAGTCTTTTCTTAACTGCGGATGCTCTAATAGGCCACTGATGGCGCCACCTGGTTATGACCCATTTCCCCCTCCATACCCGCTTTTTCCTCAATCAATTCGACTCAAGCTGTTCTCTTTACAGTATTGTGCTTATGCTGGCTGAGAGAAACGTCATGAAGAACAGTAGTGATGGGTATAAGATGAAATAGTTTGCTAATTTAATATATAAGCAAGTAAATACAAAGGATTTAATAGCCCGAGTTGAAAATACCCAATAATCAGGAACAATGAAATCGACGGGTACAGGGATAGAAATGCCAAATATAATGCGTGGAAGGAAATTGTGGTGTATTTCTGACCCGATTTTGAGGACAAGGATGTTGCTGACAAAAATATTTTAGTTATGTTTAATTTTTTCATAATAATTAAACAACTTCGCAAACAGCACCTTACTTGAGGGAAGCGAATTTCAATTCTCTGTACATTTTTATATATTTTTATGTATGGTGTTTCATTTAGAAATGTAATACGCTGACATACATTTTAATGACCGAAAAAAATTCTTAACATTTTTACATTGGTTCTCATCAAATAAAAACTAAACAGTGCATAAATAAATACCAGATTACAACATCATAAAGTTTTGATAAATAAACATTTACAAAATATATTTGTTTTGTCATAACTGATTTAAAAACTGACACGTACATCACCGTACTGACGCGGAGTCTTCAAGATTCATACACTATTTCAGTTCCACATTATTGCTCAATAATGACAAACTGCGTGATTGCTTAAGAAGATGAAAGAGGAATGCACCAGGAACAAAAAGGATGTGAAGTGAAAGGTCTGAATGGAAGCGTCTCTGAGACTCCACGTCAGTAGCTCAGAGTATGTGATTACGCGGAAATATGCTAAGGCCACATATAATTCAACGTCCGGCTCCATGGCTAAATGGTTAACGTGCTGGACTTTGGTCACAGGGGTTCCGGGTTCGATTCCTAGCAGGGTCTGGAATTTTAACCATCATTGGTTAATTTCGCTGGCACAGGGGCTGGGTGTACCTATGTGTTGTCTTCATCGTCATTTCATCATTACGACGTGCAGGTCGCCTACGGGTGTCAAATCGAAAGACCTGTACCTGGCGAGCCGAACATGTCTTCGGATACTCCCGGCACTAAAAGCCATATGCCATTTCATTTCATATAATTCAACGGAATATTTGTAAATGAAATATTTATTGTTATTGTTACAAAAAGTTTAATTTAATTAATGTATATTTTAATATTTATGTGATAAATAAAAAATGCAATTATCAATTTTTATTTTTGTATTGTTGATTTCAATGAAACTATAGGCCAAGTAATGAATGGGTGTTAAAAATTAAAATTGTTAGTTTTCAGATATCTTCAAAACTGTCATGTGCAAATGTTTCAAGCAAATGTTCATACGGCTAAGGGGGCGAAGAATGGTTATGTTGATGGCTGTAGTAGCTCAGCAACCTCAAAATTGTATTGCCATATGATTTATGGGGATATGTTGGTCCCAGTTTAATTTAGTTATTCTTATTTGTGTCATAACTTCTTTACTTCTCCATCCTGTTTGAAATATTTTTATAAAGTGTAACGGTTCAAATCCCGTTACAAGGTGATATCTGTATTATTATTATTATTATTATTATTATTCAATTCAATTCTACAATGCTTGTCGCTGGCGTAATTGTAGTTAAATATACACTGACTGACAGAGCAAATGCAACACCAAGAAGGAGTGGTTCGAAAGGGATGAAAGTTGGGGAAAAAACAGAGACGGCACGGACGAATAATTGATGTTTATTTCAAACCGATATGCAGGTTACACAATGCGCACGGCATCGACTCAGTAGGATGTAGGACCACCGCGAGCGGCGATGCACGCAGAAACACGTCGAGGTACAGAGTCAATAAGAGTGCGGATGGTGTCCTGAGGGATGGTTCTCCATTCTCTGTCAACCATTTTCCACAGTTGGTCGTCCGTACGAGGCTGGGGCAGAGTTTGCAAACGGCGTCCAATGAGATCCCACACGTGTTCGATTGGTGAGAGATCCGGAGAGTACGCTGGCCACGGAAGCATCTGTACACCTCGTAGAGCCTGTTGGGAGATGCGAGCAGTGTGTGGGCGGGCATTATCCTGCTGAAACAGAGAATTGGGCAGCCCCTGAAGGTACGGGAGTGCCACCGGCCGCAGCACATGCTGCACGTAGCGGTGGGCATTTAACGTGCCTTGAATACGCACTAGAGGTGACGTGGAATCATACGCAATAGCGCCCCAAACCATGATGCCGCGTTGTCTAGCGGTAGGGCGCTCCACAGTTACTGCCGGATTTGACCTTTCTCCACGCCGACGCCACACTCGTCTGCGGTGACTATCACTGACAGAACAGAAGCGTGACTCATCGGAGAACACGACGTTCCGCCATTCCCTCATCCAAGTCGCTCTAGCCCGGCACCATGCCAGGCGTGCACGTCTATGCTGTGGAGTCAATGGTAGTCTTCTGAGCTGACGCCGGGAGTGCAGGCCTCCTTCAACCAATCGACGGGAAATTGTTCTGGTCGATATTGGAACAGCCAGGGTGTCTTGCACATGCTGAAGAATGGCGGTTGACGTGGCGTGCGGGGCTGCCACCGCTTGGCGGCGGATGCGCCGATCCTCGCGTGCTGACGTCACTCGGGCTGCGCCTGGACCCCTCGCACGTGCCACATGTCCCTGCGCCAACCATCTTCGCCACAGGCGCTGCACCGTGGACACATCCCTATGGGTATCGGCTGCGATTTGACGAAGCGACCAACCTGCCCTTCTCAGCCCGATCACCATACCCCTCGTAAAGTCGTCTGTCTGCTGGAAATGCCTCCGTTGACGGCGGCCTGGCATTCTTAGCTATACACGTGTCCTGTGGCACACGACAACATGTTATACAATGACTGTCGGCTGAGAAATCACGGTACGAAGTGGGCCATTCGCCAACGCCGTGTGCCATTTATCGTTCGCTACGTGCGCAGCACAGCGGCGCATTTCACATCATGAGCATACCTCAGTGACGTCAGTCTACCCTGCAATTGGCATAAAGTTCTGACCACTCCTTCTTGGTGTTGCATTTGCTCTGTCAGTCAGTGTATGTATATATACGTGTGTGTAGATTAATACTAAATACATGTACAGTAAAGAGTTGCTGTATGTCAGATGTGGATGTGACATTGTTACATTGTGCAGTACTGCTGGCGTTTCTGCAGAGTCATCGCTACGTCATGGCTACGTCATCGTGAGCATTTAGCGATGCGCTCACGGTCTTGGATTTACCTAGGGAGCCCCGGGCTATTTCACCATTGTATGTAATACTTGTCGCGAGGTGGGAGTAGATTATTGTTATTTCTGGAGATTACGTAGGTGCGTCAACCTAACGTCTATATAAGGTGGCTGCATATTGTAGCGTCAGTCATTATTCTATTGGAAGGAGAGGCGACAGTTGGCCATTAAGTGAACGAGATGCAGAGACCTCAGTCGGTCAGTCAGTCATTATTCTACTGGAAGGAGAGACCACAGTTGGCCATTAAGTGAACGAAATGGAGTGGCCTCAGTCAGTCAACGGGAGTCATTAGTTAAACGGAAGGTGAAGAGAGAAGAAGTGGATGGTGAACAGTGATGGAGTCATAGAAGGATACACTTTCAATGAACTCATACCATACAGACTTACAAGGAAGTCATATGATATGGAGAAGAAGCAGTCACATGGATACATCACCAAATTAGGCGTGACACATCTACAGTAAACACCAGATCTAAGGAATACGTCGTAATTACACTCAAAGTGTTGAAGGTACAGTCAAGTGAAACAGTGAGGGGTATATTTCGTATACATTGTTAAATGTCTGGTCAAGAAGAATTCAAATTCATGCCTAGTTTCTTTCAGTTGCAATGTCATGATTTCATATTCAAATCTGTTTTATCGCAACAAGACTTACTATTTTTATACACAATTTCAAGAATATATTTTGTTCTATCAAATTAATCTTTCGTTTCATTTATACAGTAAAATTTTTTAACCTCAAATTTAATGGGCAAACCGAACGCCAATCTCCTTTTCCCAGAACTTATATGGTACGTTGTCAAAAGTAAGCTTATTACCCCACACCCTAGAGATAGTCAAGATTCTCATTCTATTATTGCTGCACTGAATTGTAGCTGGCGCCCTTCAAATAACATCTGTGTAAGTAAGCAGGTAAGAAGTAATTGTGAGTACAAGGTCCGACGATTGTGTATTTTATTTAATGAATATTAATTTTCATAATTTTCAATTTAAATGCAGATTAGTATGTTTGTAAATTCAGTAAAGGAGTTAGGAACTTTACAAAAGATTTCATAAATATATTTGATATTTTTGTACATTGCATAGGTCTACCAATAAAAGGTGCTCAAAAGCAATTGACATCAGTTACTCCAATACACATTTTATTAACTCACGAATATTTTAAACTTGTAGTACCAATTTGCAGCTATAGCCGACATCTCAAACTTTACTTTACGGTCCATTTGCCAAAGGAGAACCCCTTCTTCACAGATAAAGTAATCAGTGAATTTGTTTCTCGTGTTAGTCTAGCATTACTCTCTAGGTCTTTACGTGCGCCGTTACTCGCTAGTGAGCACAGCGCTCACTATATGCCCATATAAAGACTGAGGTATTTTTAATACGTCAATTTGAGATAATTATTTATTTAGAAACACTGGAGTGCTAAGGAGCCAACACCTGCATTCGGGAGAAGCGTGAGTTCGAACCCCACTGTCGGCTGTCCTGAGGATGGTTTTCTGTGGTTTGCTGTTTACGCTTGCAGGCACATGCAGGGGCAGTTTCCATTCATAGGCCACAGTCTATTCCATCCATCTGCACACCCAACTTCATTCACCATCATCAGCTCCTCAACGGAGGCTGGCATCAGGAAGAGCATCCGGCCGTAAAACAAGTGATATAAATTCATCTCACCCCATTGCCGACTCCGTATCGAGAAACGAGACTAAGAAGTTGACAAACAATTAATTTAAGAACACGAATACTTACATTTAACAAATTTGAATAGGAGAAATATGATCAATATGAACTAAATTATGCGAACATATAATCCTGCATAATATGAAACAAAAATTTTTTACTGTCAGACATAACTTCTTTTGCTTTCAGAATTTTCTTGGAACACTTTGTAAATTTTGTTTCCGGATTCCAACATTTGCAGCGGGATTACCAGTTGGTAATTATATCCTCTTCATGCCTTTTGTACCTCAGAACTTGTAGACGCTCTGTTTCAGAGTTATGATCACTTCCGTAAACCTCATTTATTTCATTACCATCACTTTCGTTGTTCAAGTCCACTTCCTCCACCGTTCCACCCAAACACGAAGGTATCTGATCAGTGGATGCCATTGTAACTTGTATAAATTCACTAACAACAGTCAACAGCAATGGTAATGGTCGTTGGTTCTTGAAGTAAATGAATATTGATGTTCATTTATTTGCTTATAAATTTTGAAGAATTTTCATATGGCCTGGTTCCTTTTGAGATAATATTAGTTGGAAATGTTGGTGCCGTAGGCTATATTGAATCTTTGTAGGCGTCATTAGACCATCTTCTTTGATGTGGTAAGAGTTAGTGAAGGGTATGGCTCTTTGCTGTTGGATGGTTAGCCAAAGGTATGATGAATTCCCTTCGACCGCTGAGATGTTAGCTTACGTTCGAAGGGAATTCATCATACCTTTGCCAAACCACCGAATGACAACAACGTTCCCTTCCAACTAATACGCTCACCTCAACACGTCCAACAGCAAAGAGCCATACCCATCACAAACTCTTACCACATCAAAGATGGTCTAATGACGGCTACAAAGACTTCAATATAGTCTACGGCACCAACATTTCAAACTAATATTATCTCAAAAGGAACCAGGCTTTATGAAAATTCTTCAAAATGTATAAGCAAATAAATGAAAATCAATATTCATTTACTTCAAGAACCAACGACCATTACCATTGCTCAACTTTCCATAAGTTTTCAACAACACGCCATCTGACAACTAAATGGAATGTGTTTTCTGATTTTTATCCTTATTGTAATATCTTTTAATATGTTATAATCCTCAAATAATTGTCATATTTTTAGACTCTAATATTATCACAAATATTGTCAAGTGACAGCATACTATATTTTATATTGTATTAGTTGTTTAAAAATCTCCAATACATTTTAAACGACATAGTTTTTAACAGCATTCATAAATTATTTCCAATCAGGTACCTGATCTATTTCTAAGGTGAAAAATATGGCTGATGATGCGTACTATTGATAGGCGAAACATGTACTATCTAATATAATTTCATGTTAACAATTTTGATAAGGACAATGTCCTAAAGTTTAAGATTGTATTGTATTGAATAGGTGGATGAATAATAAAACGTCTGTCTGTTAGGTCATCAGCCCAGAGGCTGGTTGGATCCTCAAATAGCACCACCAAAAGTTATGCGGTTATAAGGAAACCGCAAAAACCAACGGCAGCACCAAAATGAGGCGTACTAGGCAAGACGAGGAGTGAGGTAGTTTGCCATTGCTTTCCTCACTGGGTCAGAAAGTGCTATTGCAGCACGACTGACCCTATGAGCAACACCTTTCATAACACTCAGATGCACTAGACTTGCTCTGAATGTCATTACTCAGCACCACCCATACCCCAGCAGCTTCCATATTGTCACAGCCATGGATGAGACTGGGACTTCGGTGGAAGCTACACTTTACTCTGGCCTGTGCTAAGAGATGGATACAAAAGTACTGTATCCATCAAGAAATGGCAGCAGGCAAAATAAAACATAGGAAAGTAATTTTAAAATTTACTGTCGTCTGCGCAAAGTTCACCGTAAAGAGTAACAGAACATTCCTTTCTCTTGCCTCGAAGCCAACATTGGATATATTCCAAACGCTTTCTTCTTGCTTTTTTTTTTTCATAAGCAGAACTAGCAAAAGTAGGTCCTCACTTGATGACGACATCTTTTAAAACGAAATGCTGTATACTAGTGCACCGAACTTCTGCGTTGGCGACACCGGTGTTTAGTATAACAGAGGCCTAAGTTTCCTGAGTAAAAAAAATGTAGGCCGATTACAGGAAGGATGACTAGTTTTAAGCCTTAGACAACATCTACCTAAACAACATCTAAGTCATGCACGATGTTCCATTGCATAAACAATGTTCAGCCGGTGTTTAGCTAGGCGTCGTTTGAAGTTTCAATATTGGTTCGAGAATGGAAATAAAAGTACCTTCCACGTAACTCTTTGCTTGTCGCAACCAATGAAATTCGACGGTGCACGCGCCAAACGTTAGACACAAATATGGCCAAGCATGAACATGACTTGCCACAGATAGAATATCACTGTCGCTTTCGGTGGCGATGAAATCTCATATTATCCAGAATAAAGCGACATACCACTGTACGGGAAAATGTAGCTTTAATTATAGCGCTGTTACGTTGAATGTAATCTAAGGAGCAGCGGCGAAGTACTGTGTAGCCAAATGAGTTTTTTTTTTTGCTAGGGGCTTTACGTCGCACCGACACAGATAGGTCTTATGGCGACGATGGGATAGGAAAGGCTTAGGAGTTGGAGGGAAGCGGCCGTGGCCTTAATTAAGGTACAGCCCCAGCATTTGCCTGGTGTGAAAATGGGAAACCACGGAAAACCATTTTCAGGGCTGCCGATAGTGGGATTCGAACCTACTATCTCCCGGATGCAAGCGCCTCTACGCGCACGGCCAACTCGCCCGGTAAATGAGGTTTACGGGCCATATAGATGTAGCTTGTATTCTGGATATCATAGGTTGGAAACGCACCACCGGCAGCATTAAAGACTGTTTACTATAGTCTCCCCATTTTTACACCAGCCAAATACTGGGGCTGTTATTATGGCTGCTGCTCTTCTTTACCCGTCCTCACCTTTCCCTATCTCATAGTTGCCGAAAACTTATCTGAATTAGCACGACGATCCGAAAAAGATTTATAGTATCACTATCATGTGTGCTTTCTCGGCAGTAAATATATAACAAAGTCCCTCCCGGTTAGTGTAGACCCTATGTGACAGCCTCTGACGGTCGGGATTTATATAGTCGACATGACCTGTAATTCCAGAGAAATTATCACAAATATAATAAATTCCGGTTGACAAGAATTGTAGTCAAGTTGACAGTTACTGGACTGTCGCTTGTATCAGGCTCATGAAACAAGTACGTTATAATATTATCTCTTGAAAAGCGAAATCGTATTTTAAACTGTACATCCCCGTACATTTCAAATGAATTCCTGCGATTTCGCAGCAGACGAAGTACAGATGGCCGTCGGACTAACTTTTCTTCCAGGAATCGTTTCAACATGATAATAAATTATATGTTTCATGGTACATAACCTCCGATTGTGATTAGATCCTAGAATTTGAGATTAAACAGTGTTCTCGGCAGTGTTTAAACATGGCCGGTTGAACATCAGTTTTAAACAGTGTCTATGTGATAAATAACGTCTTTCCAATGCAGCAGCCATACTTAGACGTTGTTTAACGGTAAACATAGTATAAATACCGTTTCTGCAATCGGTCCAGTATGTGTAAGTTCCTGGAACAAAAGAGTATTGTAAAAGGCTATTTGATTATAACAGCACCACAACCACTCCTCATCTGTCAACTAACATGATTTTGAACGTGATGTTCTTGTTAACATTTAGCTACACTTTTCTCAGGAACCATTTTAGAACTAGAACGAGCAATCTCTGTTCACATCTGAAATTACCTAAAAGTTACAAGGATGACTTATAAACACTATATTTTCCTAAAAAGTGTAAGTAGTTACACACAAACCATTTGCAAATTTTTTGAGTGGGGAAGTACTTTTCGAGAGCACAAATTTGTTCTTCAGATATTTCCGGGGTCGGTGGAGCCACCCAGGCTCATTTTGGTTTTGAGGTTAAGGCTGGGTGCCCTTCCTGGCACCATGAGATTTTTGAGATGAAAATGCCAACCTTCATAGGTCGGGATTCGAACATTAGCCTTCCGGACAGGGAGCGAGCTGCTAAGCCATTGAACTAATCATGTTCCCTTCATAGCCCATTTTATTAGGGTAAAAATATTTTGGATACACTTGTAAAGCTTTATTGTAGGTAGAAATGTTAAGAACATGCCAAAAAGACAGACTAATAATGTAATTTCTTTCTTGAAGATTGTACCTAAAGTTGTGGCAGAAATTTTATTTTTAAACGTAATTTGTTGCTTTTCGCGTCCATGTTAATGAATTAACGCAGACAGGTAGTTGATATTATGCATGCATTTTTATGTACAATAGTTGGTTTTAAAAGGTGAACTAAGTTTTGGTTGTTTTGGAGCAAATAGTTTCTTGGAAAT